>NW_017728914.1:35594638-35861048 GCF_001723895.1 Crocodylus porosus | reverse complement strand
GGGCTGGAAAGCAGGTGCCAATTTCCCAGCTCCGGACCACGTCTAATTAATGCATGTTATAGCTGGCCCGAGTGCGGCTATACGAAACAACAACACAGACCGAACAAAGAAAGTCTTAAATATTTTTAAAGACTCCCAAGTGATAACAGCAGCAGCGGAGCATTTTTGCCCAAAGAGGACAAAGAATTTATGATTCCATTTAAGACCAGATAACAGCTTCTTTTTTTTTGCCGGAGAAATAAAAAAAAAAAAGGGAAAAATGAATCCCCCGCTTGATTATGATTCACTGTGGGTATCAGTTCTCTACATCATGGGACTAGAGCATCCTTTTATCTGTATTATTCCTCAGGACAGATTAAATAATGACAAGTGGAGTGCAGAGCTGGAGTTTACTTGCAGATTGGTAACATCATTTTGCTCAGCAAACAGACCTCGTCGTCCTTATCAAGAGGCTCCCCGAATTGTCTGAAAGTTATGGGCAGCTCAGCAGGAAAACGATTTTCCCTACATCGCTGCTAGCATTGTCCAAATCCAACTGCCCTTGCTTCTGCAAAGCAAGACGGTGGCTTCGGCACCAGAAGTCTGTGCATTTTAGGCTTGTTGGGGTGAGAAAGGCTTCTTCCAAGGTGGACTTGAACATGTGTTGTGTTGCAGTGACCGGGCAGGTAAGCATCTTGCTTCAGCCCCAGAGGTGTGAACATGAGCCTTGCTCCAGACTCAGGCCAAAGAGTTGCAATGGATATGCGGGCATGTGCGTTGTGAAGTCACGGGCACCAGCCACAACACAACTGTGTCCTGCAAGCTATGAAAGCTGAAGTGCCTCAACCTTGCTGGGCTTACGTGGACCATCACCTTGTACTACAGCCACCTGAAGCAGATTTTCAATATTTTTTTAGCCACAGCTATGCATACAGGGCACCATGGGATAGTGCCACCCAGGTGAGCCATCAGAGCAAACGTACTTCAGAGCAAATCAATCCCTCTGGGCCTGGGACAGAAGTTCCATAAACCGGTTTAACCTAAATCACTTAAGTCTGATACTACATTCAACCAGATTGATCTTAAACCAGTTTCAGCCATTTTGAAACTGGTTTATGTGCACTGAGCTTCTATTCTGTTACAAGTTTTAACCAGTTTCTGATCACTTAAACTGGTTTACGTGTAACTTCTGTCTCTAGCCCCAGAGACTGCATAGAGGCCGAATCTGACTGGCAGAAAATCCTAGGACAGAGAAGACGGTCTGGGTCTTGAAGATATGTATTGAGGACAGGAGGATATATTCAAGATGTACTGTACAATATATATATATATATAAAATTTACAGTTAAGAATTTTATTCTCTAAGGGTTTAAGCACCAATATTATGGGAAGGTTTCTGTATGACCTGGGTTGTACTTTTTTATTTCATATTTTCACTGAGGTTTTCTATTCAGTCAATGAATCAGTGACCTTAGCAAGGTGTACTCTGAATCCAGGTGACTTCTCAGATGGACTCGTTCTCTTTGCCGGCGTACTCAGATTAACGTGTTTGGAAAGAAGAGAGAGAGCAAGCCTCCTTGTCAAGACTCGTCAAGTGATTGCAATTTGTTGCTTCTTTGATTATCAGAAGGCCGATTAGCTGATTGATTAGTTTAGCAGAGGCTTGACAAGACATACAATTGCAAAGAAAATGAGCCTGCCGTCTGAGCTTTATTTTTGTTCTCAGAAGCATCCCTATAATTTTATACCGCTTGAATATTTTCAGAAATCTACTCTAAATAGCATCAAAAATGTCTAACAGCACGCTGACTTTCTCGGCATTGCTACTTCTGCCTTTCAGAGTCCCAACTTCTTTGTGGAGTCTGTCTTCAGGTGCTTCCCATTCTTCTACTTCTTGGAAGGGCTTTGCATTGCAGCACTTCATGACATGGTATTTCATGTCATCTTGTCCTGATTTGAAAGTATTGGCAATAAAGAATAGCACTGAACTGCACAGTACTGGTAGAATCACAGAATCACTGACAGTGAGGGTGGGAAGGGAGCTCGGGAGGTCACATCGAGTCCAGCCCCCTGCTCCAAGCAGGACCAGCCCCAGCTACATCATCCCAGCCAAGGCCTTAAATACCTCCAAGGATGGAGACTGCACCACCTCTCTGGGTAACCCATTCCAGGTCTTTACTACCCTCTGAGAGAAAGTTTTTCCTAATATCCAACCTCAACGTCCCTTGCTGCAGCTGGAGCCCATTGCTCCTTGTCCTGTCATCTGCCCCCACTGAGACCAGTCCAACTCCATCCTCCTGCAGGGAGTTCAAGGCTGCCACTCAATCCCCCCCTTGGTCTTCTCTTCTGCAGACTTATAGGTTTATATATTCAAAGATTGAGCAAACTGAGAATCAGCTGAATAAATGTATCCAACATAATCCTCCATGTCAGGGTGTCGTCAACCCATCCAGGTTCTCTGCAACCCCTTATGTCAAGGTGTTGAAATCCAGTGGTGAATGCAGAGCTGAGTTTTAGGGGAAATGAAAAGAAGACCTGATATGTAAGTTGCTGCTCAGATTTTGATACTGGGGGGTTGCAGAAGAGTTCGCAGGCTTCTGGCCTAGCAGCAGCTACATTACATATTAATTTAATAGACGCTACAGTCCTTTACTGTGAGCAAGAGAAAAAATGCGGAGGTCACAGACCTCTCAAATGAGGATGCTGAACAGATGTTTTCAATGTCTATTTGCATTTTGAACTGGAATTAAAGGGCATGAATCTCTAAGGCTTGAAAATCTCTGCCGACAACTTGCGAATACCAACTAATGGCACGTAATGATCCGTCGGCATGAGTGATGTTTCAAACTGGCCTTTTTCGGGGAGGTAAGGTTCAAGCAGCTGAACCGAACAGAAAAGCGTGAAGCACGAAATATCAAATCATAAAATCGCGCATTTTAAAAATAAGATCTTCAGACCCTAGCAAGGAAGGCTGACAGCCATACTGGAGTCTGACAAAGCAGCAAGGCACTAACATCCTCTCGCATTTGGAAGCTCAAAATCTCATTTTATTCCATCGGGAGCGGATATCCAGCTGGTGTAATCGGCATAGCTCTCCTCAACGGCTGCGGAGTCACCCCACCCCAGGACCTTGCTCTTAGGCTGCTGTTAGTATTTGTATTGCCATACCGCATAGAGATCCCGACCCTGCCGCGCTACCTGTTGTATAAACACACAATAAGGAACTGTCCCTGGGTATTTCCCAGGGTCCAAACAGACAAAGGCTTAAAGCAGAAACAAAGGCAAAGAGCAGTGAAATGACCTGTACAGGTCTCCCAGCAAGCCAGGGGACCAAGCAGGACCTCGAGACTCCCATGTGGAAAACCAAAATAGTCTCCTGACCCAAACTGCCACTTGGGTTGTCAAAAACAACTGCAAATCCCTTCCCTTTCAATGATGTTGGCCTCGTATCCTGCCAAGGAGAGAGAGTTTCTTCGACTGCAAAGGGGGCCAATGCTGGGGATACCACGTCCCCCCGTCTCGTTCAGTGGGTTTCCATGGGCTCTTCACCGCCTTGGTGCCCTCCTGCCTGGCTCTTCCAAATCCACTATGCAGCTTCCATCCTTGCAGAGCCCGAGCTGCTTTCCGACCATCCCGAAAGAGAAACCCCCAACTGCGGGGGGAAAAACAAACCACGAAGGCTCAGATCCTCTCGGCCTGGAGGAAGAGCGCAGCCAGCTCCACAGAGAGGTAGCTGAAGAACAGCCCGCGGCGCCGTCTGTCCTCCCCCCATCGCACTGCCTTCCTCGCACCCCCGGGAGCCGTGTCGGCACGCTCAACAAGCGGGTTGCCTAAGGAAGCCCGCGTTGCTTTGATTGTTCCTCTCCTGCTTTCCTTAACAGCGTACATGGGGGCAGGTCCAAGCCACAAAATACACATCACCTTGCAGAGGTGCACCTGACTTTCCAAAAACGTGGAGGTGTAGGGATATGTCTCCAAGTCTGGATCGCAAGATGGACCGCCCCAAAGATCCTGGGATGGGGAAGCTGACTCTGGTTCAAACCTTTCTCACCTTGAGGGCATCGATCGGGTGGACTTTTACTCCTACTGGGCTTCAGTGCAGCAAAGCATTCAAGCACACGCATAGTCCGGCTGAAGCAAGCGGGAGGGCTCGTATTAACCACACACTGACTGCGTTGCTAGATCAGGGCTGCAGCACAACTCTCACTGGTGTCTCCTAGCTCGTTAGATGTTTTCTAATGTGTATGGTGTGGCCTTCAAGAGGAGAACCCCCTGCCTTTAGCTGTTCGCTAGCACTATCACATCACCTTACTAAACATGGAAACACCCGTGCTGTAGGTGAGAGAGCTGTCCGTCCTCTTTTACAGCCGAGCGGCAGGTGTTATGTAGTTTGTTCAATGAAGATATTAAAGGAGGTTGGAGGGCAAATCATTTTTAAACTTCTAAATATTTAAGTTTGGGACCCAATAACTTTTTTGTGTGCTCATATTTAATATCATGGTGCAACATTTTATTCTGCTCCTGTAATAAGTGGTCTGCCTAAGAATCCAGAACAATTTGCTGGATCTGTGCTATGCTCTAGGAGTGTGATGGAGAACTCTGTATAGACTGATCAAGCATCCCATTAATATTGCACAGCTGGGCTCAGGTTGACTGGCAGTAATTACTCCACAGATTACTTTTTCATTTGTGGTGCAGCTGGTCATCCATTACTTTCTTCATGGCTTTGAAGGTCCAATAATTCCAATTATTGTTATCAACAGGAGACGGGTAAAACTGGTTCTGTAGAAATCTTCACTGACACAGGCACTGAGTTTTGGTAACTGGAAGCCACTTTCATTATGAAACTATTCTGTAAAAAGTTAAGATGTTTTCGTACAACAACAAACTCTTTCCTTATCCATCTACCATCGAGAGCCGTGTTTTTGTTTGCCGCACTTGAACCACTATAACTTTATGGCTTTGCTCTCTCTCTCTCACTATGGATGGACGGATAGATAGATAGATGGATGGATGGATAGATAGAAGGAGGGAGGGAGGGAGAAAAATACATACATTTGTTCTTTGCTTAAGTACTATAGCAAGCTACCTGGCCAACTTGGTCTATGCATTAAGAGAAACAAAGTGGACTATCTACCCAGCTTTCTTTCATCGAACAACAATTCACCAAAACTGAAAGTATCCTGCTTATGAAAATAAGACTGCGAGATGTCCAGCATGTATGTAAGTAAAGTGCAGGATTCACTTAGGAAACCCGGTTATTTAAAATGACAACGATGGTAACATACTTTATCCCACTGTCCCAGCGTGTAACCTCACACACGTGAGGCAGTTCACCACTTATATAAATTTCCAGTTAGCGTTTTTCTCTGCAAAGAACGCCAATGTTCCCTTGAGGAAAGTGGAAATTTGGAACAGAAAGGAAGGAGATGGAAGGAGAAGGGGGGAAAAAACGAGTTTAGTAAAGTAAATGATATACAATTGACCTTTTTATTAGACCAACTCAAATAGTTGGAAAAATTCCCCCCCCACCCCAACTATTTGATTTGGTTTAATAAAAGAGATCAGATTTACCCAAAGGTCTGCCTGTGTCCTTAGACCATCATGGCTACTACCTACACCCCTGATACCATAAAATCACAGAAGTTGGGTCGAAGGGACCTTGTAGATCTTCAAGTCCGACCCCCCGCTTGGGTAGGAGAAAAACTGGGCTCAAATGACTCCAGCCAGGTAGGCATCAAGCCTCCTCTTCAAGCCCCCCAGGGTAGGAGCCAGCACCACTTCCCTTGGAAGTTGGTCCCAGCTCCTAGCCGCCCTGACCGCGAAGTCGTTCTTGCGGATGTCTAACCTAAACCTCCTCTCCAACGACTTGTGGCCGTTATTCCTTGTTATGCCAGGGGGGTGCTCAGGGAAACAAGGTCTCTCCCAAACCCTTCTGGCCTCCCCTAGTGAGTTTATAGACAGTCTCCAGCTCCCCCCTCAGCCTTTGCTTGTGAAGGCTGAACAGGTTCAGGCCCCGTCACCTCTCCTCGTAGGGCCTGCCCTGCTGTCCCTGGATCATGCGAGTGGCCTCCTCTGGACCCTCTCCATGCTGTCCACATCCCTCCTGAAGTGCAGCGCCCAGAGCTGGACGCAGTCCTCCAGCTGTGGCCTGACCGGTGCCGCATAGAGGGGGAGGATCCCCTCCCTGGCCCTGCTCGAGATGCATCTGCGGATGCATGACAAGGTCCGGTTGGCCGTCCTGACCGCGTCCCCACACCGCCGGCCCATGTTCATCTCAGCATCAATGATGACTCCCACACCCCTTTCTGCCTTCGTGCTCTCAAGAAGGGAGTTTCCCATCTTGTAAGTGTGCTGCTGGTTACTACTGCCCACATGCAGCACCCTGCACTTGCCAATATTGCAATACATCCTGTTTTTGCTAGCCCACCCCTGTAACCTATCCAGATCTTGCTGCAATCTTTCCCTCCCTACTAGCGTGCTCACCTCCCCCCAAATTTTGGTATCATCAGCGAATTAACACAGGTTGCTTTTCACCCCATCATCCAAATCGCTGATAAAGAGACTGAACAGTGCAGGCCCAAGGACCGAGCCCTGGGGTACTCCGCTGCCCACTTCCTCCCGGGTCGAATATGTCCCAGCCACCACCACCCTCTGAGTGCGACCCTTCAGCCAATCTGCAATCCATCTGATTGTGTAGGCATTGATGCCACATTCACCTAGTTTTTTAATGAGGATGGGGTGGGAGACAGTGTCAAAGGCCTTGCTGAAGTCCAGAAGGACTACGTCCATGGCGACACCTGCATCCAATGCTTTTGTGACCTGATCGTAAAAGGCAATCAGGTTGGTCTGACATGACCTGCCCCTAATGAAACAGTGCTGGTTGCCCTTGAGCATCATCTCTGAAGCTGGCCCATCATGGATGTGCTCCTCGATGATCTGAAAGAGTTTCCTTAGGATTGAGGTAAGACTGATGGGCCTATAGTTGCCCGGGTCCTCCCTTTTTTAAAGATGGGGACCATGTTGGCTACCTTCCAGTCATCCACCACCGGGCCTGAGCACCACAATCGCTCGTAGAGCTGTGCCAAGGGCCCTGCAATAACCCCTGCTAACTCCCTCAACACCCTGGGGTGGAGAGCATCTGGACCCGCCGACTTGAACAGTCTTAGGAGCCCTTCACCTCTGATATTGCTCAGGTGAAAGCTCCTCCTGGATGAATTGTTCTCCAACAATATCCCACCTATCTGGTGTATTTGCTGCTTTACTTTGCCCTCAGCAGGTAACCACCTTTTTTGAGCAGGGGGTTGGACTCGATGACCTCCTGAGGTCCCTTCCAACCCTCGTTTTCTACGCGTCTCTGAAATACAGCTTCAGTGAGTCTTCAATGGTCCTCTGGGCCAATGTACAGCAGTCCCCTTTCAGATCACCGGGGGCCAACCATTTTGGCAAGCGTGCCACAAATTCAGCTCTGTGCCTTCCCCACCTGCCATGCCAGTCCCCTTCTCCTGCCTGAGCTCTGCCGTGCTCCCTGCCCAAACTGCAATGCGCCACAAAGGCTGCCCACTGGTTTTGATAATCAACTGCACAAAACGCACTGAGGCTGCAATGCTCATCCTGCCTTGCTAAAGACCCTTTGGGCTGGAAAATGTATACGAGTCCATCCTGATATACCAGTGCTCCCAAACACAGCAGGGGCAACATGTGTAATGGAAGCAAGGCAAGTATGCACTCAGACCCTAGAAGAAAGTCACCCTACGGCCGAGGGAGTCTCCAAAATTTCCTTCTCCAAACTTAATTTTTTTTTTAAATTTCCAAGAGAGAAGAGACAAATTCTTTTTCACAGAATCACCGAAAATGAGGGTTGAAAGAGACCTCAGGTGGTCACATCTAGTCCAACCCCCTGCTCCAAGCAGCCCCAGCCAAAGCGTTATAGGAAGAGTTGGTTCATATAGTGCAACAGCAATCAATAGTTAATGTTTTTCTTTTTTATCATTATCACCATCATTATCATCATCTTCCAGGCCTGGTAATTCAGAACTGGTTTGTTATTTCCAGATAAGGTCACACAGTTCTGCACAGTTCAACAAATCGGCCCTTCGTTTACATCGCTGAACCTTATTAGAAGGAAGGCATCAAAGAGCAGCATTCCCAAATCTGGCTCACAAGATATGAATGCTTTAGTGTGTATGGATAATTAAGAGCAATAGGTTTCTGTTATTTAACTTCTCTTTTAGATCAACTCCAGGAATGTTAAAATCAATTATGGATGACAGAAAATGGCTCCGGTATAAGTTGAAAAACAGGACGATATAAATAAATAATCGGTAGGAATAATTTCTAAGCTGCACTGAGACAAAAATGCTGAAATGAGAGACCACAAACTACCTTGGAGAGATGCATATACGTCGTCCAGGTGCATGACAAAATTAATAAGAAAGCTGTAACCCAGATATCCACTGTGGTTGAGATCTAGTCAGTGCAAGGGAAAAGCAAAAAACTTTTTAATTTGTATATATGTCCCATCCTGGACTGGAATAGCCCCCGTTGTCCCAGGACAAAGTGGCTCTTCACCGGTACCTGAAGTGGGACAACGGGCTTGTATGTCTGCAGGATCCCAGGCTAGGTCTGTATGTCTGCAAGATCCCAGGCTCTGCCCTGGGAGAAATCTGAAGTTTATTTTCAACGTAAAAGGGTCATTAAATGGGAAGGGATCTAAAGACTCTTTCCTTGCGGGAAGGTTATCAAGTGTCAATCTGGAATCAGGTATCTTCCACTCGCTGCCACATTTCTGGCTTAAATGCTGAGGATAAAACTGCAACCTAGCCCAGAAGGGTGGTGCGGTCTGTACATTGGGCACAGGACGCCCCAAACACAGGAACTGCTGAGCAGTGCAAAAATTAACCTCGGCCTTCTTCTCAACACAGAAAAAGACTGAACTTACACCAGCATGATTATTTACAGAAATAAAAGGCTGCACAAAAAGCCAGCTCGTTGTGGGAAAAAGCCTATCACAATCTCATGACCATTTTTCCGTGCACCTCAGAAGGCTTTGAATCAGGCCCTTCTGCACGCCAGGTTGGGCCCTGCCGTATCTGGAGAGCTGGGGCAATCAAATATTTAACATATTGACAATGAACACTCCCAGCTAAGAGGAATATGCAATTAAGAGCATGCTGACTAATCAGATATCAAAGGGGAAGCGGCACCGTGGGGAATATGCATATTGTACAGGAGCCAGACGTTGCAGCGGGCTAAGCCAGGAATCCACATTAATGTCATCCCAAACAATCTGTGACAACGTTTGTTTAAAATACACAGTGGGGACTTGCATTACCAAGAGAGCAGCCTACCCTGTCAGACAGGAGAAAGAGACTTGCTTCTTCGAGGTACCACTGAAAGGGTGGGAGAAGGTGTGCTTCTGGCACGGGACCGGGGATCTCGGCCAGACGGGGCCTGCAGCTGTAGCGCGGCAAGGAGCTTTCTGGTGTGCTTGGGAAAAGACATCCTGATTTCCTGCAGCTCCCGATGGAAACTCTTTTGCCTGGAGGGGTACACATCAGGCATCCATTTCAACACTGCTTTATTATAGGCATGATCCCAAAGTCTCTTATCAATATTAGAGGGCTCAGCGTAAGTGCCTCTGTCTTGTTACAGCCTCCATTGTATAAGGGGTGGGATGAACTTTGGGTACCCAAAGAGAGGGACCGTCTTGCAAAGCCAAATTCCAGGGTTTTGCTGATGTAAGCAGGAAAGTACTGACTTGGGTAGTTGCTTACAGTCACACAACAAAACAAATGAGACCTATTACTACAAGGACTGGCATTCATGGACAACATAACTGATAACATTGGAGGCCATCCTAGCTAAACAGTCATTAAATATTTATCATCAAGTTTTCACTATATGGGGAGGGGGTCTTTACTGAATCACAGAAAATGGGGTGGGAAGGACCTCAGGAGGTCACATCTAGTCCAAAACCCTGCTCCAAGCAGGATCAGCCCCAACTACATCATCTTTATCAAGCCGGGTCTTCAAAACCTCCAAGGATGGAGACTCCACCACCTCCCTGGGCAACTCATTCCAGTGCTTCATGACCAACCCCTTTCATTAACTTATATCCAATCAGGCTGTAGATACATACATGTCATTAATAATTGTATATATGATTGCAAACCTGGGGGAAGCAGGGAATCATGGACCTGAGCTGTCAAAGAGCTCAGAGTTTCTGGGGTCCAGCCTGCATCCATCATCCCAGGCATGAGGCTGTTTTTGCATTTCCACTGCCTGATCTGAATGCTAATTAAACTTATCCTTAGTTTTCCAATAAAGTGATTCTCTTGAGAAGAAGAGGGTGCACGCTCTCTTTATTCCAGGACCCTATCGACAAAGTTAAGCTCCTTTTGTCCTAGTTCGGGGATAGAGGCTTCCCTTCATAGGAGGCCATCACTTTAGGTTGTATAGCTAAAGAGGAATGCAGGATCGATCACCAAGACTGAGGGCTTAGCTCTGAATCGGCCTGTGCAGAGGAAGGGCTTCCCCGGGGGGATGAGTGGGAAATGATTAAAGCAGATGGACGCACGCAAAGACTCGGGAGGAGGTTTCCGAGAGCCAACACGGGCACATCCACACCCCCACCAGACGGCGCGAGGAAGCACTGCTGTGAAGCCTGGCTCGTGCTCTACGCTGGCTCAGCTGCAAGAAGACGTGACAAGAGTCATCCCTGGTACAGCACAAGGCACATGCCAGTAGGCACCTGGGACAGAGAGGTCATGGCATGCATCCAGCAAGACCCCAAAAGGGGATGTAGTTAAGCATATTTAAGGGTGCGTTCCAGTGGTTCTCAACCTTTTTAGACTCAAGGCACTGCTGGAAAAATGCAAGCTCCCATTTTCTGATGACAGAAGAATAATAGAGCAACTCTTCTGTTGCAAAGCACTCAGAAAGACTATAACAGGTTGGAACATTTTTAATCCTCCGCTACTGATTCCCATTTGAAACCTGTGGGTTAATCTTGTGGATTGTGTCCGCGTGCCTAACAGTGCTACCACTGCATGGCACCCCATGCACCCTCAAAAGGATCTTAAGGCACCCCTGCATGCTGCAGCACCCTTGCTGACCTAGAATGAAACCCATGCCTCCTGATTGTGGTTGGTGGCAAGGTATGGAAAAGGAGAACGAAGCAAACTCTGTGAGTCACTTCAGGTTGGACCTGGCATCACTTTACTAGTCTGTTGTCAGAGCCAAACTGCTGGAATTGTACTTCATAAAATGCATGACTGCATCACGGCAGGAGACTTAAAATAATGACATCCACATGCAACAGGAGAGTCCGTCTGCACGTTACACAATCAGCTCTATTTATTATGAGGTATTAGTGCCTGTCCTCCCCTGGAGGAGCCTCAAACAATGAAATACGAGAAATATTCCACCATAAATCAAAATTATCAGAAGGAAGCAGTATCACGATAGCGAGAAATATAGGGAGTCATCCACAGCCACTTGATGTCGATGAGCCTTTTTCACTATTTCAGCATGTTCTGGATCAGGACTATATTTTCTAATGGAAGGGGAAAGAAAACAACTGACGAGTTTGGGTTGAATGCTTCAGCTGGTCCCTACTCTAGCTCTAAATAAGTGCTATGTATGAAAAATGGTTGCACAAACTTTGGACGCGACTGTGCAAACAGGCAGTTGGTCAAACAAATAGCAGCCAGTACAATATCTATTAACAAATACTAACCAGCGTTCATGGACGTGCTCTTCCGCAAACTCAACCTCGCGGTTTGAAAATCCTAAATTGCACACTTGACTTGGAAATGTGAATGTCCTAGATTACACGCATGACTAGGAAACAAGATCCCCTGTGGTCTGACACTACAGGACAGTTACTAAGATGAGTGCTAGTCCATCAACACTGCAAGGTTAGTTATTTCTTATCTTATGAATCCTCCAGCACTTAGATTTTGCGGGGGAGGATCCAGAGTCAAAACATGTTTCCAGCAAAAAACTTTTGACTTGAAGAAAGATTATTTCTACGGGTGACTCTGTGTCCATAGCTCTCCAACTTCTTGCAAGAAGATGAGTTGCTATAACAATGCAGACTAAAAATGGTAGACTTGTCGTCAGCCAGATTTTAGTAGGACTGAAGCATCTCCCTGACATGGGGTGAGCTTAGGGGTGTCATGGGGAAGGGTCTATGGGAAAGGTGCATGAATCCAGGGAGATAGCTGAGCTACGGACAGTGTTTGGAACGGAGCAGCTTCTCCAGCTCCTTATAATGCAGTGCTGAGACGGATCAGTACCGTCCGTTTTCTGACGAGGAGACCGAGAGAGAGACCACAACATCACATCCAGGTCAGTCACAGGCTTCTTGGGACAAAACACTTGCGCTCCGTTCCTTCTTCATGGTGCTTCAAATCAAGCATTTGCCAAAGACTATGCAGGACCATAATTTATCCTCTTTCAGGTGTAAAGGTCTACCTCCCATCTTCTGTACATTAAGCAGGCTTACGCTTCCACGTTTCACACCAGGAGATTTGTGCGCCTTTTCTGGCCGTGCAGAAACCAGGACACCAAGCCAGTTCTCTCCTCACTCAGCTCCATAACTTTATTGCACTTCCTTGCCCCTAAATCTTGCCAGGTGCACTAAAGGCTTCCCCATAAAATTAGTCTCCTGTACAGACAATGTCCTGATTTTACCAGCTTGACCGAACAAGGTCGCTCCGGAGAGCCCATATTCCTCAGTTCGGGTGTTTGCTTTTAAGTTTGGCTAACCTTTAAGAAAAGTGCCCTTTAAGTGCATATCACTTTGGCCATAAAATACTTAATCATTAACGATTTAAAGCAGAAAGGAGTTTAACTGAGTTAGACATCTTGTAATAAGCCTTTTGACTAGGGCCATTAGGAACATTTTGGTGCAGTTCAGACATAATTTATCATTCTGAGTGGAATTCACCTGAAAAGCAGGCAGTTGCTTCTGCTCTTTTTCTCCCATTTCTTTTAAAATAGCCACTTAGACTTTCTGATTTCTTAAACAGCTTGAGGTTATGAATGCCACCTAGCTTCCAGTGAGGCATTTATAGACCAAAAAAAAAAACCTATCACAAGTCACCTAACTAAAACTAAAGGGCAGAACGAAGAAACAATTCTTATATACTCCAGTCCTTGAAAGGTAAGGCCAGCTGCAACCAAGTTTAATCGGCTTATTATGCTTCTCCCTTTCCCATTTATAGCTGTAAATAATTATTATAACTCAGGCCAGATCTTTAGCTGGGGCGTAGTTCTGCTGCCTTCAGTGAAGCAAGAACAATTCACAACGAAGTAGGATGCAACCTAGAGCAGGGGTCCTCAACTCCCAGCTCGCAGACCAGATCCAGTCTGGGGAGCTGTGTCATCCCAGCCCGGGGGGATCCCCAAAGGTCCAGAAATTTGGTGGTGGGGGAGAGGTGGCAGTGTTACCTGCCATTCCCCTACTGCCAAATTTCTGCACCTGCAGGGACCCCCCTGTGCAGTACAACATGGGCAGGGGTGCTAGATCTTGCCAGCACGTGCAACGGGGCTAGCACGTGATCAGATCAGGCTGCACAAGGCCAGCTCCAGGTGCATGAGATTGGGCCTGTGGCTCATACCCATGCGGGATCTGGCCTGTGGATCGATCTCATGCCACTCATCCCACTCACGGGACCAGAAATTTGGACACCAATGACCCAGAGTCTTGACAGTGGCATTTCCAAATATCCAAGTCTTCTTTGACATCAGTAGCAAGTGAACCAAATCTTGGCTTCGTGTGCAACTTTCTTATTGAAGAAAGAGATATGCAGCAAGTCCTTTTGGTGCCTATGCCTGATCGTGTTGGTCAGCTAGCAAAAATATCATTGCCCGCACATCAGTTCTATTAAATTGCTTATCATGGCCTCAATCATAGAAAATGAGGGTTGAAGGATGCTCAGGAGGTCACATCTAGTCCAACCCCTTGCTCCAAGCAGGACCAGCCCCAACATCATCCCAGCCAAGGCTTTGTTGAGCTGGGCCTTAAATGCCTCCAAGGATGGAGACTCCCCCACTTCTCTGGGTAACCTGCTCCAGTGCTTCACCACCCTCCTAGTGAGAAAATTCGTCCTAATATCCAACCTCAACTTGCCTTGCTGCAGCTTGAGCCCATTGCTCCTTGTTCTGTATCTGCCCCCACTGAGACCAGTCCAGCTCCATCCTCTTTGCAGCCCCGGCAGGGAGGTGAAGGCTGCTATTCAATCCCCCTTGGTCTTCTCTTCTCCAGACTAAATCAGCCCACTTCCCTCAGCCTCCCCTCACAAGTGATGCCCTTCAGCCCCCAAACCATTTTCACTGCCCTCCACTGGACTCTCTCCAACATGTCCGCATCCTTTCTGTAGTGGGGGGCCCAAAACTGGACACAGGACTCCAGATCTGGCCTCCCCAGGGCTGAATAGAGGGGCAGAATTAATCCTCAATCCTTGGCCAGATTGTCAAACCTAACTTGCTTAAAACTTTGAGCCTGAGTGGATCAGAAAAAAAGAAATGTCAACACTACAGAAAACTGACTTTCTGAGGGTCTCCTTTGTCCCAAATCAGTGCAAAAAAAATTAAAAACTCAAAAAAAAAAATGCAAAGAATGTAAATCCTACAATATTTTGATAAACAGCCAAAATCATTAAAAAAACCCTAGTCATATTTTATATTAGAAATGCAAGCAACCCCCACTTAGTGCTCTTAATTGGTTCCTGAAAAACCGAGTGTTAAGTGGAATAGTGTTAAGCAAAACCTGCTGCCAACTGTCCGGTGCCCGTGAGTGTTATAACGATAGTTGCTGAGCACTATGTGGAATCGGGTCTCAATGCACAACAAGCATTATAGCAATATAGCGCAGAGAAACAGCTTTAAGTGGGGGTTGCCTGAATTTAAATATTTAAAAAAAAAGCTGAAAAAGAACAAAACAAGAAATAATCGAATTGGAGGGCTCCATTTCAATTTCAAATGCTTTTTCAATGCAAACAGGACGGATCTTGATGAAACACTGCTTTCCAAAAACGAAACCACCCTGCCGTGTTGTTTTTTTCAACCCACTCTACCTTAGGCCTTCAAAAAGTCCCAATGAACCAGTTTGTACGTCAAAGCCGATGTTTGCCAAATAGAAGACATCTTTGTGGAAAAGCCCCAAAGAGTGTAATACAAAACAGTATCCTTTAGGGCAGCTTTTTGAATGTTCACAGAAAATCATACCCATGTCACAGAACAGGAAAAGGAGATTAAAAAAAGCATCCAGGATGGATGGCATTCACTGCTGAATTCTGCAGAGTTGTACTCCCAGGTCTACTGCTTCGCCATTAAGTTGGTAGGAGTTTTACATAGAGGGAAAACTAGAAAGGAATAAAGCGCCTGAGTGATAAAAGCCTGGGGTTTGAATGGTATCTTGTGAATGCTGGTGTGTATAAAAATCACAAGTGCTAAACATACTTGACACCGTGGCTCTGTAACACAGCGTATGGCTTGTTGTCAGTGCACTTTGATTTCATGAGTCTACGGTACACTTAGCTTGACAGATGCCACTAGGGGAAAAATACGCATTGAAGTAGGAAAGTTCATTTCTTTGATTAAAACCAGACAGTGCGCCGGTGCCCAACCTGACAAGCCTGGGTATGCTCGTAATGACAGGAAGATCAAGCAGGAAGGGATCTTATTAAAAATAAAAACACAGACAGACTGGTTGCCTTCCCCCCAGCAAACACAGCCGGATGGGGACGAGGAAACAAATGCAGACATGCCCCGATGCAAGAGTCAATTAACAATCCTTTAAAAATTTAATTTGTCATAAAAAAAAAAAGGAGAGAGGAAGGCAACTACAATTCTTCATCATAACCACAACAACAAAAAGAAGTGGCAAAAATACCAATTTAACCACCACGGCACAGACTGGATTCACTCGCTTCACGGGTGCATCATTTCAGTCCTACAAAGGGGTGTCGGGCCACTGCAATCTGACATACGGCAATGACTACACCAAGCGGGGGCTATTTCAGAAGCTGGCAGAGGACTCTGGCAGCTTCAGTAAGTTGATTAGTGCGTGGTACTAAGACATTTCACATAGCTAGGAGGAGCCAGGATGAATCATACGGGGAGATTTGCTTTCTACTCTATTTATAGTCGCACGAGAAATGGAAGTAAACTGCCAGGTTTGGGTGGGTTCCCCAGGGGTGACACAGACTGCCCACATGCCTCATCATTAGAGACCCTTAAAACAAAACCAGGCCTAGCAATAGAGCCAAGGACACGCTGTGGCGTATGTCACCTTAACCTGCTGGCGATTTGACTGCAGGTATTGTGGAGGCCTGGTGGATCTTCCCATCGTGCATTTCAACAGGAGCAGCTGTGCAGCATCTTGCCATGGACTATACACTGCACAGCTTTCCATGACATCTCCGCACTGGTTTTAGCCCAGCAAAGGTAGCAGGGGTGTGAAATCCATTTACCAGGTTGCCACATAAATTACGGCTGCCTCCAAACAGCAATAACTGCAATCCCTTAGAGGAAAAATAGGAGAAGTTTTTCTTTCCAACTGGGTATACGCTCTACATCTTTCCAAGCTGAAAACCCTTCCCTCTGGATTTTGTCTCACCTTTGCGAAGTCATGTATTGTCAGACCGAGTCTCTTTTCCCTTATGCGGATATACATCGGGAGCAAATCAACATGCAAAAGAGGAGAAGTGAGCTGCCAGTGTTGTCAACTCTCATGATATTTGGCGTTGTTTTTTAAGTCTACGCTTCGGCTATGTGAAAACCTTAGCTCTTTCTTTTACATCTATATCTATAGATATAGCTATATAAAATAACTTATCTATCTATCAGCTATATAGAAAAAATTAGCTCTCTCTCTCTATCTATATATATATATACATATTAGCTCTCTCTATATACATATATAAAATTTGAAAACCTGTGAAAAACTTAGCTCTTTCATATAGATATCTATCTATCTATCTATCTATCTATCTATATATATATAAAAAGAAAGAGTTAAGTTTTTCACACTCCCAATGAGTAGACTTTAAGAACGCCAAAAATCTTGAAAGTTGGCAATAGAGGGTTGTGCATCTAGTGACTTGTGACCTCACAGCCATTTAACCTGGGCACCCACGGGAGAAGCAATAAGGGAGCCGTGTGCCACACATATGGGTCTTGCTTACTGTATCCCCACTTTTCCAAAAATCTGACACTGTCTTTGCTTTCAGAGGAAAATAACTTGCTGCAGCCCATTTCGGAGGGGGCCAGCTCCTGCCCATTGGCTGCAGACAGCGCTGCTGGTTGGTGCATGCAGGGTGGGGAATAGCCGCAGTCCTGCTCTTTTCCCACCTCCTTGGGAGAAGGGTGCACTGGCTTCCCAGCCCCTGCCCTTTGGCCAGCTCCCTCTGTCCCACACAGGGTAGATGGGATGGGCGACATGGTTAGCGTGACGTCGGGCCCTCAGACCTAAAGCTTCCCTTCTACTCTTTGTTAACCAGGAAATACCAGACCCGTGTTCTTATTCCTTAGCAAAGCTTTCTATTACAATAGAAAAATGCTGGCAATAAACGTAGCCCCAGGGGATGAATTATGTGCCTCCGCCTTCCATTTCCCTTGACTTCTAGCATGCAATACTTTTCTTGCTCAACGCCCAATACCAAATAACCTTTAGGACTTTGACTAACTGAGATACATCTCTCTGCTCAGGGCATCCTGCCACCAGCCTTCAAATGAAGATGCAATTTGCCTCGTCATCTGCAGCCTTTGTTAGATTGCATAGTTTTGCTGTCCTAACGATGCCGATCCCATTCCTACCCACTGCAGTAGCAGCTGAAACGATCGATGCCTTTGCTCTTTTGCCAGGAAGGCTGCAACACTTTATGCCATCGCTTCTCATTTAACAAACCTGTGCAGTTTTGGAGGACCTCGTCTCAAAATCTGTGAATGTGCGTTAGCAGAAATTCCCTTTTCTGCCCACAGGAAAGACACAGCACATACAAGGTATTTGCTCATCTGGTTTTCCAAAGCAAGCTGCTTTCAGTGCTCTGCTCTGGCACTACAGATCAGCCTTCAGACTCAGTCCCCTCCTACTGAACAAGCTGGACCAAAAATCAGACAGGCCTACTATCTCCACCTGTATAAAGAAAGGCTTTTTTATTTGGGTTTTTTAAAAGCCCTGAAAAGAAGAGATGGACTTTTACTAACTGTGGCTGCTTCTTTGGCACCAACAATGGCAGGCTACAGCCCTTTTTAGGGGCTTCACATAACAGCAGGATCAAGAGATACCTACAATTTCCATGGAAGCAAGCAGCAAACAATGGAGGATCCCTAGCCGAGCCACCTGTGGTCCGCTAAGCTTGCTCTGAAAAGAGAGTTCAAACCCTGCTAAATTTTTCATGCGTTTTATTATACCTTTAAAAAAAATGGTATCTCTCAAGCTAATAA
The DNA here is from genome assembly GCF_001723895.1 of Crocodylus porosus. NCBI lineage: Eukaryota > Metazoa > Chordata > Crocodylia > Crocodylidae > Crocodylus > Crocodylus porosus. The sequence continues at coordinate 35,842,610 of NW_017728914.1, read as the reverse complement.
TGAGACGAGAGCAGGAAGCATGTTCCTGTTGAATTATATGCTACAAAGCGTTAATGAACCGTGCAAGAATGCATCAATGCAGAATGCTTCTCTCCTATTCAGGATTCGGGCATCTTGCACGGAGGATGAACAGAAGGAAGCAGCTAGTTTGGCAGCTCTAATTTAAGGATGGGAGATGCTTTTATTTTTCTAGCATCCTTTTTTCAGGTGCGCGATACAAGGGTGGTGGGGGGAGAGGGGGTGTCAGAGGCCAGGGTAACAATGGCCTGCAATGGATGCAGCCAGTGGCCGTATGGAAATGCCAATCCTTGCAATTAGGTGAATTCTGCTATAGCAGCGAGACGCGCACCTGAGCCCGAGACGGTGCTTTTACAGGTGACTGACTGCTCTTCGCACAACGCCGTGTCTTTCAAATTGAAATCAAACGCTCTCCGGACACCAGACGCAGGACACTTCACCGTGTCACATGGATTGTAAATCATCTCGGACGAGACGAGCAGCTTTAGGACCCACGTGATGCTGAGCAGAACGGCTCGCTGTTGCATGCTGCAGACGAGCAGGCCAGAGTTTACCGGACCGGCACGATTTCTAAAACTCCTGCCTGCCAGACCTGCGAGTCCACATGCCGGTTTCGAGATGGAGATTTCCCAGTCCCTGCAGCTTAAACGCATCCAACTTTCCGGGTTCTCTGCACTCACCTCAAATATAGTAATACCCATTTCCACACCTTCCTTCTCATTGATTATCCTGTCTTTGCCTCCAGTGTCAGCAGTCTCATCCTTACTGAAAACCAAGGCAACATACTGATTCCTCTCTAGAGACACGGCCAGATTTTCTTTCATTTCTGTCCCATCCACCCAGCACGGCAGCTCCACATCTCCTTAGTGCTCTTGTTATTTGTACTCCGAGAAAACCTCTGGTATCTTTCTGACATTTTTTATCAGATAGTTTTAATAGCCATCGTAAGGTCTCACTGGTTGGCTCTTGGCAATTCTCACTTTATCCCCATGTTTCCTGTCTAACAACTTTCACTGCTGATCAGTCTGTTTTTCTACTCTTTGTAACCTCTGCTTATTCTTCAGACACTTTTCAGGATGGTTTTTCAGCTGGTTAGTTTAGAGCCCTTCCCTACATGATTTTCCTTTTGTCACGATGAAAGTTTCAAATAGTTTTTGTGTCTCTGACTTCAGGAAATCCCCAGCCTCCAGTTCCCAAGCTCCTCAGTCTAGCGGACTTCACTAATTGGTTCACTGGGTTATCAGAGCCTGCCCTTGTGTAACACTGAACCCGGGTAACACCTGCTTGAGTTTATCCGTCTACGTATTTTAAATCTGAATTGATGTGTTTCCTCAACCCAAAAATGAATTCCTACTGACAGCTCTTTTACAAAGTCCTCACCATATGCCAAAAGCAAGTCAAAAATAGCATTTCCCCTTGTTGGTCCAGAGACTACTCTGTGAAGCAATCTGGATACATCTACATGTGCATTCAAGTGCTTTATTTAATGTGCAGTAAAACTGGTATCTCCATTGTGGGGTACTAAGAAAATGGGCGTTAGCCTGTCTTAATGTGCATTAACGAAAGAGCACGTTTTACAGTGATGCTTAATGTGCATTAGCCTATTTTAATGTGCATTAAATAAATAGCATGTTTTTTCCAGTGATGCTTTAATGCACATTAAAATAGGCTAATGCACACAGTGTAGACATGCCCTCTGGCAGCTAGTAGTCAGGAATAACTGGGCCCTACCATTAATTTGGTGCATTTTAGGTGCCTGTGGAGCTGGGGGCATCTGGTGAGCGTTTTTCAAGACACGGTTCCTGCACAGAAAAGTCCCTGGGAGAAGATCCATTTATAGGATCAGGCTTTAATTAAAGCAGAAAGGGATTCATGGAAACATACATTGGCTGTGAAGTGCTCGGAGGGGTAAAACAGAGTAACTGGTCATGCAAACTTGCACCAGACTCAATGGTGGATCCAACCTTCATGCTGTTTGCAGCACACTGAACTTGACTTGTTCCTGCAATTGCTTCCAAAAGAAAAGTCAAAAATCAATCGGCAAGAACTGCATAAAGCTGCATCAATTGGCCAAGAAATGAAGCCGCGCGTGCGGGGGAGGAAGCACAGATATCAGCACAGAGGTCAGCTCTGATTGGGCTACTGAATATAACACACGGCCATTTGTGCAATTAAAGATGATTAACTGCACTCATAAACACATCACAGACCTGGCTTTTGACTAATTAAACTTTAATTTCACTGGTTAAACCTCAACTGAATAAGCTTTTATCAAAGACCCCTAGTCACCTTAGAAGCGTGAGGATAAAGTAGTTTTCAGGGATCCATCAGGGGGAGTAAACATTTTTTCCTTTCTCTGAGAACTGCAAAGACTTCAATTAGAAGCAATTACTGAAGATGTAGAGGCTTACGTCGAGGTTAAGCCGCCCTTCATTTTCTCAGGAGCAGCCTTTAATTAAATGCAAATAATCACAAATTTCATATAGCAGATTGCCATAATTTCACTATTAGTTACCGCATCTCATTTAACGAGGAAAGAGCTGGGCAGCCCGGCTGGTGGGAATCGGCAAAGGCTGAAACGCCAACATGAATCTCCCCATCTCTTGCCACCAGGCGACGGCAGTGGATGTGATGTCTCGAGGGGGAAGACCAACGCCCAGGCAGTGCTGAGCAGGGAAACTGAAGCTCGCTCGGGGGCTAAATGAGCCTTGCTACGAAGAAAGGGCACATCAGGCCAAGCTAATGCACCTTGCTGATCCCAGAGACCAGGACCGCTCCTTCTGAGCTGGCTTGAGCACACAAGCGCAGACGATGCTGCTCTGCAAACTGCACCTCGAGCAGGGCAGAAACACCGCTGTCTCTAGGACCAGACCCAGACGGATCAGACTCTTTTAATTAAGAGTTCGGTGCCCAAGTCTCAAGCCAGGGATGTATTTAAAAAGACGCGACCTTTCGCGGTGCTATTGGACTTTGGATATTAATGACATCTCTCTCCTGCACACCCACTCCTTTGGTTTAGCCAAATGAAAACTAATTGCAGCTAGTCTGCAGCAGCCAGGCACGGAGGCTGCTGTTGAGTACAACTGGCCTCACTCTCCACCGCCCAGCGTCTCAGGTCTTGTGTCGTAATCCGTGCCAGGACGACGTGCTCCCCTGCCCCGGCACTGGTGCATCTAACTACATGCAGTGGGGTCACAACTTCTAGGACATGGTTCTTGTCTGCCTTTTACACAAAGATCATCCTATGGCCCTCAATGGAGTTTACTCCTTCTTTACAACAGAATCTGGCTGCTCATTTCTGCTTTGGGAGCAGACACATGGGACGACGGCACCATGGTGGGTCTAAAGCAGTGTCACGTGTTGGACAGTGCCACTCCCAGGAAGGGCAAATTTGCAGTGCAGACACAGGCAGAGAAGCATTTCCAAGGGCAACTGAACTCCGTTTGCAGCAATTCCTGTGAGGTCTTCCAAGCCGAGGAGGAGAGGGTGCCTCCCAGGGATGAAAAGGACTTGGGAGAGATGCTGGAGGGCACAGGGAGACGAGAAGTATCAAAACTATTAAACTTTCTGCATGAAACTAGCTCCGGACAATCAGTTCGGCAGATCCCTTTTGCTGCATATTTCCAAATTATGCAATTTCTCGTCCCATGCAGCCGGCATCCAGGCAGCATCTGATCATGCAGTATTCACAGGGCTTCCCCGCTGTCAGCCTTTTCCCTAGGAGTTTATTTCACTTCCTACTTGCATTTATAATAATACCTTTTACACGTCTTCTTCAATGCAAATCTCTCCACTTCAAACCTGCTACTGAGTCCAGGCCTCTGCATTCATAGACCACTGCTTGCCCAGAGAAGTCCACCAGGTCTTCTCCAGGCCCTGGTGTCCCTCCTCCAGTGGACCACTGCTTGTCAAGAAGCTCTCCTCCACCCTCTCTTGCACACTGCAGCCACAAACCACCCAACAAACGTGAGCTGGAGAGACAAGGGCACTGCCCAGGCCTGCCCACTGCTGTGACAGAACAGCTTGGTTGCACATTGCATCCCAGGCCCGTCTGCAGCATGGGTATTATTTCAAACCATCACATGGAAGCGTGCAGACCTTAGGTTTGCAAATCAAGATTCCCCAGTGTTTTCCCTCCATCAGCACTTCCGTCTTCCCCTGGCTTTCTCCTTCTACTTGCTCTTTAGCATCTCTCTTTCCCCCCTTGCCTTCCAGTACTCCCGCATCCTGCTCCTCTTCGGACAGAGCTCCTCTCTGGGATCTGCAGCAGCGGTCAGAGGACGTTCCCCATACACGCAGGACCGCTCATCACCTGGCACCCCCCTGCAGCCTCCTCCTGAGGCTTGACGGCAGCGCACAGGTGGAGCGGATTAGAAGCGGTGGGGCAGATGCTGCAGGTTCTCAGCAGAAGCAAAGCTACCACAATGCAAGGGTGAATGGTGGAGCAAGAAGAGCAGACAGCACAACTATGTGCAAGATCCTTGCATACCCATGCTGCCCCACCAAGATGGAAATCTAGTGTCTGGGCAGTTTGCTCTTTGGCACTGCCTGCTGCACCTTTCCAAGGAGCTTGGGTCATGGACACAGCTTACCTGGAGCCAGAGCCAGCTTTCCAGGGTCTGTTGTGTTTTGCAGGCCACGGGACTATGGCCTGGAGACAGCAACTTGTGGTCGCTAACAGCAGCTTAGGGGGCTGGGGGGCATGACTGGTGAGGAGAGGCTGGGGGACCTGGGCTGCTTTAGTCTGGAGAAGAGAAGACCGAGGGGGACTGAACAGTGGCCGTCACCTCCCTGCAGGGGGGCTGCGAAGAGGATGGAGCTGGGCTGGTCTCAGTGGGGGCAGATGGCAGGACAAGGAGCAATGGGCTCAAGCTGCAGCAAGGGAGGGTTAGGCTGGATATCAAGAAAAACTCTCTCACTAGGAGGGTGGTGAAGCACTGGGACGGGTTACCCAGAGGGGCCGTGAACTCTCCGTCCTTGGAAGTTTTGAAGACCCAGGTAGACAAACCCTTGGCTGGGAGGATGTAGTTGGGGCTGGTCCTGCTTGGAGCAGGGGCTTGGACTAGATGAGACTTCCTGAGGTCCCTTCAACCCGCATTTTCTATGAGTCTGTGATGACCAGCCTGGAAATGACCAAGAGAAGCAAAACCCAAGCATTCAGCCTTACATGTTCCTCTCCAGACCTCCCCGCTATTTCTGTCTCTCTTCTTGGACAGACTAAACAAAGCAATGATGTCTTTTTAATGTGGTGATGTATTTCCTTGCTGAACCTGGCTGCTCTGGCTTGACAGCTGGGCTCAGACAACAGGTCTGCCAGAAGATGTTAAGCCCATATGTAGGCTGTGAAGCGCAAGTCCTTTCCGAAAACACTGTGTTTTCGCAGGCCGGTAACACAGAACATCCTCATATGACAGAAGAATGGGGGCACTGGGGATAACTATGCCTCTACAACACGCCACAGAGAAATCCCGTGATGCACAGCAACAAGCCAACATAACACCCATACAGTTGCAGTACCATTCAGCTGGCCGCCGTCTTTCCACAAGCTAACCGTAACGAGTGCTTCTCTCATCACAAAATATTCCTGCATGCGCTCTGCCCTCCGGAAAGTGACTGCTGAGGAGTTTGAGCGACGGGGGCATTCCAGCGAGCCAGACGTTTGTCTTTAATTCGAGCCTTTTAAATGTAGTTTGCCGATGACTGAAGCCCAGCTGCTTGGGAAGAACCCTTTGAACCCTCAGACTTTCATTTCCCCTTGTTATCTGCACCAGAGTAACTGGAAAGACTGGGCCGGCAGGAGAGAAGACCGCAGTGTTGTCCTTTGCACTGGCTGGATACCAGAACTTGGTAGAGGTGCACCTGAACTTGTTCTCAGAGACCTTAAATGCACACAAAGTTACACCATTTAAGTTAAAGTCCTTATTTTAAACCAAGGTCTACCAAGTCTAAATGGGGAGATCCATGTGAGCTACATTGCCCTGCTTCTGCAATGGCATGGCAACATGCCCAACGTCTACCAGGCGCAACATGCCCAACGTCTACATACCCCACGTATACATACCCAAGGAGCTCATGAGACAACCAATAGGCCCCTAGATCCACCAGCAACAGAGGCAGCAATTGAGGGGAAGGAGTACACTGTGGGGATACTATACAATTTTTGCATGTCACTTTTCGCTATCAAGGCAGTTGGGGAAATGCCTATTGGAGAAAAAGCGCTTCTTTGGGTTCTCACTGAGCATTGCTTGTTAGAGACGGAGCTATCAGAAGAGAAGAGGTGGGCAAAACGGACAAATTAAAGAAGAACAATTCACCAGGAATGAAGGGGGGCTGAATGAAGGCAATAACAAGGGTGAGCTCCTAACCAAAACAGGCAATTGTTCATTAAAACGGCTGTCGTGCTACATACCAAAGGAGTAGAGGCTAACAAACACACGGCTCTACTTCAAAAATAATAAAAAACCCCAGTCGTGGTGATCCTGATTATTTTTCATACCGAACGCAGCCTGGGACTCTCCAGGGAAAAGTCCGGCCCTCGGGTACCAGCAAAACAAATAAACAGAAAGAAATTTCCTCTTCCGCGAGGAAACACATGAGAACCTGGCGAACGACGTTGCCGAGCGGTGAAATCCTGGCCTGGCTGAAGTCAACCGACTTCCATGAAACGTGGGATTTCTCCCATGCAAGCTATTGTCGTGTCCTAGCAGGGAATCAGTTTATATTGGAGCCGTGGCTGGTGCCTCATAAGATTAGTGTTTTTCCATCGACAGAAGCAGCCCCGGCAAACGCTGAAAGAGATGAAATACGCACACTCCTCCAGTCAAGTAGGAAATCAAAAACCGTATTACTCATTTCATGAAAAGAGCAAAATGAATTAAGAGGGAAAAAGTATACAATTTTGGTGTGCGCAAGAGAGTCCTAGCTCCTTCAGCAATAAAGTGGATGCAACCTTAAATCTAATTCCAAACCTAACCAATTTTACCTGATTGATTACAGTGGCTGTACAAAGTACTGGGAGAAGTTGGGGTGGAAGGTAACTGGTTTTGCTCCCGGACTTATCCTCGCCGCTAGGGAGATCTCAGAAAAACTGTGAGCGAGGGAGCGCAGACTGCACGATCCCATTTCAGTCTGAACTAATTTCTAAATGAAAGAATATTAAAACAAAGCCTTTTGCTTTAAATCATTAGTACACGAATGCTAGCCATTAGTCAAGATGAGTTTTTTCTAGTTCTAATCCATCTTCCAGGCTGTGTTGTTACCCTACCGTTTTTGTGTAATTAAAATGTGGCAGGTAGTTTACACACAAGAGGGAGTAATTGGATTAAAAATAACTCTTCATAACCAAACTTAAACTGCTTGTTTTCTCTTATGGTCTTTTAATAAAGAAACCAAAGACAACAATATTATTTAGCCCTCCTCCCAGCTACTGCAGCGTTTGGCCTCTTCAAGGTGCTAACATTTCACTTGCTGTGTTTAAATACACACGTTCAGCTTTAAATGCAATTTACACTCTTAAATATAAATTATTAACAGATGCATCAATTTGATCCTCTGAACTATTTAATTTTAAGGGATGCTAGCAGCTGATGTTAAGCGCCTCAAATCCCATAAATCCTGAAGTGGCACAGGAAGGATAATAGAAAGGTTTCGTAGAAACTCAGAGAAAATGAGAGTTGAAGGGACCTCAGGGGGTCACATCTAGTCCAACCTCCTGCTCAAAGCTCAACTCCTTCATCCCAGCCAAGGTTTGTCTAGTTGGGTCTTAAACACCCCCAAGGATGGAGACTGCACCTCCTGTCCCAGAGCTTCACCACCCTCCTCGTTTCATGTGCCATGATTAAGGCACAGCTGAATCTGTGACTGCTGAGTGCTTGGAAGAAAGCTTCTGTATGGGCAGATCACTCCATGACTACCCATGGCAATATTTTGGCTGCTGTGGGAAATTGGATTTGGCTTTCGATGGACCACTGGTTTGATGCATGACTGAGAAGGTGCAGCAAAGCAGTCTGGTCTTGCACAATTGTCCATCCTGCCTCTCTATGCACCCTCTGCCCACAGCGGGACCATCCCATCCAGAGCCAGAGGTCCCAACCTCCTCCTCCCTGCATGGATGACAGGCATGGGCGCACATGCATGTTCAGAACCACACGCTGCCTTTGACTTGAAGGACCAGCTACGCATGGAAGTTGCAAAATATTATTCCTGTAAACAGTCTGCACCCTGAATGCTTCGATAAAAGCAACTCTTTGAGAATCTTGCATCTTGAATAGGATTTATGAACAAATATTATTATTATTTTTATTCTGTGAGCAGACATCAGGGCTTTGGGAAAGGATCAGGGTCGCCAGGTGCTGGATACAAATGCAAAAAAAGACAGCGTGTGCCCCGAGGAGCTTACCCTCCGCATGTGAGATGAAGCAAGCCAATCTGACCATAATAAACAAACAGCACAACAGGCTTCGGATAAGTGAAACGGGGAAAGGAGCCAACTTGACTTTCCGAGTAGAAGCGAGGTTTGGCAGGCATCGTTTACATGCAGCTTGCTGGCTACCAGTCCTCTTTAGACACCTCGCTCCTCTCTCGGGGGCTCTGTGCCGGGGCACAGGGGAAGAGCTCCTGTTTGGAGCGGTGGCACGGTAGGTGACCACAGGCCCCTTGCGTGGGAGGCGGGCAGCAATTATTATGTGAGCCTCGTGCTATTTAAAAGAAGGAAATTATTTTCTGATTTTTTTTTTTTTTTTTTTAACCGTTAGAGTTGGAAACTAATAAAGCCAAAAGCTTTTCAGAAAGGGTCTGAATTCATTTACCTGGCAGGTGAAGCATGCATCCCCAATGATGCACTGAGCAATTCTGATGACTGGCGCTGCCTGGGAACCCCCACGGCATAGTTGTGTGTGGGCACCTGTATAAATTAAAGGCAGGCCAACCCCAATTTTCTATGATTCAAAGAGCACGTTGCACTGTGCAGGCACTACGTTATCAGGCACTATTACAAGTGAGGTGAATGCGAAGAGCGCGGGGGCTGCAGCTCTGATCCTACGCTTGGATCTGAAGGTACAAGCCCTTGTAGCTGCGGTTCTCAATCGGGGCGCCTGGAGATCCTTTCAAGGGTGCCGCACAAGGTTAGCCCTGCTAACTTTGCAAAGAGGATTCACCAGATAACCCCAGGGATTTCCAATAAGAACCACGGTGTTTAAAAACCTTCGGTACTGTTTTGGACTTACTGAGTTCTCTGACTGACTCTAGTATTTTTCTGTAATTAAAAAAAATGAGTGAAAAGCAAGAGCTGGCATTTTCTGTGGGGTGTCTTGAGTCTAACTACTGCCTTGCAGGGTGGCATTGCTCTCAGTCAGGCCCCGATTCAGCCCTCAGGGCTGCAAATTCACACGGGAACCCAAGCTGCACCCAGCAGACCGTAACCCAGCCCTTGATCACAGACTCATAGACAACGAGGGTGGAAGGGACCTCAGGGGGTCACATCTAGCCCAACCCTTGTTCCAAGCAGGACCAGCCCCAACTACATGATCCCAGCCAAGACTTTGTCTAGCCGGGTCTTCAAAACCTCCAAGGATGGAGAGTCCACCACCTCTCTGCGTAACCTCTGCCAGTGCTTCGCCACCCTCCTCGTGAGAGTTTTTCCTAATATCCAACCTAATATCCAACCTCAACCTAATATCCTAATTTCCTAATATCCAACCTCAACCTTCCTTGCTGCAACTGGAGCCCATTGCTCCTTCTTCTGACACCAAACCTTATCCCCAAACCAAACACAGAAGGACTGCAAACTCAGACCAGGCTCCTCCAGTGTTGGGACCCAGAGGCCTTAGGGCCCGGGTCTGACCTTTGCGCTCAGCTCAAGCTCCATGCTTAGCTTGACTTGTGTGTGAGACATGCACCAGGTGAAAGGAGCAGATGGGAAAATACTCTCCCTCCCTGTCTTAGACTCAGCAGCATCATAGGGACACAACACCAGCGGGTGGGCAAATCTGAGCCCGCTTCAGGACTTCCCCTAGATCTCATGGGAGAGCTAAGCATGGCATGGTTCCTACCTGAAATCACATTAGGAGACTGCATTTTTTTGTTCCTACTAGCCACACTCTGCTTTGAGTTTTTGGCCTGTCCATGCTCCAAACAAAGCTAGTTTATGAACGGGCCATGCTCCAATTTAAGGGCAGTGTCACTCTAGTGCCAAAGGCACCGACCCCCAGGCCCCGTTGCTGACTCGCTTTTGGTGCAGACCAAACTGCTCGGGGTGCCACACACCAAACGGGGAGTCGATGACAAATCCAGAGGCAAAGCAGGGAGGAGCAGGCCCGGTGCAGCCCTGAGACTTTTGCTTGCTGTAAAAAGAAAAGAGCCCAGCCCTGTTTCTTTTGACTTCTGCATATTTGGGCTTCTTTTTTCTTTTTTAATGAAATGAGTTGGGCGTTGCTCATTATAAAGCCCTGGTGATCAAAAGCCCGCCAACTTAAACGCAGATTGTGTAAAGGGCTGCCTTGCAAACTGTGCTTCAGTAAGGGATGAATGGTGGAAATGGAGCAGAGTGCGATTAAAAGGGAATAAAAGGCATTTTGCTTCTCTTTGTGTCTGCGGAGTCGATGGAGTGGATGGGGGAGAGAGAGAATGGAGTCGATTGTTATCTCGATGCCAGGCAGGAGGAACAGCTTCTGCTTAGGGAAGGTATTATTTTCCAGACTGCCTTTCCTCCTCCCTTCCTCACGCCCTGTTATCAACATTTATTACACCCCAGAGTTTTCCCCAGCAGAAGGCTTGCTGAGCTCATTAAAATGCAATGAGCACTTATTGGATATAATAAGCACTCGCTGTATTTTAATGCGTGCCAGGACTGTCCTGTGGAGCAATGCTGGTTCAGACACCGTGGGGCGGGCTTGAGGTCGCAGAGGAGATGCTGGGGCAATGGCACTTTGAAATCAGCCATAACGATATGGCTGACTAGCTCCTCCCTCCTCGCTGCAGGGTGGGATACATCCCTGACCTGCCAGGCTGGGGTTATGCTCCAGTTGCTCTTCTTACCCCACCACAGTCTTCACCAACCCCGAGCAAAGGTGGTGAGAGTCAAAGCACATGCATCTATGCACCTATTCGCTGGAGAACTGCACCATTTTGGTTGTTTAAAAATGAATACAGACTGCAGGAGACCTCGGCGGCAAGCTCGCACAAATAGGACTTCCTCCGAGACAGCTCGATGCCGCTCTGCCCTGGGATGCACACTGCTTCCAATGCAAAAGGTCTTCCTTTGTTCCTCTTTTCCCACAGGTGCCATGGGCTAGAGGTTTTACTGCAACAAGACAATGCCGAGTGCTTTGCACAGGCCTTCTGGAAAGTCCAGTCATCCCACAAGCATTCAGGGGAGACCAGTGGACCGGGCACCCCAAAAGAGAAAAGTCCACACTGACTTCAAAGCTGTAACAACACCGTTCCTAACTTGAAGCCACTTGCCCCCCAAAGCTGGAGAGAAGATGACAAAAAAGGTTTCAAAACGAAACCAGCATTTTTTTCCCCTGTGCTCAAGCTATGGGTGGGACAGTCCTGTAAAGACTGGATTTAAGGAAGAGCGGAGATAGTTTGATAAACACAGAGTCCTCCTGTGTTATTACCCAGCACTTGGCACAGGAAGCATGCCTTACTGGCGTCAAGTGTCCATAGGATCAGGGCAAAATAGAAGGGGAATCCCAAACGGTGCAAGCTTTTGGACCAGATCCACCTCAAGCAGCGGGGAACTGAACTGGCCGCACAAAGACATTAAACCGAATTGACCTCTTTCCTCCGAGACCGATTCATTCGCTTGGGGGAACATGCGAAGGCTCAGCTTGGGCTATAAATCCTGGGAGCACAAATAAAACCTGAAGGCAATGTGCCCACAGCAACACATAATTCCCTGGCATTAATGGCTTTGTGTCTTCCCCTAACTACCAGCGTGTCACCGCTGGGACATTAGGTGGATGGGCGTTTAATTTCACAACATGATTCAAAATAATCTCCTTATACCTGGGTAGGTATTTCACAAACCCAATATAAAGCTGCTCCCCTTGCAGGCTTCAGTATTTTTAAGTTTGTGCTGTTATCACCACCGACTGTTTACTGCCTACAAACTTACAGCATACGGAGGTGAATTAACCCACAAGGATGGAGTTCACGCCCCGGACTGGCACCAACATGGGTCGCACAGAGTATCTGGCACTTTGACGTGTGACTTGTCCATCAGGCTGAGAAGCACACCACTATCCCAGCATACCCGTTATACAATGAACTATTGTACTGAGCAGTTAAAACTGGCGCTAACCCCATTCAGGTATATAACCAGCCTGGTAAAGCTTTAATCACTCAAATGTGGCTGACTCTTCAGTGAGCTACTGATAATAGCTTATTTCTTGCAGATCATTGCTTTAAAATCTCTTGCTCCCAAGGTGCACTTACATTTCTGGAGTATTACTGCTCACCGTGTATCTGTCCCAGGACAGCTGTTGGAGACTATGACTTCCATAAGTTCTGATAGCATAATAGTTTGCTGATTGGATGCAGTAAATTACTGATTATTACTCAACCTCCCACAGACTATTAGTGAGATAATATAGGTGAGGGACCTGGACACAGGATGCGTTATCCCTAGCATAACCCGCATCAGCATAACTCACGAGAGTCCCTTGTAAAGGTACCGTGGGAAAAATGAGAGGTAAAGCTACACTGGTATAAATTATACTGGCATAGATGCTGTGGGTCTGCTTCTATCCCGGGCTAGCTGTTTGCTCAATTCAAACAGGCTATTCCTAGTTCCCCACTGCCTAATGACCTCTTGTGACAGCTACTCCAGTAAAGCCAATTATCTGCCTGCTGCAGGCACTCCCCGAGCCAATGCAGGTGACTTTGGTGTTAAAAAAGTGTGTGCCTTGGCCCTAGGTCTGATCAGGCTCACCGGGAGCTAGGCACCATTTAATATCCTCAAAAAGAGAATTGAAGTGGCACACGGGGCTTGTGCTACTGCCCTTGGTCCGGTGGGGGGACCCTGCCTCCATGTAATCTCTCCCCCATTCAAGGTCTTTTTCCACTGGTTTGCAGGGGGAGTTAGACCGGACCCAATGAGGGAGCTCCAATCAGCGAGGAATGGATGCTTACAGTAATGACAGCAGGCACGTCTGCAAACCAAGGCTGAAGATAAGAATATGCTTGGCTAATTTTCACGTAAAGAGCACACACCGTGCTGCCAGACTCTTGTGATGTTATTGCAACTCTCCCAACCTCAGGTATGATAAAACCCCCTGGAGATCACGCAACAGCTTTCATTTAAAATGAGAAGGCAAAAGGAGCTTCTTGCCCTTGTGGTCATGGGGGAAGTGATAAAACACACAAGATCTTAGCCCACAAGAGGCTGAAAAGTGATAACGTGCAAAAAAAAAAAAGAGTGCAAAAAACAAACCCAATAGCAATTTCCTAATTTTTGAACATTATCATTTTTAAGCCAGTCTTATCATTTTTCTGGGGAACCATGATTTTTGAACGCCTGGGGCTTATAACACCGCACACAGCCTTGGGAGTCCTTCTCCAGATGAAGGAGATTACACATTTCATGGACATTAGGGCTGGACGGGACCTTGGCCTCGCAAGATCATCAGGTCCAGCCCCCAGAAGATAACTGGGTACCTTCATGGCTTGGCCCTGTAACATGCAAGTTTGGGAACTGGAGCACCACGTTCCTCTCAGCTCCCGGGAGGAAATTCCAGTCCCTCTCCCATCATGCAAAGACTTTTTGGAAACCCCTACTTACGATGGTGAAGTTCATAACCTTGAGAATCCAGATGGTCATGGCCAGGTTCACCAGGATTAAAATCATGAGGAGGAGCACAAAGAAATAGAGACATCTCTTCCTCCAGCCATAAATCCCCACTTTGTAAACCTGCGGTCCTTCCGAGCTCTGCATGGCGCTCCGGTGCGCGTACTGTTCCTGAGGCATCTGAAACAAATGCATGGAGATGAGCATGTACTTTAAGCTGCAGGGCAAATCAGATGATGAGAACTGCCTACAGGCTTGTGTCTATACTTCTCAGAGCGTCCTTTAACTCCAGAAATTACCAGCTGGTCAGTGTCTCCTCCCGCGGCTTCCTTCTGCATTGCTTTTCCTAGGGCTTATTTTATATAGTACTGAATCATCGCAGTTTATATACATCTTGCTCTCTTATACACACACACACACGTGTACACACACATATACATATACTTACATACACGTACTTATATACACACACTATATATACATGCACACATACACATGTAACATACATATGTGCACACATACACATACATATATGCATACTTATATATGCACACATGCATATATATGCACACACGCACGCACAGTAGAGGTTTCCCATGGAGACCATTCTCCAACGACTCTGTTAACAGCTCCAGGTTTTCTGCAAGGCAGGCGCTCCAGGGCCCCTAAAAATCCTGAGGGTAAAATTTTGCATGCGTTTGGTAAAAGAAGTTGAGTTCAGCAGTTTGTTTTGAAGGTGCAGTATGACTTCTCAGAGGCTTTAATTCAAATAAAAGTCTCAAAATTATTCCTTGTGGCTTTGAAGAAAGGGGGGAGGGCAACGGCTCTGAGTTCTTTCTGTCGTTCCACTGAAGAGGCTTAAAATGGAAAGTTGTCCATCTGTACAGCCCAAATCAAATCAGCACATCACCATGTGAGATTTACACTGAATCACCGGCACCGAGTGTGTGGGGGCCCAAGGGCCCTAGTGCCCCTTGGAAAGAGGACTGTGGGCCCAAACCTGAGGAAAATCATGCAATATTTCTATAATATTTTATATTGTAAAAGATGGATTCAATTATGCTAAGTGTGCTGGATATAAGGTGATGTGTATAGGAACAAGTGACTGAGGCTCTGAGCTATTACCAGGGATCCACGTTTTTCGTTTGCTGCGGAAAAACACAATTTTTTCCTTTAACAGAGAAAAACATGGGCCAGCAAGGGGCTGCGGGCAGTGGGGAGGGCACTCAAAGACAGGAAGCACCATGCACATGTGCATGCACACATGCACATGGCAGCCACGCAGCAATGGAGAGCAGCTCCCTGAAGGTAAGTCAATGGGGGGCGGAGGAGAGGGGGCACAGGTGATATGTTGGGGGGAGGCACAGGTGACACAGCGGAGAGGAGTGGGAGGGGGGCCAAGGCAATGCGTCAAGTGGAGCACGCGCCCCTGAGATTTCTGTGCCCGCAGCAGGGCACAGGGCTGCAGCTGGGTTGGACCAGCTCTGGGAAGGCGCTACCTCCGTGGTCCAGCGGACAGTATCTGGTGCAGGAGTGAGCACCATGCACCATGCTGCCATGGCCGCCTACCTTTGAATGGGACATGATGTCTCTCATGGTATGTCTACAGGACACAGTGTAGCACCATGCAGGGATACCCCTGGTATCTCTGTGCTGCACCATGTAGTGCTGTGTCAGTGCCCACAGGGCTTTCCCATGCACATGGAAGAAGTGTTGCACACCTACAGCTCTCCCTCCCATTTCCCTTTGCAAGTCTTGCCTCCTAGACAGGAAGGACCCCCCAGGCCACAGGGGCTGGAGGGGTTGCTGCTGGGGTTGCTGCTGCGGGAGGAGGCCCACAACTGTGTTCATGCTTGTGCATGGGTAGGTACACGCAGTTGGGCTTCTCCCCATTGCACCCACATCACAGCTGTTCACAAGCTGGGCCCTGAATAATCTGACTGCAGAGAGAGCACCGCTGCACGTGACCACAGCCCCAAACTTCCGCATTTGTTTTGCAACAGTTTGTGTATTGGGTTTTACCCACTGGGGTGAATGTTATTGAATTCATTGGGTCGGGTAACTCATTTCTTGACCTGGAGATTATGGAAGTTATTTTGTAATATCAGGTATTCAATTATTTCTGGCATGTCAATGTTTTAACTATATTTGTAATAATAAAACTGTATAAAGTTAAGTGTACACTCGTGGGGCTGTCTCTATAGGGAAATGGAGGGATCCACATATATGGAGGTGACGTCCCTCCTTCAACACCCTAGCCTGTCTCCATTTGTCTGGGAGGGCACACCTTCGGTGTACCTGGGTTACAGTTGGATGTTTTCAAGACCCAGGTAGACAAAGCCTTGGCTGGGATGATGGAGTTGGGGCTGGTCCTGCTTGCAGCAGGGGGCTGGACCAGATGCGACTCCTGAGCTCCCTTCCAGCCCTTGCTTTTGATGATTCTGTTTCACAAAAGGGTCTGGTTTTAGCATCCCCAGTCAAATGCTCCCTCTGGCCTTTCTGCCTCCCATTCCACATGTGAGCCAGCCTGGGGGCTGTAATACTGAAAATGAATGACAACTGCATCTCCCGCCCTCCCAAACCACATGCTACGTCTGGCCAATCCAGGAACCAGATGTGGCACCCCGTGCACCACCCGCTTTCAAACAGGCATGGATTTCTGTACCTATTGCAAGAGCAAACTCCTGCTCAGTTTTTATTCTGTGATCAAACCTCATGCCCACCTGGAGAAAAAGTTTTGCAGACACAAAAAAGATTTCTGTGAGAGCTGGACATAGCCACAGTGACAGCCTGAATCCAAACAAGAGTCTGATTTGGAGAATTTCTCCAATTCAAGGCACACAGTATACGTACAGTTCTACAATAAGCAGTGACATATCAAGGGAAGTACTGCTCATACCTGGTGAAAGTGTCCCAGTGCTTGGCCTAACACGATCCTAACACGGAATGCTACACATTTTAGACACGGCTATAGAACATGATACTCACATGATCATCATGTACTACACCATGTAACCATGTATATAAAGCAGCTTCGAACTTGCATTTTTTGTGCACTGCAAGTAATAAAATGATCAGGTCTCCAATTCTCTTAAGGGAAAAGAAATAATGATAGACACAGAGGGCTGAGGTCTGTTAAACAAGTGAGTTCAATGAAAAGCTTTTCAAGGCAGCTCGAAAAGAAGCAAGATACATCTGCTATCAATAATCAGCTTTCCGTGGGAGAAAAAAGCACGTTTGTTATAATTTACATCTGGGCCATTTCTTCTGACTAAAACATTAAAAAGAAATCAGGAGAAAATTAAGCACCAGGAGACAGTACTATCTAGAAAGATCCTTTTATTTGTCTCTTTTGGCAGAGGTCTTCCTTTTTAAATGCAAAATACAGACTGGAGAGGGAGGATTCAGGAAGAAGAGCTAGAGGAGGGGTGCTGGAAGAGAAAATACTGCTAGGTGTGGCTATCAAACTGCATCAGTGGGCCTAGCACAAGTGGCAAGGATAGGAAAGCAATGTATACCTTGATCAACCTATATTTAAAGTGCCCACCATTCCCTAAACTGTGGTATTAGTCCCTTGCAGAATCAGACAGCCATTCCCACATTTATAGCCCTATTTCAAAAAACAACAGAAATGCAGCCATCGCACTTTAAAACTTCCCAGTCTGAACCCATTGAAGCTGATTGAACCCGTAAGCAAGTTCTACCTCACCAGCTGTACTCCTCTCAGAGTACTGCACCCTCGATCGAGTGATTCTCAACCGCAGGGTGCCACACAACATTAGCACTGTCACATGTTCAAACAGGATTCACGAGATGAACCGAGACTTTTCAAATAGGAATCCCCAGTGTCAAAACGGCTTTGCTTGTTGTGGTCTTTCAGGCTAAGTCAAGACAGTTCAAAAGCCCAAGGCTGAATCGATTCAATCTTTGCAGGTTAGCCTGAACCGCGCAGACTGAACCCGTAAGCAAGCAAACAGACATTCATTTCTGATTCTGGAAATGCAGCCACATGCCTGCAGTGGCCCAGGCCAGAAGCCGGGGGGCGCTACAGCATGCCTCCTTGCCGGGCTGGAGCAGACAGTTTGGCCAAGCCTACCCTCCTCACCCTGCACGGGGTGGGGGAGGTCTGCCGGGGAGGCTCAAAGCATCCTGGGATGCTGGGGGATTGTGCATTAACTTGACCCTAAAGGGCATCTGGGACAGAAGTTCAGTAAACCGATTTAACCTAAATCAGTTCAGTCTGATACTACATCCATCCAGGTTTACCTTAAAGCAGTTTTGGCCACTTTGAAAGCAGTTTATGCGCGCTGGACTTCTGTTGCGTTCCAGATGTGAACCGGTTTCCGATCACTTATACGGGTTTCATAGTTTCATAGTAGCTAGAGTCGGAAGGGTTGATGTATAACTTCTGTCCCTAGCCTCCGAGTTTTCTGCAGCAGAATTGCTCTTTTATATTTTGTCATCAAAACACGAGGGCAAGCTAAGAGCTGGCATTTTCCAAGGAGTGCCTCAAATCGAAACAAGCTGAGAACCTCAGCCCTAGATAATTAGTGTACCAGGTGCAGCAAACAGGACTCAATCCAGGTCTCACGCATGCCGCATGGGCCTTTCCACTGGCTTCCGCGGGCTGTGAATCACTCCCTTCATGAGGGAGGTTTTATCTACTCCTCGAAGGCCACGGGGACAGTCGTGCTACGACTCCTCCTGGACTCCTCTGCCAGCAAGGCCTCAGCATCTGGAGATGCTTTTCAAAACATCTGCACGGCCCAAGGAGACAGGAAAGCAGACTCGCTGGAGAGGCATCGCACATGAAAAGCAGCAAACAGCCACCAGCTTCCATAATTATCCCAGGTCCCAAGACATCCCGGGAATCCCTGTCTCGCATCTGCCTTCATCCAGCCCAAAGCAGCAGCTTGCTGATTTTCTCTTCCATGCGGCTCGAGGCTGCAACAGGACGGTCCCCGCTGCATGGGATGAAGGGGTTGACAGGGCAGAAGCACGGGCTTCCCTGGGAAATGTGTGTCGGATGATTTCCTGCAGGTCGTCAAGCTTTGCGGGCTCTCCCAGGGCCGTCACTGAGGTGGGTCGGGGTGGAGGACATTCCCATACAAGAGGGTTTCTCTCCCTTTGCTCCTGGAGTTTGTTGGGAAGGACCCGCTTGCCTATGGACCTTGACGAAACTCGGGGCTCACCGCATCTCTTCTGCCCCAGCTTGCCAGGACATCAAGGTGCTGCGCTTGATGTCCTGGCATGCTGCTCTGGGCTCTACCTCCAAAAAGGGCTGAAATCAAACCCTGCAGAAGCCGGGCTGTTTTGCTTCCATAATTGGGATGGATTTGCTTGCTGGGAGGGAGGCAGCAGAGCCAAAGCATGCACTGAAAGGAGCGGGCAGGGTTCGGACCCTCGGCCCTGCCTTAATGCTCATCCCCGACTCACTGCAGGAGTGGTTTGGGGTATGGGGAGGGCCGGGGGTAGGCAGCGTGTTCCCCTTCACGCCCAATGCCCTGACTCATCTCCGGGCTTGCTTGCACAGAAGTGTGTGCCTGCCCCAAAAGGAGCAGAGACTGGGGCTGCTAATCCAGACTGGTTTCCCAGTCCTGGCGTGACCTGGCCACCCATTCCTTGCAAAGTGGGTGAAACACCTCCTGCAACAAGCCATCTACCCCCCCAGCCCCATCTGACCCCTCAGACCCCTTCTCCCCCGCGGTAGTTCCTCCTAATATTGCTTGCTCACCAAGCCTCTACTTTTCTCTCTTTTCTCTTGCTCTAAGAGACCCTTTCATCTCTCCCTTTGCTCCTTCCTCCCTTACGAAAGGCAGGCTACACCCCCTGCCCTCTGAAAGGGTGCCCCCCCATATCCATCCTAACCCCAGTCAAACCCCGGCCATCCTTAAACCCCCACGCCTGGAAAAGAAGCACGGTCTGGGCAGCAAGCGTCCGAGGGGGCGAAGCCGCAGGACGGGGTATCCCCCTGGCACACCCCCCCGTTTCCAAACCACAGCCCTCCATACCAGAAGTTGCTATCAGTCTCTCAAGCTGCAGCCGAGAAGGCAAGAAAGTAAATCTATAAACCCAGCTGCGCTTTCTGCCGAAAAAGGAGAAACCTAAATGTTTCGTAGTTATTTAGGGAACAAAGCGCAGAGGAGCTGCAGCGAGGACAGCCGCCGAGTCAAATGCAAGTCCGGGGCTCGAACTTCCCGGCCGCGGCCGTGTTGGGTCTCACGTGCCGTACGCGTTCCCTTCTGCTGATATTTTACACCTACAAAACCACATGCTCGAAAGAACAACTGCACAAAAGCTGCAAATCAAAGGCTGCGGTAGAATTAAATCCTGTCTTAAAAATCTCGCTGCAGGACTTGACGAACCCGTATCGGAGGTGGGGGGCATTAAGTAACACCCCGAAGCAGGAAAACAAACCAACTTCGGCCCCACGTAATGGATGTAGATACAATGCTACGCTGCGTATTCATTTGTTCCAGCTGCATAATATTGACTGACTGAAGAGGAGCCACACTACTTCGCTCTCGTTTCCCGGTACAGAGCCAACTGCCGTTACCCCTGGAAAGGGTCCTGGGCTGAGACACCCACTTCCACGGACAAACGAAGTGGAGGGGGGTTGAGCGGCAGGTCTGCTGCCAGCTGCAATGTGCCACGGCGAGGCTGGATCTGGCCGAACAATTCCCCTTGAAGGCGAGTTAAAGAGAAGCCAGCACCCCACGCTAAGCAAGCTTCTTCGGCAAAATGCCACTGCACATTGCAAACTTCTTCCTCTCTGCAGCAAGCAAACAGCCTCCCCAGCAGCCGCGCAGAGGAGCAGCAAAGCAAATCCAGTGCCCGGAGAAAGAAAAATGCACTCCTTACCTCTTCTGGAGGGGCTGGGTGAAAACCCCGCGCTCGTGGGGCGCGCGGGAGGCGGCCGGGAGGGTGCAGGGCTGCCTTCAGAGCAGCACGGGGCCTAGGCTGCGTTCATGAGCTGCCCCTGTCAGATTTTCCAGCAGCCGCCTTGCAGCCAAGTCCCTGCCCATGCCTGAAGAATTTCCTGAGCAGCATTCCCGGTCTCTTTCTAACTGCTTTGAAACCACGCTCTGTCTCTACTTCAATAAGGCTTTGTCAGGCCAAGTTGCAGCTACTGGTTTGGCTCCAGAGAGCAATTGAAAACACATGTGTTTTGCCTTAAAGAGCCCCCCACCACTCCCCGCAAGCACTCTCCTGCCCTAAGCCCATGGAGACTACATGGCTTGTGTTTGCAGCTAGAAAGCAAGTCATCTCTGCACCAATTCTGAACCCGAGAAGGTATTTCCTTCACCAACTTTCCTCGCGGCGCGGATGGCACTGTTGCACCGCTCCCTACTCCCCACGAATATCCCGGGAGCTGGGCTGAACGGAGGTGGCAGGCTGTTTGCCGAGCCCCACGAAGCATGGAAATATAGGAGTTAACATTTCCAGTTCACCATCATCCCCGCCCCCCCACCTTGCCTTTGCCTCTCCTGAAATTTCAACTACGAGAAAAGAAAGCATATTTTTAGCATCTCGAGGCTCAGTTCAGTGCATCAGAACTGCACCCTAACCTTGTTATACACTCCTGTAGCTGCTGAGACTAAAAATAATACAATTATTTTGGAGTACTTTCACTCCTCTCTGCTCTCAAGCTGTCCTAACCCCGGAAAAAATATTTAAAGCACCTTGCATCTCCTTCCCGCAGTAATGAACATTGCTTTGGTCTTGGCTTAAGGGAGGGGGGAAAACAGACAAACTGCTCTGCCTTCAATAATCAGAAAGGGGCCCGGTTCTTCGTACCTGTAATCATCTCCAGATGACACCACGGGCCGGGATAACGAGCACGCGTTCTGCAGCTGTGGACACCCTGGGACCGACTCCTGCCTGAGAAGCGGAGCCAGGGGAGATGGAGACACACGCATGGATGTCCCCCGATCCACCACAGTTGAGTTCCACCAAAGATGAAACACAGCCGCAGAGTTGTCAAGGTAACAATATAGAAAAGAGACAGTTTAAAGAGAGAGAATTATATCCCCCCCCCATGTGCTATTTCCAAATAATACACGTGGTTTCTCTCCAATCTATTCTTGTCTGCAGAGGCACCTAACCCAGGTGCGTGTTTATAGGCAACGAGCATCGCTGGAGGTCAGAAGCAACTCCAACTTGATTCAAAGTCTGGAGTCAATGGAAAGCCCATCTATTTTAGCTGGCCTGGGCTTGGACCCGCAGTGAGAACTCACCTACGACTCAAGGGGTGCGAGATGTGCCCTTGACATGTTGTGGAAAGAGTCGAGCAAAGCCCTCCCCAGAGTTACACGCATAAAGGGCTCGCACCATGTCATCACCTCACCCCGCTCTGCCAGCACTGGGTCCTGCACCCCTTGGCTTTAGCGGGGTTGCAACATCACTCGCAGCCAGATGACCCCCGTAGGCACTGGGATCCCAAGAGAAGGCTGCAGAGCCTGGCCCCTTGCTAGATACGATTTGATCTGGGTCACAATGCCAGGCTGCGCACAATGCAACAATCCCGCTGGTGACCACAAGTGAGGGCAGTTCATTTTGCATTTGCACAGCTGGAATTTGAACAAAAGCCTCTTGGATCCAGACTCAGGCGCTGGCATTCGCTCTGGCGAAAGGAGCTCCACAACTGTCTGCCATGGAAACAACACTATCATTTTTCAGGGCCTCCAGCCAACAGCGAATGAAACCATCACTGCCTGTGAAACCCTCAGAGCCTCTTCTCATAAACAAATGGAAACAGAGCAATTCAAGTGCAGATTCACGTGAGAGAGCTCGCCGGATCTGCAGGAATAGCGGGCGCTTGCAAAGTCGACTGCTCCTCACCTTCTACCCAAGACCTCGGTACCCCCCCAGTGCACGTCTGAGTACGGTGCCGTCAGTGAAATGACACAGTCACTAAGAGTTAAGCACGTTCATATGTGTGTTGCTACGTCAGGACTTTAGCTAGCGGCCAGGATCTGTGGTACCAGTGTTCGAGCTATTTATTGCAGGAGGACCCTGTACCTATCGTGTTACTAGTAGTGATCCATTTCAAATCCTAGCGCCACGTTAATTCCTTACTAAACTGGACATGATCTTTTCCCATTATATTATGTAATTTATATATGGAATTTTTTTCTATGAATCAATAGCATGCTGGTAAGCACAGACACGGAGGCCTGATATGTTAATATTGCTTTTTTTTTTTCCATTGGTATAATGAGTAGGCCAAGTCTATAAACATTTACATTAAAGCTCTCGTGCATCGCACCAACCTCACTGGTACTTAAGGGTGCCTTAATGTAAACTGCATTACTGCCTAACTATTTTGTCAAAACAACTGTTGGAGCAAAGCCATTTTGCCCGGGTTGTATTCATCCCTTCTCATTCATGCATGGTGTTCTGCAGTGTTTTCAGGCATTAATCCTGCAGGTTAAATACACTTCTTTTTATATTATTGAGACATCATGTTACTGCCAATGCTTCCTAAACTATATGAACTGTGCAAGCATAAACTTGGGTTTATAGTGACATAATGATCTGCCTAACTACTCTTATTTATCAGTGTTGACATGATTATGAGGACTCAAAGAACAATGGAGCCCTTTTGCAATATCAAATATATTTATATACTTTCCGTACTCTTGAAGCCAGGGATCAGAATGTGTCAAGGCTGCTGTTTGGTTCAGCAAATCCTTTCTACAAGGCAATTCAAGGGAGCTGTGGCTGCCAACTCTCTGGCAGTGATTTAATCCTGGTTGTTCCCAAGTTATTTTTCTCCTGGAGCAGCCATTTTTATGCTGGAAGAAAAAGCCCGGACATCTGTACCCTTATGGTTTCTCCTGGGAGAGCAGCAACTCTCCCAGGAGAAACTGAACATCTGTACAAGGCCACCGATATCCCCATATGTCGTCCCCAGTCCTGGATGCGACAGACAAGGCACAAGATATTCATGCCACCTATATTCATGTTGGGTAGTATCATGCTCTATATACAGGGCCATCGATTCCATGGAGGTTGTGATGTCAGTCAGACTATTTGCATATTAAGACATTAAACCAAAGATTTACTAGATCACAGACCACAATAAGGTTACAATGTCATGAAGAGAGGTAACAATAGGCAACTTTTCCTTAAAGATTTTATTTTTTTCTTCAGTTAAGCTTGACCTGTGGTTTGACTCACAGCAGCCTCTGGGAGTAGTTGACAGCAGTTCCTCAAAACGTGCCCTTGATGTATAAATATACATGATTAATTCAGCTTAATGGATAATACTATTTGCCTACCAGAAAAAACCCCCACAAGGCTCTCATGCTGTGCACATTTCAGCGAGTGGGATTTCCAGCGCCTCGACACAACAGTTCAAACCCCTTCATGAGAAAGCTGCAAATCAACAGATGCACAGAAAGCACCTGCACATGTGAGACAGCGCGCGCGCACACACACACACACACACACACACACACACACACACCTGGAGTGGAGAAGGAATCAGCATGCAATTTTTAATTTCAGAACGAGATAATTAAGCCATCTCTGGCTTTCTCCTTCCTTGGCACGCTTCTAAGTGTCAGCCCAGAAAACTATTCTGAAATACAAGAACGGGAGATGGGGAGGGTCGGGAAGGGGTGTCATTTTTTGCACATCTCAAAACCCTTCGCATAAAAATAATCTACCCAATTATTATTACCAGTTTTGGGCTGGCTAAATTTGTTTCAGTTTTGCAGCTATTCGTACTGGATCTATGAATGAACGTAAGAGGGAAGGCAAGACTTAAGCGAACACAGCCTCTTTAAATGTTGAGGCGAAGCAAACACGGAGCTGTCTGGTGAGTTAACTGTTTGGGTCAGGGACATTAAATGGGCTCTTACAAGGCGTCTCAGAGGAATTCAGTCATTCAGAGAGGGGAGGGGGGATCTGGGATCAGAAAGGCTTGAGTTAAACTGCAGCGAAGTTTTTGCATTGAGACTGACTGACTTCAGATATTTCCACTGGGAAAAAATAAGCTGCTGCACCTTCAAAAATAGACCTGCTGCTGTATTTTCTTACGATAAGGCTAACATTGCTGCATTGTCAGAAGTTATAAATACAGCCTGTGGTAGGATTGAGATGGGAGGCCTTTTATTCCCTACAATTTAACAGAAGAAGAAGGTACATAAAGGCTTTTGCTTGTGAGCTGCTGAACACTGGCCCGATTCTAGCAAGCAAAGCCATCGGTTACGGGCCTAACTTTAAAGCATGTGAATAGCGTCACTGAAACAGGAGATGAATCTGAACAGAAGTCTCGGCCCTGCTATCCCACCCGCAGGCTATTTAGGATTTGCAGTTTGCCCTTTGTACCTACCTGGAGTTAGTAGGCAGCAGCCTGACTGTTAAAAAGGGATGGCATAAATAAAGATGGTACTGCAGTATCAAGCATCTGAAAAGCAAGACCAACTGGGCTAGGCGTGCTGAGTTCATCCAGCCGTGTGCGTGGCTTCTGTAATGTGGATTAAATTGAAGTGGCTGCAGGTGAACAGAGCAGGAAGGAGCAAAAATTGAAGCTATAAAGAGATGCCATATTCTGGCTTTGGTAACGCTGACCTCAGCTTTGTTACTGGAGCCCACTGGTCGATAGATGGATTGGAAACAGGCCCCGTCCATGGGGAGAGGAGCATTTGAGACAACAAGGCAAAAACAAACCTGAAAGGTACAAATGGGCCCATCTCTGAACTGAGACCAAGTAGCAGATCATCTCCTGGGGGCCAGCCCCGGACCACGAGATCGGCGCCATCCTCCCAGCTGCTAGGTTGACAGAGATGTAGCACCTTGGCACTCGGCCTTTGGAGAATTAGCAGGTCCTGGTGATTACTACACACCTGCTGCTAAATGCCTGGATGTGAGAAAGGCTCCCCGCTGTCAGTCAAGTAGTGAGAAAGCCAAGGGAGGAGGCAAGCAATACTTTTATTTTTCACTCTCTTCCCACTGAGAGCAGTGGGGGAGGATGCAGATTTGGAGCTGGCTTCACCCGCTGCGATAACGAGTGGAACAACGCTTGACATCACTCGTGCCAACTCGAAACGTTCGGGTTTGAGGGCTCGGTGCTTCCACATGTCAGCAGCTCCCGGGTCCGCGAGTGCCCCGAACTCATTTGGAGCTTACAGCTGAACTAATCAGCCCAGCGCAACGCTCTGCCTCCTGGTTTGCACCACAGCCGCGCTGGTGCCTGCCCCTCCCAACATCAGGCAATACAATCCAGCCCCACCAACCCCTAGTTTGCAATTAGCCTGATGATTTCCATCATTTGCAGGCTCTTCTCAGAAATAATTTAAGGAGTACAAGGCCAGCAGAGCTTGTTATTAGGTAAAATGGAAAGCACTCCTTTTCATTTCTCTGGCAACGCGAACGCAATTACCCTGAATCATTCTCAAACTATGCGGGCTGTAATTTTCTGAGGCGCTATTACCATTAAAAAGTCCTGCTCTGAGAGATGGCCTGGACCAGTCTTCAGATCCAGAAGAGATTTACCAATAATAAGCAACGTCTTCATTTCCACAGACCGGAGCCACTTTGTTTAACCAGAATGCGTGCGCACACACAGACACGCCACTTTTTCCCCAGCCCCCTCCTTCCCTCTGAGCTGGCCTGGTATAATAACTACAAAAAAAAAAAAAAAAAAAGAAATGCTGAAGTTTAATGTTATACAGATGTAAGAGCAAATATGCTGTTGGCAAAGCCAATAATTATGCATCTATTACGGTCTTAATGGTGCCCAAATTTATTACCCTTATCTGCGCAGCCCCGGCCTTTGCTCATTCCGAAATCAGGTTAAATGCACACAGCTGCTCTACAAGCCTCATTCAGACACAGGCTGCCCCGATGACAAAAAATCTTCACCTTGGCCTGCCATAATCATCTTCCAGGGGTGAAAGGTCCAGCTTCCCTGCTGAGTCTGCTGTGATCCCTCTTCAGAGCACAGATACGTCGTGCTACCTCAACGCGATGCAGGAACAAAGTCGGCTGCTTAGCAGTCTGCAGGTAACGCCGCTGTTCTCCTCTAGACCTCTCCATTTTTATTCAGTCAAGAATGCAAGCTCTGCTTCTTCTGTTTCTTACAATAGCGTCTTTGGCCCGAATAACTCAATGAGCAAATATCCCTCCTGAAGTTTGGCCAAGTTCTGGCTAGGAGGGGGAGAGGCGGAAAGGCAGTGGGAGCAGAGCAGCCAAGTCTTCTGCTCCTAAACCCTTGGGAGAAGAAAAGAAAAGTGCCTCTCCTAAGAAAAAAATTGCAACCTGAGGAGTTCTGCCATTAGGTCTCCAAATTATTCTGATAATAAGGGCAGAAGTTCCCCTCTGCTGCAACCTCAGCTATCTGAGCAGTCGGCTTGCCATGCAACTGAGTCTGACTTGAAGGAAATGAGCCTTCGAGGGATGGGAGCTTTCCCTGCAGCAGCCAGGCTCTTCCCTGCCTTTGAACGTGCACCACAGCCACCACCTGGCTTGTCCCAACTCAAAGGCAGTTGCTTTCTTCGGATCTGGGCTGCCACAGCTCTCCCAGGCCACCAGACCAGGCAGCTGTGGGATTTAGGTCAATACCAGTGTCAGACCAGGCCTCTCTTGCTCTGTGATTTGGTACCATGCAAACCAGGACAGCCTGTTCCATGTTGGGTTGTGAGCACCTAAACTGGCAACTCCACCTGGACTAGGCTGGGTAAGGAGGGTGTGTGGGCACCCAGCAGGACTAAAAACAAGACCTGTCACAGGGTGGATGAGTTCCCTGCGAGCCAACGGCCATCCATACCCGGAGAAGAAATTTCATAGACATCAGGGGCTGGAAGGGACTTTGTAAAATCAGAGTCCAGCCCCCCACCCCGGCCATAGGTAGGAAGTCACCTGGGATCAAGTGATCCCAGCAGGAAAAATATCCAGATGTTTTTTGAAAGAGTCCAGAGTAGGTGCTTGCAGGAGATAGGCGCCGCCAGGTTACCTTACCCAAAAAACCATCAGTGATGCACAGCACCTAAGGTTGCAGCGGCCTCAAGGCTGACTTGACTTGACTGGTGCTCGAGACAAAGGACACGGGGAGTTGGAAACAAGTGCTGTGAAGTTATGGTAGCCAGACTGACCTATGCCAGGGCTGCTTCTTCACTCCAAGATCAGCCAGATCTAGACTTTCTCCCAAATCTCCATGTCACCTAAAAGCCCTCTTTTGAGTCTCTAAGAACCTGAGTTTGAAGATCATAGGGTTCCAGTCTAATACTAAAAAGGAAGTGTGTGTGTATGCAAGTGTGCAAGACAGAGAGCACTCCCCTGTCTTCGTCTGAAGAGTTAAGCCTTAATATACTATTCACTCTTTGCCCTCCTCCTCACTTTTGGTAAACCTATAATTATAGCCTGGGATTGTCTCACTGCACAGCAGTTCATACTCCAGCAACTCGGGCTCTGCTGCTGCAATCTTCATTGTGGATCTGGAAAAAAGTGGATAAACATTTACTCCTTAATATTCACTCCTACTCTGCAGACCCATGAGCAGTACCTCTGGGAGAGTGGGCTGCATTTCTAATGCTGCTGCCCCACGGGTTTGGCAGTGAGCGCATTCACTTTTTTATTTGCATAATCGGGGGGAAAACGAGTCTCACCTGGGGACTTTGGAGCCAATGTTCCTCCCTGCTAAGCAGAGGATGCTCAGGGATGTTAACAGCAGTTCTGTGCTCAGCTTTGTGCCAAAAATATCCTCCTGGGACGAGCCCTGGGAAGCAACAGATGAGGAAAGAGACAAAAGGCAGAAGGGCTAGGTGGAGCCATGTCTCCTCTGCCGAACACATTTTCCTGGCTGATACGAGATAGAAGCAGGCTGCTCTCTTCCAAGGGCTGGGATGATTCACTTCCTTCCTCGGGCTTCCTCTTGGACCGGTGCAATGCACACACTGCCTCTCCCCCCAGGCTGTCACCAGAAACGCAACCCGGCCTTTCGAGGCAATTTTGTGGTGCTGAAGAGGCACTGCTCCATCCGGCGTTCGCAGCATTGCCTGCACAGTGCACCCACTGCCCTGTCTTTTCCTGCCCCGTCACTCAAGTGATCTGACCATGCAGGGTAAATTTCCCCTTCGCTTGGGAATAAGGAAAGGGGACAAAAAAGTTTAAACTACGCCCCTTTCCCATAAAACCATTTTCCAAATGCAAAGTTAACGTGATAAAAAACTTACGGTTTTCCACCTTAAAGGAGAAATCAAAACAGGGCGTTTATTCACATCGGCATGTGATTGGAGGTGGAAAATCGGGAGAAACCTAAGGGACAAATCTTACTGTCACGATGCCGCACAACGTCTGCAGCAGCCAACGACTGCTGGCCACCGAGGCACCCTCAGAATATGTGACATCATCTGGGGGGGGCAGGAAACCACTGCAGCCAATCAGTGGGTAGGGCCACTGCCTTCTCAGCTAATCAGCAGTGAGGGGTGGCATTGGCCAATCAGCAGCAAGAGGCGTGGCCACCACACAAAGGCCACCTCCCTCCCTGGCTGGCTGGGAACCCTGCTCCTCCTGGCTGTGTACCGCCCTACCTCCAAGCCCAGCCAATAGAGCTGCCAGGACAAATGATTGACATGTATTTCCACCAATGAACTGAAAACCAGGATTGTCTGCAGTCCTTTAGGAATGGGCGCGGGACAAATGGTTTAAAAACAGGACAGGTCCCGTACAAAACAGGCCCAAGGGCCACACTCACCAGAGGCCAGGACTTTCTCCGTACCCTGCAGTGACAAAGGAGCGGCCCGTCTGCAAGGGGACGGCCCCGTCCTGCTGTTAGGATCCCCGAGCAAAGCATCCTCGCTTCGCCAGTGCAGCTCTTCCTCATCACCACGGACCTAACTCCCTTAGCGGGCGCTGCAGGACGCCGGGACCCTCTGTGCGCACAGCCCAAAGAGGTTGACTTGGTCTCCCTGCCACAAACCAGCAAGGGGATCTGTGGCTCTCAGCGAAGGCGTGCCGGCGTTTGGGAGGTGCGAGGGCGCAGGGAAAGCTATTCCAACCATTGTCTGGAACAGTCCCAGCGTTTTACAGGTTTATCATCTGAGTACAAACTCCCGCCCGGTCTGGTGCCCCTTTTCACTTACCTGTTTTTATTATTCTACTACAGAAACTGCACTGCAAATCTTTCAAAGGTTAACAGGCCTGTCCAGAAAGCACAAGCACCAGCCTGGCTACAGCCTGTGAATTTTAATGCCCTGCATTACAAGAAGCGTTCTATTTTTATACCTGTTAGCAGCCTGCAATCAGCAGTATTTCAGTAACTGTATAAGATATGACAGGGGCCAAGGAAATGAACAATAACACGACTGTAAAGCACCCGGGCTGCCATCAATAATAGGAGACCACGGTAAGGACGGAAGGGGAAGAGATGGGGAAAGTATTGTGGCAGGGGAAGGGGATCCAGAGACACTCAGACAAGGGCATCTCCATCTGCTGAGCCCCACAAACGGAGAGGACTGGGCTGTAGCACACCCTGCTCCTGCATGGCACGGCACAGTCTTACGCAGAGCGTGCGAGACACGCACAGCGCGCCCCGAGTAAAATTAACCGCCGCGTTTGCTCAGTGGGTTCAAGCAGGTCCCATTCCCACCTCCCAAAGAGACTCGGCACCTTTCTGTTCAAAGCCAAAGGTGCTCAGAAACAAAACAGGAGAAACACGGACAGGACTGCTCAGGAACAAGCGGGGAAACGGAGAGGTTTCAAGGGCAGAATGACTTGGATTGGGCAGCTATCACGTCTTTGCATATATTGTATTGCCAAGCTGGCAATGGTACCATGTGCATGGGTCACCTTTGGATCCCTACGTCTTTCCAAGCATGTACCGTCCCTGTTCCTGATATCCACCACTGAGATCCCGAACCTCATTAAGTGATGCGCCAAAAGAGCGGGTCTTGCTCCCCCATCCACACAGTAACCCTGCAACCTCTTCAGGCTGCAGCTGATCCTTGCAGGTAAGGCTATAACCTGAGGCCAGGGCCAGGCTGAGCAAGTTTCAGGGCCCCTTTCCAGCAAAAGCATCTTAGCATATGAGCATCCAGCCCAGTTGCTAGACTCCAGCCCCTTCACCGTGGCACTAAACCACCATAAGACAGGAGCAAACACGTGCCCGGGCATTCCCAGGGCAATGCCCTGCGCAACCAGCTCCTCCTAGCCTGCATCTCCCAAATTGGCCACCCTTCCCTATGAAAAAGGAACCCAATCACTCCTTAAATATTGAACGTGTCACAATTACATGCCCGTGTTTCTTTATAATTATCTTAACTACTCCACTCTCATGAAAATGTGGATGAAAAACCTGAGAACATTACGTTGCTCTCTCTCTTCATAATTACACAAATTCAATAAAACCTGATGCTTAACATGTCTGGCATCTGTACACTCTTGATATGCAATTAACCTGAAATATGTTTCCTTCATATTTGCTACGTTCCTATCAAATACATTTCAAGTGGGGGCAGAGAGAGACAGGAGGAGGATCTTCCATAAACTGATGAATTCCTCTGCAGGAACATTTCCAATCCTGTATCTTTGCCTAAAAAGAACCCCAACAATCAATTTTGGACTAATCTAGACTTGAGATCTATTTATTCTTATATTTCCCTCCTCTTGACCAGAGTGGTTACCCAAAGTTTAGTACCCTATTGGTTGTTTTCACTCAGAAGTGAGGTTTATAACGGAGTCGGTTATCTCTGATGTATTCCTGTTCGTTGAAGCAGGACATACAAAAACTCATTTCCCAGAACACAGGAGGACTCGAACAACAGCCGTTAGCACTGGGACACACACGAGCAACACCAAGAACCTCTTTAAGTCTGAAAAGGCTACATCATAACCTGTGGGCAACTGATGTATGCCCTTCTCTCCCAACAGATGCCCCGTCAAACTTCAGAAGAAGGGTGTTTGTGCCTGAAGACTTGCAAAGAACAATTTTTTCCAACTATTTAATTGGTCTAATAAGAGAGATCACATCTACCCAAGGAACCTTAACCACCAAACTTCACACCTCTTAGTGTCTCGGCCAGTGGCCGGTCCTGCATGGCTCCCATGTTGTTTTTATCAATAAAAATGTCCATTAGGTGTCCCAGATAAATTGCCTCTTGCTGACACAACTCCTCTGTCTTTGGATTCATTTTTGGAGCAGTCGCCTTGAGCCCCACCGGCCATTTGCAGAATCTACTTGGTTCTCGTTCAGATCCTTCCGCATGCATTGGGGGATCACTTCGGTGTAACAAACAGGCGGAAAGAGGGAGGTCCTCCCTCTGTTAGCCCGAGCAACGTGGCTGCTGCATTGCACAAGCTGCACGGCACTGCTTTAACTTAGGCTCTCTCCAGCTGTTCAAGCTGTCTTTTTTTCCTGTCCCTTGGATCCACTTACATTTGCCAATCTGGTCGTGGAAACCAGACTGAAGCTGCTACAACCTCTAGAGTACCATCTGTTTGTGCTAACGGAGGAGACTTCTTTAAAGAACCCCTTATTTAGGTTTCCACAGTTGAGAAAGCATAGGATGCTGCTGTCTTCACCAACCCTATTGGTGAAAGCCTGAATGATGGCTTGCTGATAGATTTGCTTATGGCCAGGCCTCCTCCCTATGATCTACCCAGCGGTCTCTCCGACCTTTCACTTCTTTGCTACTTCCTGAACAGCGAGAGGGTTGGTCAACTGGCTCGTTTCTCCCCATCTCAATCTTATGTTGGAGGAGTGCTGTAGACCCCAAATCTTTGTTGGCTTGGGAGAATAACTGCTGGCCCCACCAGGAAGTCATGGGCTGTCCTTGTACAGCAGTGCACCAGAAGAAGTCCTTCCACAGACAAGCCTACGAACTTCGCTTCATCAAATTACCGGATGCAAAAAAATCATGCACTGAGATTCGTGATACATTTTAACCTGCCTGACATCTGACTCCCCAGGTACCTCTCCACTACTTACTAGCTGCATTCATTCCCCTATTCCCCACCTCACCCATCTCTCACCCATTGACTATCTCAATTTACATTTTCACTGACTGCCTCTCTTGCATGCATACCAGCCTCTGGCTTCTTTATTATTGCATCCAGGAAGAGCAGGGACCAACTACAGATGCTTCCTCAGCCTGATGAAGGGTACTTGTACTGGAAAGCTTGCAAAGAAAAATTTTTCCAACTATCTGAATTGGTCTAATGAGGGTACTTGTCCTCAAAAGCTTGAAAAGAAGATTTTTTTCCATCTATTTGAGTTGGTCTAATAAAAGATATTGGATTTACCCGAAGAAGCTTGTCTTCCAAAAGAAGTTCAGCACTGGCAGCTTACCCCCACATAAACCACAGAGGTGTCAAATATGCCTTGATTATCTGCTGGTAAGAGGTTGCTGCATGCTCCTCTCTGAACCTTTCAATCAGGAAGCTATCCATCTGTTCCCCTTTCCATGGCAACTGTGATTACTACTAATCATGCCTGAGCATATTCAAACAATTGAGCTTCCTACTGGAGCTCAGGAGAATGGGATTGAACATGCACATCCCCATGTGTGGGGTGCATTGTCTAGAGAGCACTGATTAAGAGAAAGCTGAAGTCCCCAGTCCCTAAAAAAAAAAAAAGGGAGGCTCCAAGCTATTGTTAGACTTGCAAACCAGCCTCCTTTAATTAACACGTGGATGAAACTTCTGTTTCTTAGTCCAGCTAAGAAGTTGCCCTGGCATGTTGGGCAAAAGTGGCAGTGAAAAACGCTGCCAAGCATCCTTTGGTTTGCCGGCATTACACAAAATTTTGCAAGGGAATGCAGAAATGTTAATTCATGTTACTGAAGAACACCTGCTAGGAGACCCACAGAAACCAATATGCAGAAGGGGCTAATCTCCTGATTGCCCAAATAAACTCAGCAATACCTGTGCCCTGCACGGAAAACTGATGATGCTCCTGCTGGCTCTACGTAGATCTCAATGGCGTCTTCCAACTAGCTTAAGTGAAGATCAACCTTTGCATCCACCAGTTTCAAGAGATTTAAACTCACCCATAATGCTATTATTATACAGCTAGCAGCAGGTGGTAGGGACCTCCACGCTGTGATGGGTACCATCCAAGCTCACCATGACAGACAGTCCTAAGAAGCTTAGCATCTAAACAGAAAAAGTTAGACAAAGAGAGGGCAACGTCTGACAACAGGCCAGTCACAGAAACAGGTCTCCTGATTTCCAGTCCAGACCACATTGCCATCACAGTGACTACTAAATCCCCAAAGTCTACTCAGTCCAACTAAATCACAAAGCCAGCTCCTCTATTGGTATAATCAGCCTAGCTTTGCTGACTTCACTGTAGCGAGGTTGGTTTCCCCCAACTGAGAATCTGGCCCTCAGCGTGCATTGAGCCAATTCTGTCACTTCTATTCCACTGCCTAAACATAAAAGCTAAATCTCATCTGCCAAGGTGCTCCATTTTAAAAAATCATCCTGCTTGAATTTATTAACACTTGAAAAAATAAATGCATAAATCCTCCCATCTTCCCACATCCAAATTTGCATAATTAAGTACAAAAAGAAGCACCAACAGCTGTAGTTTTTAACTGCAAATAATGTTTATGATCAAACAAAAAATATCATTACGCAAACTTACCTAATTTAAAATAAACTCATTAACAGACAAGGAATGGCTTGCAATGTGATTTAATAAAGCATCTTTGGTTTTCCAGGTACCATCAAGCTGTCTATCTGCCCTGAATATCCCACGACCATGTGCACCTCCATGCATATTAGACACCTTATAAAAGTCAGTAATACCTAACGCATCCATAATTTCATAGTTGTTAGGGTCGGAAGGGACCACAACGGATCATCGAGTCCGACCCCCTGCCCTGGGCAGGAAAGAGCGCTGGGTCAGATGACTCCAACCAGGTGCTTGTCCGGTCTCCTCTTGAAGACCCCCAAGGCAGGGGAGAGCACCACCTCCCTTGGGAGCCCACTGCAGACCCTTACCCTAAAGAAGTTCTTCCTGATGTCCAACCCCAATCTGCTTTCTGCCAGTCTGTGGCCGTTGTTCCTAGTTACTCCAAGGGGTGCCCGGTAAACAGAGCATCTCCTATTTCTTGCTCCCCCACCCCGATGAATTTGTAGGAAGCCACAAGATCCCTTCTCAGCTTTCTCGTCCAGAGGCTGAAGAGATCCAGGTCCCTCAGTCTCTCCTCACAGGGCCTTGCCTGCTGCCCCCTGACCATGCGAGTGGCCTCCTCTGGACCCGCTCCATGGTGTCCACATCCCTCCTGAAGTGCGGCGCCCAGACCTGGACGCAGTCCTCCAGCTGCGGCCTGACCAGCGCCGCATAGAGGGGAAGGATCACCTCCTTGCATCTATTTGTTGTGCATCTGCTAATGCATGATAAAGTGCTGATTGCGTCGTCACACTGATGATTCACGTTCATCTTTGATCATTTTTTCAAAGGTTTTCCCAAGGATAAAGGTGAGATGAACGAGCCTATAATTACCCGGATCCTCCTTCCTCCTATTCTTGAAAATAGGGACCACACTGGTCCTTTACCAGTCCTCTGAGACCTGACCTGAGCACCATGACCCTCCCTATGCCTGAAGAAGGCTGTTTGTGCCCAAAAGCTTTTTTTTGCAACTATTTGGTTGGTCTAATAACAGATATCACATCTACCCGAAGAACCATGTCCATCTAATACATCCACAATGGTAAAGATGGTAAAAAAGGACGGTTATAATTTCTACTGGTTTCTCAAACATACAGCCTTGGCTATGGTACCAAGAGGAAAAATTATATTAATGGGACTGATCACGTACATGAAGTTGCACAGGTGCTCAGGACCTGTGCACCAAGACTGCCATATGTGGAGAAACGTAGCCACCGTCAGCAACCGCCCGTACCAGCACTGGCCATTAAACCGGCGTTCCTGAGAGAGGAAAGGCTTCTTGGGACACTGCATTGAACTCCAGATCTTTTAAAAAAAAATTGAGAATTTTATTTAAGCTTCCTTCAGGACAGCCCCCGAAGGAGAGTAAGCAGATGGCTCTTGTGTAACATGAAACAGAGCTGAAGAAGCTGTCACTACTGCATGGCATTTAAGCAGGAGGGATGCTCGACTACTCCAGTGATGGGGGCCAGAGGATGATCGATGGACCAATATTTGAAACCCAGAGAGGGACAGCAGAGGTGACTCTGAACCTTTCCTCCTGCACAGGGAATAATGCTACTGTAATGTAATGCTATTCATCTTAGCATACAGCGAGTTCTGCCGTTCTGGTGCGGAGCCAGTTTTTCCAGCTCCGGCGGCACTTCTTTAGAACAGCGGAGGTGTGTGCAACTAGGGCAGAGCAACGGGGGCAAAAGGGGTGAGGGGGGTAAAAACTCTGTTTTCGCTGCAGCCGCTGGGTTGTGGCGGAAGCAGCAACTGGAAGTCACTGGTGCCGCTGTGTGGGGAGATCCACGGGCCAGGAGTGAGGGGCACTGGACCGGCTCAGGAGGCTGTGGTTTGGGAGTGCAGGGCACAGACGTATTACTGCCTCCCCCCAGACATATTAACCTCCCCCCCCCACACACACACATACTCCTGAGAGGTGTCCTCTTTTTGGAAACTGGAAATCTGGAAACCCTAGACAAGACGCGAATCAATCCTGGCCCTTGGAGCCCAAGAAAAACGTGTTTGGCCGGGAAATTCTCTTCCAGTCTCTAGCCCCGGCATCACCGTCGCTGAGAGCTTCTCTGAATGAGTTTAACTGTGAAGAGGAGAATTTATTTTTTTAAAATCAACTCCATTTCATTTTCCCTGTGATCCAATGGGTTTTTAAACAGATGGGTAGCTTGTTTTAAAAAGAGCATTTCAGGTTTGGTTTGTCTTTTAAGCATTTGTAAGGGAACTCTCCTGAGTATTCACCAGGAGCAAATATTTTAGCAAAAAACCTGGCTGGGAACAGATTTGCAAAATATTTTCTTTCTCCTGATCCTATGCTTTAGAAAGACAGAAATGAATTCAACGCAGCCAGAGTTTTCAGCCTGCTCTGACAATGCAGAGGTTCAAACGGTGAAGCTGTTTTGAATAGCTGCTGATTAAGAAGTCGCAGACGTGCAAGGAGTTGCTGTTGACGGAGAGTGAGGGAAATCACACTGGGCTTGAGCTAGCCGGCAATGGGCAGTGGGAGGAATTTCCATTTTGTTAAAAAATCCTTTGCTATCTCTGAGCTTGCCATTATTGCCTTATTAAGAAAAATGAGCTCTAATCACACTCCTCCGGTGATTTTGTTGGGCCGTAGATGGATATTCTGCAAGTGCAAATAAAATGTTCCACAGCAGCAATTTATTTTCCGTCTACTCTTAAAAAGAAACACAAAACAGACGGCGGGGAGGAAGGGTCTGGAAGTGGGAGCAGCGACGGGACAGACGAGCGTCCCTAAAAGCAGCAAGACAGTTGTTGTCCCCTTTATTGCTGTTACCTGGAAGATTATAGAGAGAAAACCCAGCAGGGCACCTCGATGGGTTCCCCATACCTTATCTCTTATCTTCTGCTGGTGCAGCCCATTGCATCCTAGCTTCTCCCTGGCACGGACACAGTTACGGGACAGCTCTCCCAGCCAGCTGGCCTACCTTATGCTACCTGCCTGTGGCCACAAGGAATGAGACAAAAGACAGGGAGTCCCTGGAGTGATGCTAATCGTACTCACATACTGTTGCTCCCCACCGCACCTTGCGTTGCTGTCCCATCCAGGGATTTCTCCAGGGTCAGTGGCCTGTTGAGGATGTTAAAGTTATGTTACCCAGTCTCTGCAGAGCAGATCACCTCCAACGATGCTACTTCACCATTCACGCTGCGCTTCGACCATCACGCGCCACTGCTACCCACGGACACAGGATCCGTCGTCGCAGCTTCGCTCACCCACAGCCGCTCCTCTTTTGTCCAAAGCGTCCGTAACAGCCCAGCCACGAGCACTACATAAACTCTTCGCCTGACCTGAGCAGCGAAAGGAACGGGCCCAAAGTGAGGCCCCAATTCCTAGTTTTGGGTGCCATTAAAACACATAATAAGTAGCCCCCTGGCCTGGTCGAGTGCACCGTGTAAATAGATGAGGCTGACAAAGAGTTGGCAGGAGGAAGTGATCCCATCCTATTTCAAAGACAGAAGGGAAGTATGCATGCATGGCGGGGCGGGGGGCAAGATTTGGTAAGAGCTGTCTGATGTACAAATGCACAGATAATTAACTTCCTGCAGGGTCCTGAAAAGCGGGGATCCTGGTTTTCTCTGGCCAAAAAAAATCCCCAGTTTTCAGATTTAAAAAAGTGACCCAAAATCCACATTTTTCCGTGATCAAAATGAAACACCACTAATATATAGATACATATATAAATATACATATTAGTGGTGTTTCATTTTAATCACAGGGAAAAAATGTAGATTTTGGGTTACTTTTTTAAATCTGAAAACTGGGGATTTTTTTTTTTTTTAAATCAGAGAAAACCAGGATCCCTGCTGAAAAGGCGCCACCAGGGAGGTCAACCCACTCCTCCATCAGGCTTTTAACCCTGCCTTTGCCCAAAATGGCTGCCACGCCAAAGCACGCGCAAACTCTACATCCCATTTCTTTCTCTAATGATGTAAATATATAGTCACCACGTAGGTCTGGGGGACCCCTGCCCCTTCACAGTCAAGTGCTTGCTGCCCTCGAGGGTCAAGCTGCCCCGTGCCCTTGGCTCCCATGAGAGATGGGGTGGGTATCTGAAGGAAGGGCATTTGGAAAAATTGTTCTTTGCAAACTTTCCATAGACCAACACGGCTACAACCAACACTCCCGAAACATGGCCCTGCTTGGAGCAGGGGGCTGGACTAGATGTGACCTCCTGCGGTCCCTCCCAACCCCCGTTTTCTATGATTTTACGGAAGATATCAACGTTTACTTTGCACCACGCTTTGGGCTGATCCCAGAGCGTTAAAAATGAGAAATTTAGCCAAAAATAGCGCTCCAATTTGGCACAGATACTGCCAGGGGGTGCAGCTATCTTGGCTGGCGGTTCTTGTCACTCCCCCACCAGCTCTGCGGGCGCCACTCCAGCAAACGGCGGCACGATATATCTTCCCAGTTTGCCTCTTGTCGTTTGAACCAAACCCTTCAACGCCTTCGAGTCCAGAATAAAGCACAGCGGTAATTACTTGCCTGCCTCCAAGACACCCCTGCCCCACCAACTGCCCATTGCCACCCTGGCTATCTGCAGAAGTGCACTGACAACTGCTAATCGCTTCGTTAGCTGCCCACCTGCGTTGCACCCAGCATTTATAAGCCCTTGCCCCTTCCCTTCCATCAGCTCCAGACCACCCACGTTCCTGGCATCCCAGGCAAACAGGCTGCACAAAAATCTGAGCATCTTGTCACTCCAAACTGAGGGAAGCTCCTGGCGGGGCGCTCCAAACCCAGGGGTTACGCTCCAGATAGTAATATTTTGTCCTTTTGTTCTCTTCTTCTGACATAAGAAGAAGAGGGGAGATAATCACGGAGACGTACAGCGCAGACACAGCTGCCGGGACGATGAAGAGGCTCACAGCCCTCCCGAAGCACAAGGCCTTGGAGGCACAAACTTCAGCTGCATGCAACTGTTTGTCTTTTGGCCGTTTTTAATGTCTTCAGACTGTGCCCAGGCATGAAGGAGGTTCAGTGAAGTATTGCTGGGTTTTTTTCTTTTTCTACTCACAGCATTTAACCAATGTAGCTTCTTTGCATTGTGAAATAACACCCCCCCCCCGCCAAGTACGGTGACCTGCTCACTTGATCACGATCAGCTCTTCCTATCATTATACACAGGTATAAAAATGACTTGCAGTCATCTTGATTAAAGCCTACAAAGCACAGAAGTAGCCTCCGGATACAAAGCAGGAACCCGACGCGTCCCTCCCGGTGCATGTTCACACGTCTAGCGTCTTCAACTTCACACGTCTTCAACTTCCTCGCTGCTCCCAGTCTCCTAAAGTGGCACTGAACAGCATCTCCTTGCAACTGCGTCATCCTCGCAGCTCTGCTGGCGTGTCACCGTGTAGGAGGCCTGGGATCTCGCATTTCACACCCTGGAATTTTAGCAACTTTATTAATAATACAAGGATTTTTTTTAAAATATTTTCGGTAATAGTTTACTCAACAGCATTTTTCATTTTAAGAGTCACTTCCTGCAGCACATCATACTAGGATAATTAAAAGGGGAGAGGGAGCTGCAAACAGCTCATTAAAGCGAGTAAAAATTA
This sequence comes from Crocodylus porosus, assembly GCF_001723895.1. Lineage (NCBI taxonomy): Eukaryota > Metazoa > Chordata > Crocodylia > Crocodylidae > Crocodylus > Crocodylus porosus. Next base: position 35,802,594 of record NW_017728914.1, on the reverse strand, counting down.
ATTGCACCTCTAAACCACTGGTTTTTGCCTAAAAAAGCTGATACTGCAGAGTGAGTCTCAAAAGTGAGCGTGGGGTGCTGAGAGATGCTAATGGGAAAGGCAGGCGGGCAGGCGCCAGAGGAAAGGCGCTTTCTAAGGGCACGAACAGGCTCAGGGCCCGCTCCATTGATTGCCGGGTTTCTATTTGACACCACAAACTTGCCAGTCAAACTCCAGACAAAATAAAGAAGGCTGATTGTGGCGAGAACGTGAAATATATAATGCTCCTATTGTGCATATGATTGTGTGCAGGATTTGAATCACACGCTTAACAGACCCAACCTTTGCTGGTCTTTCTGTTCTGCGAGAGGAGCTCAGTCCAGGAGCCGACAGATGTGATTCTTCAGCCCCTCCAAAGAGTCTGAGTTACAGGCACGCGTGAGCTGGGGTTGGCTGCAACAGGCATGAACGCCAGGGTTATAATTCACCTTAATTGCCTCAACGAAATGAAATCAGGCTGAGCCCTGCATTAAATCTCCCGTGTTCAAACAGCAGAACAAACAGCGGACGGCGCCTCACTTTTTTTCCCCACTTGGGAAAATCAGGGCTCCGTATCATAAGAGCACGAGGGCTTGGGACATCTCCAGGAGACACAGGCTGCTCTGTTTTCCGGCGCTCTGCCTCTTGCCTTCACTGCTTTGAAAACTCTGGTGTGGAAAAATTGTTGGCACAGCTAAGAAAGCAACAATTGTGTCTGCCACATGCCTTTGAAGTTCAGATTTATTCCATCTGGGCTGGGAAATAAAACCCGTTTTCAGAATGGCGATGGCCCCAGGAGTCATCTGCTTTTAATTTACTGTCATTAACATTGATAGCAGGGTAGGATGCTTGTGCCTAACTCAGGAGCTAGGCTCCCTTCTCCTACACATTGTTCAGCTGTATCACCACAGCCCCTACAGACCTGCAGTCCCGACACAACAGCCGGATGAGACGAAGAAGGGGGCTGGATGGTGTGGTGACATGAGGCAACAAGTCTTACCGCACATGTGTAACACTCTCACCCCATTTTTCCATCATTCCCAATTAAAGTATCAGATCTGGTAGGCTCTGCTTTCCCATAGGTAGATGGTAATGGGCAAAGTATCCATAACCAACCTAAGAGCTCCATCACACATTTTCTGTATGACCTTGGGCAAGTCACTTAACCTCTCTGCACCTAATTTCCTAAGACCATATAATGGTAAACTGCTGGTTTACCCACCTCCAAGGGCTTTTCTGCAGACTAGTTCATTAATATTTGTCAAGTGCTTTCATATCCTAGAAGAGAAGCACCCTAGGAATGTAAAGGACCATTGAACCAGCTATGGGTTCAAGTCAAACCCTGTTCCCCAAAGAAATCAGTGGCAAAACCTCCCCCGGAGCTCGTCAGGTCAGGATCCTGCTTTCAGTATTTCATTGCCAGAGCCAACAGTCACCCTCGTGCTTTATTGTTATTGCAGTGGTAGATGGCTTGCGATCAACAGGAAAACAAGAGTAGTTACTGATCCAAATGTCAAGAGCTGCAAAACAAGCGCTTAGAGACTCTGAGAGCAGTGTTATGAGTACTAAACTGGTCATAAGCTCTGCACTTATCTAATATTACTGAAATGGAGGGGGATCATACAGCTTTTCCCCAGAAGATGACAAATGCCCAGCAATTATCGTGTTACATCCACAGCTGCACTACATTTGAAGTGATGTTTGAACAAGTTGCAGCGACCTATTTGCACCTCCTGAAAATGTTGCGAGGGCTTAAATCCCACGCGGAACAACTTTTGTGCCCACAGCTCTCTCATGTAACGGATACAATTTAGGGCACGCTAGCCTAAAACGCTGCCAAACCTTCCCGTGAGCGGGAGATGTTTACTGAGCCGCAATAAGGACCCCAGAGATTAGACTGCACAAAACAATCCAGACACAATCTTTGCTCTGACTTCATACAGGAAAGGCAAGAAAAAAAATGCTGAGTGCACACATTTAAAAAAAAAACCAGCGTCTCCATTACAGGAAAAAAACCAACAACATCCATTATTGAAATGAAGGAAAAGATAAATGAAGCCCCAGCGGGAGTCTCAAAAACGTTGCTTTACGGTTGAAATTTAACTAGCTGCTTTCCACGGAAGTACCAGGGCATCTCGTCTTGCCATCTCAGTGATACTCTCAGGGGGAAAAATGGCAGTTCAATTAACAAAAATACTAATGAAGTTGGGAACAGGAGGAAATTTTACCTTTTTAAAAAAAAAAATAGTGGGGAGCACATATTTAACAAGTCAACAAGCAGCAAACGCATGATGGTGCTGGGCAGATGACAAGTTTCCATGGGTATAACTGGCCAGATACTGTAAACTGCTACCCCGGGATCGTCTTGCGCGCTGCAGTCCAGAACTACCACTGGGATTTTTTGTCTCGGTCTGCAAGAACCGCGTTCCCACAAACATGGAGAGCCCTGAGCTCATCTTGGGTGCAATCAAAAATGAAGTCTCCCCCAAACAAGGATAATAAATGTTTACCGCAGTCTCTCTGATCAGAGTACAGACTAGAGGCAGGCTCTTGTTTCTATTATTCCTCTCTCCTCCTAGAAGGTGATAAAAACAACCGTGAATACTGTTAATAAACACTGTAAAATAAGACAGGGAATTTACAGATATACCAGGGTATCTATATTAAGAAGGTATTTAATAAGCTGTAAATTCACACGGAGGAATACTTTGCTACGGAGGAGTGCTGGATATTCATATCTGTTCCTGGAAACAACTAGATGTGTGTTAGTGCAAGTTAGCTATCATTAGACGTGTCTACACATGCATTTATTCTGCAGTAAATTTACTGCAAAGTTACTGTGCAAGTGTGCAATAAGCGGATTTAGGCCGGCATCTACCCATGCAGGCATTAAAGCTCAGTAATGCTGTGTTTGGGAATAAAGTTACTCCCAGGTCAGTCCACACACACAATGTTAAACACATCTATACGTGCATTACTGCGCAGCAATTAATCAGGCATAACTTTTCTACCTGCGTGATGCAGGTAGCAAATTTATGCCCAAATTGGACTAAGTCACCATAGTTACTGTGCAGTACAGGCATGCATGTGTAGATGCTTGCCCATACTGTGCAGTAATTTTCAGTTAATGTGCAGTAATTTAGGTTACTGTGCAGTAAATGTGTATGTGTAGATGCGCCCACCGACACGTATCCCACTAACCTTTCTATTATAGTCTGTGAGGATAAATGTGAACTCTCCTCCATTTTCACATGCCTGACTGGCCATACACAAAAAAAAAAAAGCCTTTACAGATGCAATTAAACTTGTAACCTTGTTTTCAGTTTCAGTTCACACTGTTAATGGTAATGCTCAGTATTTACTCAGGACCTTGAATGCCAAGAAAATCAAACTGCAATGTCTGCAAGCATCAGTAGCACGCTAATGCAACCTATGGCTGCAATTCACATTACAATTCTGCCTGGACAGTGCTTCTGTGGAAGGGTAATAGCATGTCTTTCAAGACAGTATTGTCTGGTCCTTCTCAGATACTATGAAATGTCATTACCGGCCAGGTATCCCTTTCAGTTCCAGTAAATAATCAATGCCAGTCAAGCCTATAGGCTCTGTCGCAGAGTATTTCAGGTGCATGCAAACATAAGATGAAAGTCTATGTGTTTCTCCTGGAAGTTACCAATTGGAAGTAAACAGAACTGCACAGCTATCTTTTAAACCCTGTATAAATCTTCCCTTGAAGACTTAAGAGGAATGAAAAATATTGATACCAGTATATCTCAAGTGATACAGCTACACAGATACTTTCTGTACTGTTTGCACAGTCTTAAAAGATGACTTGAAAAATAACAAAGGTTGAAATTCTGCACCTGGTTCCACTGTTGTGGCTCCAGTGAAGCCAACTGGGATGCACAATTATAACTAGGCAGGCAAAACTCTTGGGGTGGAGCTGATACCTTTTATTAGATCGACTAAACAGTTCCAATTTTTTTTGCAAAAGCTTGCAGAGAAAAAAAAAATCGCAACTATTTAGTTGCTCTAATAAAAGATATCGCCTCCACCCCAAGAGTTTTGTCTGCCTATGCCCTTAGACCAATACAGCTACCAACAAATACCCCTGAAGCAAGTCTAACTAAGAATTTACCCCAGAGCTTCTGGGCAAAGAATTTAGCCTGGAGCTTCTGGGTTATGTATTACAGTAGAAAATATAACCCAGGACGCAACAACCACTCCGGTGGCATTTTGATACGTGCAAAAGCGAGACAACACGAGAGCTCCCACAGCAATCACCATATGCTCTGTCAGACGGGGATAAAAACCTGTTACAGGTCGCATGAATAAATGGATATGCAGAACACGTGATCACAATAAATTTGGCTATGCCCTCCACTAAAGTTCCTTTTATAAAAGGATGTTACAAATACATTATAGAGACATTGCGAGTGTGCATTAGACTGGATTCAGGGGTGTAGGTTGTAGCCGTGCTGGTCTAAGGACATAGGCAGGCAAGCTTCTTTGGGTAAATCTGATTTATATTATATAATATTATATTATAGTTGATTGTGAGCTCCACATTCCTGAAGACATCTATAAGCAACCTATTGACTCCGGACTCTGTAACTGTTATCAAGACACCAGTTGATCATTTGTTAACCCTTCACGAAGGATCGGCGCGTGTATCAAGTGTGGCTGCTTTTACACACGTTTCTGCAATCTCGACGGGTCGCCGAAACAAAGTTCGTTTCGACTGCAACTCATGGGCTCGAAACCGGATGAACTGAAGCAACTTCTGGAAAACGGCAGGGGGAGGAGAAAACAGAAGAGAAATCATTCTCTTTATGGCACTGCGCAAATGGTTTCTCCAGGTCTGAAACGTCACGTGCCGTACTCCAGCTTATTCTACCCGCGGCACTCGGCTGCGGCCTGTGACCCCTTCCGCATGTAGCAGAAGGATGCACCTGTCTAATGCTAATACGCTAGAAGGAAAGGAGCTCATCAGCTGAATGGGTTATACTAATGTTTTCTTTTATTTCCCCCCTCTACCCCCACCTCTCTCTCACCCTCGGAGATTTTTTCAGGGAAATGTATTAGCAGCGAAGTCATAAGAGTACTCCAAACCTCTGGACTCTCAGCTATCACTTAAGTTTTTTCAACGCATGAAGCGCCACTTGTCTGCGGTAGATTGTTATGAACTGTTCCTGAAGCTTGCAGTCCCTAAACCTCAGCCCTGCAGCCACTGCTGGAGCTATTGCACTAAATGAAACGGTTCAACAAGTACATATAAAAGCTTGGGTGAAGGCAGAGGTTATGTCTGACTCACTCTAATTACACGGGGGGGGAGGGGGCTCTGTTGGCTCTGACTATTCAAGAGCTGTATTTCACAGCAATGTAAGAGCAGATGCATATATTAAAAAACATTGCCAGGTTAAAGCTGCATCCACTTTCCTCCTTTCCTCTGTTAAACACCTTTTAATACTAAAACTGACAGAATTTGAAAAGTAAAGTTGCACGTCACTGTCTGTTCTCTGTATCCAGCTGACAGCTTGGGCTTTAAAGGGAGACAAGAAAGTTTCCCGTTTGTTTGTCGTCTCTCAGTCTTTTCACTTCCACCTTCTCAGATACTTTTCAAAAAGCTGCAAACAAAGTGGGTGAATATTTTCATGTGGAGATAAAACAAGACATTCCCATGGGATTGCTTTTCTCTCCGTACTAGAAATACGTCCAGCTGTCTCAGATTTACATCAGAGCCAATGAATGCCTATCTATGCAGCAACTGGGGGGCTGGGGCCAGGACAGAAATTATATATAAACCGGTACATGCGATCACAAACCAGTCTAGACCTGTAACAGAACAGAAGTTCAGTGCACGCAGACCAACTTCAAAACGGCATAATTTGGTTTAAGATAGACCTGGATGGATGCAGTATTAGATTTAATCAGTTTAGTTTAGACTGGTCTAACTTCTGTTCCAGATCCCCTCCCGACTCAAGCTAGGTTGCAGTCCTCCAGCATCCCAGGATGCTTTGTGGTCCCTGCTAACCTCCCTTTGCAGGGCAGGCAGGCTAGCCTCTGTCAGCACTCCTCGGGTCTGGCCACGCCAGGCTGGCCCCAGCTGGGAGCCACTGCTCCCCAGCTCAGCTGGCATGGGGTACCCTGGCCAGGCCCCCCAGCTGGGGTTCACATAATGCTGGGGGGGGTCTATGTCAGGACTTTTGGCCCCACAGCCCAGTTGGGTGATCACCCCAGCCCTGCCCCGATGCCAGACCCGGCCTCTCAGCCACAAGAGACCACGGCGTGGTCTGGCGCCTGCCCTCGCCTCTCCCCAAGGGGAAATTGGAGTACCCTTTGCTCTCGATCCATTCTTCATGGGTTAGAGACACCCGCAAAGATTGCATCAATTCTGCCTTGGGCTTTTTGATCATTTGTACTTAGCAACCCGGGCTCAGATAGCAGGTACAGCCCACGCCTCATTGGGGCCTGAAAAATCTCAGCCGGCAGCGTACCAGAAAGTGGGGCCAAAACATTTCCCCTGCTAAAGGAGCTTTACAGGTTACCAAAACTGGTTGTCTGGGCTTCTTACATACCTTTTCAAGGCAAGACGTGAGCTGGGCTTGCAGGACGGGACAAAACGTTCCCAGATTGACCATCCCAACCCAGTTGCAGCTTGAAAAGGAAACCATATCTATGGTTCAGCACACAGACAGACATTCAGCACCCAGGCCCTCAAAGATGCTGAGATCAGCTTCCACTGACCTCTCTTCCACCGCTTTGGATAGAGGGGAGAACAGTTCGGTCTTCAAGTCTGGGGAAGCATCTGACCATGTGTTGCTGTCCACGTGCCTCCTTGAACCAAGGTGCCAACCTGCCCTGCCGTAGACCTTTCCTTTTCCGTGAAAGCCAGTATAATGATCCACAGAGGGGTCATGAATTAAGTCGTTAATGTGAAAGTGGCTTAGTTACGTGAACAAAAAGACTACATATGTATAAAGTATTATTATTAGTGTAGGCAGACTATACATAGAGAGCTGTTAGAGATCATTTGCTAACAGGCTAATTTTTATTCTGAAAGTGGCCATTAAATGCAGAGCAACAGTAGGGTAATTATCATTATCATTGTCATCATCAGATCCACTTGCTAAAATTATTTATGAAATGCTGAAAATGAAACAAACATGTTATCTAGCAGCAGAACAGCAGCTCTGATTGGTAGTTCTCCATTGTGCTTCCTAATTAAGAATGCTGTTAAAATGTTACTTAGCAATATTCCTTAGTGGGAAAGCTCAGGGCAGGAGGTTTAATTATGTGTTTCGTGTCTAGGGTGGTCATTATTTGGATACACGTGTCTATATGCATGACATCCTTCTTTTACACAGCAATTTTATCTGTAGTCAGGAGCTGGAAAGTTGCCAGAACATGTAGAAACTTTTGCTAACTTGAACTCTCGTGTGTTGTAGAGCTGATTTTCTGCTGCCTTGTGCATCTTCCAAGTGTGACACACTCCTGCAAGAGGGTCAAAGACTTCATTCAATTAGGAGCATGGCCCTAGGATGCTAGGGTTACCATCAGGCAATGCACTCTTCCATTCTTCCTATGTTAAAGTGATGTGAAATATGATTTTGCCAACCTACCGGCAGCTGGTATTAAAACAAGCAGGCCAAGTTTCCTTCTTTCACTTAAATGAGTACTTCCACTGAGCTCTACAGAGTTTCCTCTGTGGGCAAGGTGAGCAAGATTTGGCCCAGGGCCTGCAGCTGCCCGTCCTTACTCAACCAGAGCTTATGTTGGGCTTGATTATGGTCTGATTCGGACTGGCTTCATGCACCCGACCTCTCTTCAGTTTCCCTTGGTTGACACAAGCTTAATCAGGATCAGACCCACTGCGTATCACAGATCTATCCATGCAGCTCAAGACTGGGCTCAAAAAACGTTCAGAGTCTGGGTTTGTGCACAAGAATACAGGTAGCCAAGTCTTTAGAGCAGGCTTCATCAAAGCCGATCTACAACGGCTAAGGATTCATCCCAAGATTGCTATCGGCCTTGAAGAGCTTTTCACCAAAGGACAATCCATAAAAGCTATAAAATGAGGGTTTGAAAGTCTAAGGGGACAATTCTCCCAGCAAGGCATAAGGGCTTTCCATTCCTGCCTCCACTGAGCGAGACTGATGAGAGGAAGCAGAATCAATCTTCTACTTGGCGACAGAATAATAAACCCCTGGAGAAGCTGCATTTGCTCCCTCACAGGCTTTACTAGTCCACATAAATATTTTCTATTTCTTAAAAAAAAAAAAATCTATTAAAACAGTATTTTCCTCAAGCAGCACACATGCATTAGATCTTGTTTTTCAATTCAACATAGTGTTTTTAAAGCCGGTTCTTACAGGGGTTTGATCTATCCGTGCGACCTCGCTCTAAAGCTGGGAGGGACGTGCACTCCCCCCATATGACTCCGGCTAACTAGAGCGCTCTCCAGAACCGAGCAGCCAAGTAACCTGCACAACATCAAACATTTCTACTCTGGGAATAAAAGCAAGAGATTTGGCTTCTGTGACTTCTCCTGTCTATATATTTTATATGTAAATTATGCTCAGTGGCTCCTCTTTATAACACTAAACTGATGGTCATGCTTCATAGATTTTTTTTAAAAAGCAGACTGAACCACTGATAAAAAAAAGCAACAGTTATTGCCTTCATAGAAATGATGGATGGTTCTCTTGAAAGTACGCATCAGGACTTCATTGCCATGACATATGTCTCTGACTTGGGATTTGAGCATACACCACAATTGCTAGGGAATAAATTGCCCAAGATGCTATTGCGGAGTAAGGAGCCGGGCACATGACCGTGGCCACACTAAGTCCTGCTATAGGATGTCGCCGGTCGGCATTGAGCAGATGGTTATGGAGGAATGAAACCAAGCAGAGCTTTAACTTTGCCGTACAGTCAAGTTGTCCAAGGGGGAAGTCTACCTTGGACTTTATTTATTAACTTTCAACCAGTTAGTTACTTTAATAATCTTGTATTCTGCATCCACTCCACTTCTACTACATATTAACGTTAATTCATTATGCAATAAAAAGGTCTTGTGGCTTCACTCCTACTCAGCTGAGGGCAAGTCTCATCACGGAGTCATTTGTACCCCCAGTTTAACTGCCAAAGTTCCTCTTTCAATGTTAATCGCTTTTTCCTTTGTTTGGAAATACATGGACCATATCTGGTGGGGGCAAATGTGGCTCCTCTTTCACTTGCCTGGATGCACATTTCAAATGGTACAACTGTAGAACAGTCTTGACCCATAAATAACCTTAAGCAAAAAGGAAAGAGCCTGGGAAGAAAGGTGGAAACCAAAATCCACCTTTCCTCCCAATCCTCCCCACTACCATACACAGCCCCCTGAGCTGGACTCAGTTCCATTTTCTGATAGAGAAATGGATAAAAATATGTGTAAGGACTTCAAAAGTGCCAGTCGGGGTCTGCTGTGGCACTGCTGCTATCCAAACAGTGGAGTAGCACTGATACATGAGATAAGGTGAGGGGTAGTACCTCCAGGCAGCTCTTGTGTCAGCAATTCATTGCATTTCCAAACTAAAAATTAATGCTTGTGATGGAAAATGGCCAGAGCAATTAGAGTATGGTACTTACACCGTAACATTTTCTATTGGCAAAAAAAAAAAAAAAAAAAAGAAATACCAATACTGCAACGTACTGTATATGAAACAAGAGATCGCTGATACAGTGAATGGTGACCAGCAGAATACAACAGGCTCCAGCATGAGAAAATGGCAAGCTCCTGAATTTTCAGCACTGCTTTCGGGTCATCGTAAACACAGCGTTCAAGCAAAAAGATGAAAATTGTACAGCCCGCTAGCGTAACTAAAGCTGTATCATTCTCACTTAAATAATCCACGCTTGCATAACATATAGCACCAATGCCCCAATTCGAAAGCCAACTTAAGCATGTGATTAACGCTGGGTACATGCTTAAGGCCCGTGGTCTTCCCGCTGAACTTGCACTGATGTGCCTAATATTCAGTAAGTACTTAAGTGCTTTGGTGATTAGGGATGCACTTATGCAAGCAAGCAAATGCTTTCCTAGACTGGAGCAGAAATGCCTAATTGAGTAGAAACGATAGTAAGCAGTGGAGCAACCTCTTGTCATCTTCTTTGGGTCATTCATTAGAGAGAGAAAGATCCCCACACTCCCTTACCATTGTTTGAGCGGATCCTTGCTGGAGAGGGAGTTTCACAAAGTAATAACCTTCAGCCATACGAGGTGCATGGGGGGTTTGTGCAAGAGCTATTTGTTATATAAAAAGTACTCAGCCAACTTTCTGAACAGCCAGCAGATCTGGGCACTTCGGCATTTCTCATGAGAACCACAGCCCCACAACACAAAACCCTGATTAGCAGATAGCAACCTGCTCAGGTCTGATTTGGAAGATGCTGACATACTCGAGGCCATTACGGCAGCGGCACTTGCTAAGACATGCTCAGCGCACATTGATTTTGTAGTGCCTGTTTTAAATAAACTTGGGGGGAAAGAACAGCTGCCGGGAGAACCAACTCTGACAGCCTCATCCAAGCATCGATATGGAGAGCATGGGCTCGGTGTGGGCAGCCCACGGCAGACCCCCTCTTCATGATGTCTCACTTCCAGCAATTACAAACACGGACAAAGGTCCATTCTGGGGACCCATCTAGGCAAAGCATGGGGAAGACGCATTGGTTTCTGGGTAATTAAGGTCACTACTACACATTACACAATTGACTGGTCCATTGCATCATCCATTAAGACTGGCCACACATGCAGAGTAAAACCATAAGTAGTCATCACACCATTAACTGATTTATCGCGTCACAAATTTAGCCAGACACATGTGCAAAGTTATGACTGCACTATAAAAAATGACTCTCCAGCTATAAAAAAAAAGCCAACCAGCTACAAAGTTAGTGCTTGAAAACGTGTAAAAACTCTAGAGCTGGTTTCTACCCAGCTTTCATTCTGCCACCGCTTTGCACCTGCCCCAGGGGAGAGGGGAGCTGTCATGGACAGCCAGGCCTAGGTCTCAGCAGGAGCATCGTGCCTGGCCTTGGAGAATCTGGTGAGCAACTAAAATGATGAAAGGACTGGAAAGCAAGCCATGTCGGGAGCGAGTGGAGGAATGAGAGCTGATCTGGGTTTGCAGAGCAGGAGAGGAACAAGGGACATGGCTGCAAAGCGTAAACCTTTGAAAAGCTGCCACAAAGGCGGCAGTGGAAGATCGTTCTCCTTTCCGCAGGACGTAAAACGATGCCTTTAAAAACCAGCAAAGCAGATTTCAATCAAATCTCAGGAAAACCTTCCTAACTGTGGGAAGAGCAGGGCCACGGGAAAAGCTGCCCACTGGGCTCTCCGTTACAAGTTCCCAGGACGGGGAGGGATCAGCTTCTTTCTAGGCTGGCTCAGAAACAGCAAGCGCTGTGTCTGAGCAGGGTGTTGGACGGTGGACTCGAAGTCCTGGGATTCTCAGGTTAGTTTTCAATTTTGGGGGGATGGAAGGAGATTTTCTGCAGGAAGACCCTTGCCCGGCTCTGTCCTGAATGCAGCCCCTGGATGCGCTCTGCGGTGGGGCTGCAGGGGACGTGCAACCGCCTTGAGCTAAAGCAGGTGCACGAGAGCAGGGTGATGGACGGGTTCACACCCGAGTCCAGGTGCCCACCTGGGGCCAAGCCAAGAAAACAAGACGCCCGCTGATTTATGCCATCTGAACTCATCGATTTAGTGGAATTCAGGCTATCCAGGAAGCGGTGAGCCGTGTCCTCCAGGACGGACCTGCTCCGTTCCTGCATGAGACTATTTCCCATGGCAGTCGCTTCACACAGAAAAAAATATGGCCACCCCCCTTTCCAGAATACATCAAACTCAGGTGATCACCATACACTGCAGACAGAAAAAAATTCTTGAACCACTCCAGGCTTTAGAGGCGTAGCTCAAATATTTACCTTTTTAAAAGCAACAAGGACTGAATTCTTATTTTAAAAGCAAGCTGCGTGGCCGAGACGGTGGATTTTGCTTTCAACTTGGACTAAACACGCAAGGCTCGTGCCTGGCCGGTCCCTGGAGATTAAATTCTGGTCCTGACATTAAGTCCCGCACATGGGCACAGCTAATCAAACCATGTCAGCTTGACGCAACCTGCAACGACGGCTCTCCTAGAGCTCCTGGGCAGCTTGTGTGTGCAGCATGTCCTATATTTCCCAATATTCAATATAGGCAGCGCCTCAGGCGTAGTGCAAATACAGCAAGTGACTTTCCTTAGTTACCGTAGCTAAGGCAACGGAGATGTACTGGTGGGTGACCACCAGGCAGCTTTTTCCTGGGTTGCAATCTTCCGATGCCAGGTCCTTGCGCTGACTGAGCACCTGTTAGACCAAATGCAACACGTGGCCATGCTCCGGCTAGCGGGGTTGGTGGGCAGAGGCTCATCCTCCTGCAGAAAAGGCAGTAGAGCCTGCCCAAATACAGCAAGGACCCATGCACAGCCTCTCCCTGGGACGCCCCCCTCTTCCATGCTGCCTCGCTCTGCGGCTCGCTGCTGCCCAGGTTTCTTGCCCCTGGGGAATCCACTTCAAAGGGGGCTGCCTTCTCCCTGGGCTTGTCTGCTCCTTCCCAAACCAAGCAAAATGTCCCAGAGCAGCCTGCCAGGGGAGCTAAGCCAAAAGCTGTGTGGCTGAGTGCGGGGCAGGGCTGGCCGGAGCTGCGAGATGGTGTTCGCTCTGTCTGAAACTCCCCTCTGCCCTGCGGTGGGGAGAAAACGGCTTTTCGGACAGAAGAGAGAGATTCTGGTGTTCATGAAGCGAGCCTGTTTGGACAAAGCTCATATCAAGGTTTTTGTCAATAGGGTTTTTGCTTTATCTCTTGCTTTTTGACTTTTCCGTCAAATGTTTCCGTGGGGACGGAGCCCCGGTGGGCTCTGATGCAGAGCTGACACCGATCCACAGGTCCACTCAGGTGGGGACACTCAAATTGGGAGGACCTGCACCTCTGAAAGTCAAGGACAGCACTTAGTGGAGTCCCTCTCCCTTGGGTTTGGTCCCCATGTGGGACCCTTTGTGGGGCCTGGGCCTGGGCTGGACAAAGCTGCTCTGGAGTGGGGTGAGAGGTATACTGAGCAGATACGATCCAGCATGCTTTTTCCCCCCATGGAAATAATTATACTCCCAGCGCTGGAGTGCTTCCATCAGCCATCTTTCCACTGCTGTGCACATCATGAAAAGCATGATCGACCTGAAAAGTGGGTGACCACCCCCAAAGCAGCGCAAAGGATTTGGTGCCTGTGTCACCCCAAAAGCGCAGCCCGTGGAGCGTGCAACACATTGCCAACCTCAGTGTAAGGGTTTGACTTCTTCAAGCCGTTGATCATCGTGGTTTGCCTGAGGAAGGTGCGTCTTCCATGATACGATACCATAACACCTGCAGTTGAGCCTTAGCTACAGTCTTTAGCTTGTATGGAAATGTTATATTGGGAGAAAAGGAATCGGGACTCACGGTAGAGGTGATCTCTTTTATTAAACCAACTAGATTTTTGCAAAAAGAAATGCATTGAGGAATCTAAATTGCAGACTGGGCAGGGGCAGAGGCAATATAAGGAATGCGTCCCATAAACTGCTTCAATCCCAAGCTTTAGACTTATTCATTTGAAGAAGAAATTTTAAGAGAGAGACAGATAGGCAATAATTAATCCATGAAGCAAATTAATAATCGATAAATGAACAAGTCTATCTGTCTAGGTCAGCGTGCTCCCCACGGTGACTGTCCACCATGTGAGAGGCTGCATGTTTCTATGCGTTGCTCTGCAATTCCTTCCCATGTGCTGCGGAAGTCACTTGGGCCCACGCAGAGGGGAAGGCGCACCGTAAAGCATGCACGTGCTTTTTGCAAAACAGGTGGTCGACTGCTTTCTCGTTTTAGGAAACAAAAGCTGGCTCAGGAGGACCAAAACCTCCATCAGCATGAAGCCTAGGCACTCGCTGTCCAATTTAGGGTCCAAGTGACCAGCGGGCTGTCTAGGGTATGTTAAGCAGCAGGGTATCTGGGATTATCTGGGTCTTGGCATCTCCTGGCAACTTGTCCTTTGTGCTTGGCTCCATCCTCCCTCCCGTCTGGGAGGCCGAGATGCCATTTGTCTCTCCAAGCCTCTGCCCTTTCCTGATTGCCCACCTCTTGCTTCATGGGTTTAGAGGCAGGCACTTCACTTCCTTCAGCCAGGGCTCCTCGTTCGAGGTGATTACCAGGCCTGGCAGTCCCGCGTCCTCTTGCAGGGGGACTCAGGGCACTCGCTAATAGCAGCACATCTTAAAAGACTCCTGCACGCTGTCCATTCTCTGGCTGCCAAAACCCAGGTGAATATGTAGCTAAAACAAAACCCACAGCCACCTGCTACCTTTAGCCAACATGGGACCTGCACCCTCCGTGGGTTTTTGCATGCTAGCAGCAAACAGAGGGGCACAGGCGGGATTTTCAAGGGAGAGGCTTGGGGCACTCAGAGAACAGACACCTGAAGGGTCAGTTCAGATGAGTTCACATGAGGACCTGACTTGGGGAGCAGGCCTTTAGCTTGGCTTTAACACAAGGCCTGCTTAGGGCCACGTGAAATAGGGACAGGGCCACGATACCCGGGTACGTGTCAACCCTGGGTCAGCAGCTGGGCTCACCTGCCGCTGTTCAAAAGCAGCAAGCGTGTGCACGGGGGTGTGCGTGTGCATGGGGGTGTGCGTGTGCATGTGTGCACCCACGTGCAAGAGGGGTCAAGGGGACAAAAGCTGGCAGGGGGCAAAAGTCAGAAAGAGAGATGGAGCGGTGCTGCAGGGTGACCGGTGGAGCTGAACGCGGGTGGCAGGAGGAGGACAGCTGGCCGCCACCCAGGAGTCAGCCAGGTGGCTCCATTCAGATGCCTTCTTCCTGGCAGCTCTGGATCGAGCATTTCTGGGCCGGTGGCCATGCATTAGCACCTGACTGGCAGGGCAGCCCAGGCCTGCGAGCAGAAGGGCAACGGCCCGTGCTTTGGCTGCGGAGAAGCAATCAATACCACGTCTCTAGAGTGGCCCAAAGAGAAGGGGCTGCTCGCAGGCTCTTTGCCGAGCCTCCGTGCACTGTGCAAGTCTAGGTCTTGGTGGTTTCTTCCCCGATTTCGTCGTCAGCTTGTCCATGAGCTCCAACAGGGTTTTGGAAGCAATCTTCCTTCGGGCGGTGCAGAAAAGCCAGCCTTTCCAACCTGTCCCCTGAAAGGTGTCCCTGCCTGGGCGCACCAACCCTAAGAAATCCCCCGAGAGAGAACAAAGCAATGCACCTTTTATGCTGGACGGCAGGATACAAATGCAATACGCTCTCACTAGGCTGTCTGATTACTGAACATTTAGAGGGACTCAAACAGGATGCCACTTTTAATTACTCCCTTTTATCGCAGTTTATTGTGATGGCAAAAGCTCTTCCAGGGCTGTGCAAACACTTGCCTTATTCCTGATAAAACCTGAAATGTGTTTTGGTACTTTCTGTAGCCTCTGGGTACAGCCTATATTCATGCTTGCAGATTTTACTGTCGACTTGCTATATTTTGCTACTGCTACCCTGGCAACACGATAAAAAGGCAAACAGGACAGTTATGTAGAAAGCTTTCTGGGATTTCTCTCTCGTTTTAAGGAAATGTAGGTATGTTCTTGCAAACGAATGGCACGTTGTACGTATAGGGCAACAATGTCACCGCGTAACACTGCTGTCCTTCTCTATTGCACAGCTGATCTAACAGGTATAAATACACCAAAAAGACTCCAGAACCCAACAGATTATGGGACTTGGCCTGAACCTAGTGAGATCTGCGTCAACCGAGCTCTCTCCAAGCAGGGTCCGCTTTGCAGACGGCCGAGAACGCAGAAGTAGACGAGGGAGTTTTCCATGACAAGCTCAGCAGCAGACTGGTATGGAGCTCAATATGGGCTAGTTTGTCTGCTTTTTGGTAGTTCGGTGCTGTCCTATCCAGACAGCTGCTGGTGCTTTGGCTAGCCTAGCTAGCCGAAAGCTAGCTCAGGTACCTCCATGCTTCACTGCAGTCAGCACTTTTTTAGGAAAAACCCCCCAGCTATATGATTCCAGAAGTACAGGAGAACCTGGAAAAGTTTTAAACATTAAACTGTTACCCGCATACCCATTAAAAAGAAAAAGTGATTGCCATGTATGCTGAGCCCTTGAGCTGCTACAGATGCCGGATGCGAGATGTGGAGAGCTGTAGCCAGGGTACAAAGGAGTTAGGCACCCATTTGCTGCTATACTTCCCTTGGGTTTGGAGAGGTAG
This sequence comes from Crocodylus porosus, assembly GCF_001723895.1. NCBI lineage: Eukaryota > Metazoa > Chordata > Crocodylia > Crocodylidae > Crocodylus > Crocodylus porosus. The sequence continues at coordinate 35,786,257 of NW_017728914.1, read as the reverse complement.
GATCCTCAGAGCCCCTCAGTGAGTTTGCACGGTTTTGCTTTTCGATGGGATTTGCAGCTGGGATTTGCAAAGGAACCCAGACCATGCCAGAACAGCAGCTGGATTTGGGCATGCAGTTCCTTAAGATCCTTCGAAAAACACAGTCTCTGTCAGGAAAGAAGTCAAATAAGTCAAAAGAGCCTACTGCTACCCTACCCTGAGGCTAACCCAGCCATACCAGTGCCCATTGCCTCCAATGTCCCAGCATACCAAGACACTCCTGCCTGCTAGAAAACCACAGACAAACACAGATAAGGACTATAGATGAGGACACAGATAAGGACTAAAACTGAAAACTGCTCAGAAAGTCTTATGAATATTGACTTATGAGCTCTGACTAGGGCTGACCCTGCACCGCTGATGACGGAGAGAAATCAACTGCTCACAAATGCCCCATTAGCTGAAAATTTCAAGTTATGCAAAATGTTAACAGAAAACTCAGCACTTCAGTAGCTTAAATGCTGACCCCAGTGGCTCTCTCATCCTCATTAACAGCAGTGGTGCAGCCCACATGTAACGAAGGGCAGAAAGTACCCCCTGTAACCTTTCACCTCCAGATCACAATCATTAATTAATGAAGTATACACACTTTGCAGCACCTTAACGAGGTGGCGCAGAGCGGAGCTATTCAACAGCGATGTCAGTTTGGGCAACTGGGAGAACAATGAGTCAATGGTGGTTTATGTGTTTCTTGGCGTCTGCTCCCAAAATTTTAGCGACAGCTGTCACAAGTGAAACCGAGGCGCGGCATGCCCACGAAATCTCAGCTGTGTCCGAATACGAACAATGGCATTGCTCTGAGAGCACGTACTGGACAGGGACAGAAATGCAGCATCATAATGCTCTTTTATTAGACCAGCTAAATCATTGGAAATATTCTTTGCAAGCTCTTGGGCACAAACGCCCTTTTTCAGGCATATGGAAAGTCTGCTGCTGTTTTGTGATCTCCTGGATGGACTAGAAGCCAATACAATATATAATACAATGATATAACACGGCATAATACTGTCATTCTTCCTCGTCCTCATATAAATGGAGGGGGATGTCAGAGAAGCTAGAGAGGAGGAGGAGGAGAAGCTGAGATAAAGGGCTATAAAATAATTATTATTGGTGGGGAAGAAGAACCACTGGATGTCTCCCAGACACAACATTTGGAGAGACCAAAGATTTAGTAGCGGGATCAACATGCGGAAGAGGAAAAAGCAACACCAAGATTGCAAGGCCGTGGGAGAGGGGGAGCCGCAGAGATACCATGGCTAATGGGGAGAGGAAGAGGTTGGGAGGATGCTGAAGGAAGATGAAGAGTTTCAGCTTGGAGCGGTTATGTTGCAGTTGTCAGCTGGGCTTCCAGCACGAAAGGGAAGACGGAGGGGTGGGGTGGGAAGGTGAGTCTCCTACATGGAGCCGTTAAATATGAGCCCCTCCTTCCATACTGCGATGCATTTTGGCAGGAGGTCTTTCCACATTCAGGTGTGTGTGTGGAAACTGTTCAGCGCTGGGCATTTTCAGTCGTATTGCCCAACTGGATTAACGCCATCTTTCCTCCATGCTCAGTTCCCAGTTATCCTGAGTAAACCAAAAGCGGGTGCCAGGGTAAAGGGACAAATTCATCCCCCCATACCAGAGCACCATCAACAGCAGCTGCTCTTGTCCAACATTACGGCTCCACAGCACTGACTTCGGCCTCCAAGCGGCGCGAGTCAACCTTTAGCTCCAGGTTCGGTCCACGAGGGCAGCAAGCGAATGGTTCAAACAACCAGATTCCTCTCTAGGCCACCACTGCCGTCACGGTCACTCAGGGGAGTCGTCTGACCCAGATCAGTCGGGCTCACACGTCTGCTTTTGGGAAGCAACATGGCAACCGGTACCCACGGTCGCAGCTTCTTGTGGCATTCGATGTTGGACACCCAAGGACATCACGCCATTTAGCACGTGGCTAAATCACTGGCATGTCCTTCCTCTGCCTGGAAACAGCCACGGCATTACAAGACGCCGACATGCTTGTCATGGCAATGACGGGAGGAGTAGCATCATTTATTGAACTTCCCAGCTGATATGACCATTAGGCCGCTTCAAATAATGCCGAGGCTGTATTTTCCAGCATAAATCCAGTCTTATCCAAACTGACCCTCCTTCCCTGGTCCTTCGGACCCCGGGTAGCTTAATCTGTGCCTGTCACACTTAGTCTGGGTTGTGAAGCCGATGTTTCTTCCTCTCTAGCGTGCCCAGATCTGCCATCCGATGCCCACATGAGGTCCCGTATCCGTGCGCCTTGTATTCTTGGGGCAACTGCACTGCAGCAGGAGCACGCGTGGCCTCAGTTTGTCTCACCGTGCAATGGGTTTTACATTGCACGACAGGGCTTCCAGAAGAAAGAGACATCTCAAATTGAAACTCTGCTCCGTGCTGCGGCAATTACAGGGCCATTTATATGTATGATTAACCCTTAGTCTCTAGGAAACCGCTGACAAATTTTCCAGAAAACTTTAAATCATCTTTTAACCCTCATCTCACTGTGGAAAGGTAAATGTTTTCCTCCCCAAGCTGAGGATAGGCTACATCAGTCGAACTTGTCTTTTCTACCCTTCTACACAGCTGTATGCATGTTGCACTGCTGTTTCGGCATTTTTTCCCCCTGGAAACAAGAAGTCGGTGTTTTCCTCTCCTCCAGACAGGCCAGAAATTTGTGAGATTATTTCCATGATATATCCATACCTCCAGTCACTCCAAGCTGTGACCTGGACCCTACGTACTTTATACTTTGAGCAGTGCATCAGCTTTGTACTGGCTTTTGTGAGGTGAAAAACACTCTTCTTCTTTACATTACAGTTATTAAAGAGGTCATATTTTTTGCACTTGATTTATGACCTGAATGGACAGTAACTAGTTTTTGCTCCTAGGAGTACTGAGGATATTGCCGGTGTACAGGGAGCATTACTTGGGTTAGTCCGGGGTGGGAGGTCCTGTTCATTTCTCCCAAGTTTGCTGGGGGAAGTGTAGAAAATATCTAGGAGTTATTTCAAGAGACGAACTAACTCACAAGGGAAGTTACATTACTTCTTTTGACGGAAAAATACCACCGAAAGTCATCTGAGTGTGGTGGGTATGGCGTGGAGATGGATGTCAGTACCAAAAGTGAAGTATAATGGTATTTATTGTTCAGAAACAATCCTGTCCTGTGATTATTTTTAGTATGTATCTCAGACTTGTCATTATGTGCTTTTGATTTACGGTATTAATGCCAGACCATTTTGCTGCCTTTGTTCTTCCCTGCAGGATTATGAGAGAATATTCTTGAAAGTGAATATCACACTGGGTTAAGGTTAAAAAACAATCAAGGCATGTAGCAAACTCCAAGGTGCCTTACTACATCTCTGAACTATAAATCGGGAATCCTGAAGAGAAATGATTTTGTGGCATTAAAGGAAAAAAAAAAAGAAGAGGCTGAAATGCATAGCCATAAAGTCAAGGCTTTGCTAAGCAAATAACAAATAAAACAGTAAGCTCTCTTTCCAAATGCCTTGAATCACATTGACAGCTACAGTGTGTGCAGAGCTGAAGCATTTGCAGGGTGGGGGGGGGAAACCCCAAGCCCTGTCAGTCCTCAACAGCCGATAGAAATGCCCTTGCTTTGCCTCCCACCGATAGATTTTGGTTTACAGAAAAAAACTTCTCCAGCCCAGAAAGCACCAAACGTTTCTTAGATGCTTCTATACACGGCAATGCTAAAGACTGAGGAACTAACATGGTCTCAGTCATAATGCCCTCCAGGCCAAGGAGCGACTGACCTAGAAATGCCTCTCACATAACCGGGACCAGAACTCAAGGTCAAGGGGATCTCTCTTTTATTCGACCACCTAAGGTTTTTTGCAAAAGAAAGTCTTTAATAGCAAGTTGGTTGAATAACAGAGATCACTCGACCACGAGCTCCGGTTCCTTTTGCCTCTGGACTACACGGCTATGCCCTGGATACCTCTCAAATAACTGGGCCTTTTCTTCCCATAATTTGTTTCACCCCAACATCAAAGTGAGAACAAGGGATGGCTCTTGAGCGTGGGGTGCATCGACATGCATGTGTGTCACTACTCTACAAAAACTAAATCCCTTCAGAGCTGGGGAGTGCAGCTCTTGCACGCATGGTACCTGCAAATGCAAGGACCAGGACCCTGGTACATGTGACTAATATTTGTGAAGCTTATTCTGCATTTTTCAATACTCGACCTGAAACCCAACCTGAACATTTCTGCAGCCAGGGCACACCCCGACAGCCAAGTGAATCACCAGTTGCTTAACCTCGAGGGTCACTAGTGGGCTCCGTATTTCTACACCTGCAGACCGCCAACACGGTCTGAAATGAAGTGACCTGCACAAAGTGCCGCTGCCTGGCAAACTGGCTGCTGAATCTCAAAATGGCCTTGTGCGTCCAGCTACGATGAAAATCTGGTGAGGTTCAGCTCAAACCCCCAAGGAAATGAAATAAATCATCGCCCGAGTGCACGAGGGAGGGGTCGGAGAGGGGAGGCTAATTAAACGCCGGGTGTGATTGCGAGCGCCGATCTGCAAATCAGGTGCGGGCGAGAAGGAGCGAGCGAGGTTCAGACGCTTGCTTCGGCCGTCAGCAGCAGTTCTCGCAATCCCAGGTGGAAGCCGGAGTAACATTACACAGTAAATTAATTTTTACACAGCCCTGGATCCAAGCGTACTTTAATATTTACTGGGTACAGTCCAGGGATGGTTTCAGGATCTAAAGATGAAATCCTTCCTCAGCAAGGCACTTCAGGACACGCTCCTGGCACGCCCAGACTCACAGTAAAGACAACAGGAAGGCAATGTGGGTAAGGGTCGTATCCAAAATACACAGGGTGACGCTCCACTGGGTCCATTTCTTAAGCATTTCCTTGGCCTGGGCCTGCAAAACACAAGGGAGCTGCACCTGGACACGTGGCACCTTGCTCTGCGTGGGCCGGCTCCTTAACCCAGAGGCATCAGGATGCCGCCGAGATGCAGCGTGGCCAGAGCCAGCCTGTGCTTTTCCCTGCATCGCCTCTGCTGAGCGACCACGCCAATTAGCCTGCCCCTATACGAATTAGCTGGCAGGGTAGCAAATACAGCTGCCCATTTCAGAGGCAGAGGCAGCATAATGTGCAAGACGCGGCCTCCATCCCCTGGACTATAACATCATAGCACGACGCGCGCCTCTTCCACGACGTTATTCTAAAGAACAGGCTACCACCCCAGAGAAAGGCCCGCTTTCTTGATACGAGTCTATCAATATGAAAATAATTAGGCTTGCGATCGTTTGCCATTCTTCAGCTCCTCGCAGAAGCTGCAAAGCCATTCACGAAACACGCGATTCGATTTTATGGGGGGGGGGGGGGGGGGTGAATATGCGTGCAGACATGCACGCAAGCTTAAAAAAAAAGAGCACCTGTGACAAGGCCAAATAAATCAAATTAAACTCAGCGCAGCAGCTCTTAACAAATGTCCCTTTATCAGTAAGTGCACATATTTGGAAGCATAATTGTTAAAAACTTCACATCTTTAGCATATAATGCCTCTGAGATTGTATTTCTGAAGAGCGTTGGACAGATATGCAAAATCCCTGATAGAAGCCTCAACGTTTGTTTCTAACACAGGTTGCTATGATGTTCGATTCCCTGGGTTTTTGTCCCTGCGTATATGCACGGTGTTTTTTTAAACATCTACTGCTTTTGGGTCAAAGATACATTGCACCGTCAGAATAAATGCCAAATCGTTGTTCTGCGTGCTCTTCTGCCATACGAAACACGGGCGACTGCAATCAGGCGATTGATTTCCCGTAGACTGAAGCCAACTCCCCAAACTCCCACGACCGACTGAGAAACACGGCACAACGTGACATTACATTGATGCTGCCGTACGAGGGTTTAACAGGGCAGCTTTCGAAGTAGCTGGTGCAGGCTCCATTTGCACCCAGCGAGAATCAGACACTGAACGGAGAGAAACGGAGATCCAACCAGCTTATCGCAAGGGCTGGATCCTCCAGTGCTGCTGAGTTGATTTACCTCTGCGAAGGATCTGGTTCGAGAAAGGGCTGAATTGGTGTCACCAAGCCGTGACCCCGACCAAGTCACTTAGCAAGCGTTTGCCTCCAAATCAGTGAATAACTCAAATATAAAAAAACCCAGTAAAACCAGGAAGGACCTCAAATATAGGAAGTTTGGATGTTGTGCGCTCTAAGTGGCAAAATATAGACAAAGGAGACCTTGAGGCAGCCAAGAGATCGGTTATTTCTTTATGCTAATATTCTGCATACAATGGTGCATCCTTCAGCAATAGTTACGCTGTTCCTGGCCTTGAAGGGGAGGTGGCAACTGCTTCAATGAGCAAATCTAAAAGGTTACAAGGCTCCTCTTCTGCTTTTCCAATTGCTAACACGTCTGTCGCACAAACACTCATTGGTGCGGTGACATCTCCCGGAGCCAAACTCTATGAATCACGGCACCTTATCCAGCGAGGGCCGTAGAGGCCCCGTCCTCGCTAAGGGCAGAAGAAGAAGGGGTTGGACTCAATGACCTACTGAGGTCCCTTCTGACCCTAAAAATCGATGAAAATCTAAAAACTATGAAGAGTAGTCAAAGTTGGGTTTGGTAGAAGGCGCTTCCACAGCTAGTACTAATGAACCTCGGCCCTCTGCAGAACCACCTTGGGGACCCGGACAACCAAATTATGTCGAGAGGAACGCGAAGTTGGCAGATCACCTGCACGTATGACGGCCCCATGATATGCAACATGCGGACGAACCTCAGGACCTGCTCTCAGCCTCACTGCAAGCCTTCTCCATGCTCAAACCACACCGCCTGCATTAGCCCGCCAAATCAAGGCCTTCGAACACAGTGAATGTGGGGAACGGTTACTTTATCCCACATGACTTTATTCTTCCTCCAACCGCAGACTCTTCCCTCCCCAGTGTCTCAAGATCGATAAGCACAGATCCAAATAGGGGGGCGTCACCTTCCCCGGTGTGAATCGTGCCCAGCCCTGTCTCCATCCTGCTCTTGATGACCATGACTCAACGAGGCACTTAGCGTGCGACTGACTTTCGGTGCACAGGTAGTCAACAGAATGATACATCCCCGAAGGTTAGGCTACGACTATGCTTATCGCAGACAGCAGCCGTCACCGCCCGCCCACAGACCACAAGCACCTACACACGTCTGGCGTCTTGCTCAGATCCGCTCGCTAGCTCTGCTGCCAGAGCACCAAGTGCCCGGCGGCTGAGTGGGTCACGGGGAAAGAGGGGAAGTGCAGAGATGCAAACTGCAGCCAGGCGCTGGCCAGCAGCAGATACTCCAGCTCTGCAGAGTGGGCATCTCCAATGATCGGGGAAGGGTTTGGGCGGGCACACGGGCATCGGCGCAAATGCACTCCAAATTCAGCGGCAAGAACGGCAATTCTAAGAGGGAAACTTTGCAATGTAGAGCAGGCGCGTGCTTATGCACCTGGCTGAACTGGGGCCGCTGCTACAGGGAGCATCGAAACCAGCCACGAACCTGTGGAGTCACCAAACTGAAAGAGAGCCGCGAACCATCTTAAAATCAGTCGTTCAGACAAACGAGAGATGGCCGATAAAATCAGCTACCGTTATAGCCCTTTTGGTCTTGTCAAAATGCTAGGGGGCATTTGCAATCCCTGGATTTTAAATAACGCGCTCTGCATTGTGAGATTCACGTGCAACGTCACCAAATGCTGGAAATACAGTCCAGAAAAACGGATGACATCACATTTCACTTTAAACACCTGACCTTTCCTTGGCAGCTACCATGAGGGGTTGCGATGCAAAGTCCCTGCCGTGTGCTATGCTCGGGATTCGAGGTGTGCACTGGCAATGCTAGCAGAGCCTCATGCAAAAATGTCACTCAGGGAAACGCTGTTAGAGACAACTTTCCGTTTTTGGCCAGCTCTAACGAGGTTTGGCCATGACAGATTGTCCACTTCAGCAAGACATGTGGCCTAGATCAATAGGCTGTTAATATATGTCCAATTTGTGTCCAGCAAAATCAGGAGAAAAGGAGAAAACTTTCAATTCCATGCTTAAAGCCTTCACCTCAAAAGGCAGCGTAGAAGGCTAAGACGACTGGAGCAACGGTAGTATTATTTAAGGCTGGCAATTTGTTTGCAATTTAACATTATGTATTTCATCATTTTCTGCAAGGAGCGATAAAGTCGGCTGTTCTCCGCGGCAGGGCCATTGCACTGGGCGGCTCGGCAGGCTGTTCTCCTGTGGCCTCATTAGCTGATCTCTCACAAGCTACGCAGCAGAGCAGTGTCCCAGATTCTCACACACCAACTCTGACATTTATAAAGTACTTTCAGTCCTGACAAGATCAAAAACTCAGCATTCTTTCAAATCTCATAATAACTCCCAAACACCCCCAGCTCAGGCACAGAAAACTGAAAATGATAAAGCTCTTATTAGATAAAACCTGGGGAATTATGGGATTCTTTTTTTTCCCCCCACCACTAGGCATTCATTTGATTTCTGCAACACTCTCTGCTCTTAGAAAACACTAATCACATTACCTCCTGGACAGGGCTCATTTGCAATCACTACGATCCTTCCCATCAACTCTGCTGCCAGCAACTTGCTTTATTGCTTGTGGCTTTCCTGTTATGCTGTAGGTTCCCAACCAAAATGCCCCTATGGTTATATTTAAATGTCACCATGAGACAAACCATACTTTATGTATTAGCGCCACGGCACCAGCCACGCTCAGGTGGAGGTTGTGTCAGCATTTTTGCTCTGAATGCCTCGCTCCGAGCTGAACGCAGGGAACATCTTTGTGTTTCATCCATTTTTCCATAAAGTTGTTTTGATCTATGCTTTTTATTTTTTTTGTCTGCTTGCTATGCAGCACACCCACGGCGTCCTAAAAACATGGGGTGCATTTAGGCAACTGAGAATGCGGTAGATAGACAAATCCCTTAGCTGTAGTACAGGATATCCAGACACATACCCCTCAATTATTGTACATTCATATACACAGAAGAATCCATTAGCTGCTCTACATTCATCATATGTACTTTTTTGTGTGTGTGTGTGTGTGTGTGTGTGTGTGTGTGTGTGTGTGTGTGTGTGTGTGTGTGTGTGTGTGTGTGTGTGTGTTCTGTATATACATCATACTTACCTGGAATCTCTTCAGCATATATTGACATTTCACGGAAGCAGGTCATTGGCTGCCATGGCTCCCCTGCTTTCCCTGTGGCAGATTAGGGTGTTGGGTCTATGTTGTGTCGAAGTTGACTGTAGTCTTGCACAGAGTTTAGATTATGATTGCATGGGACGGTTTAGATAGGGGTGATCCTGCTTCAGGCAGGGTGCTGGGCTAGATGACCAACAGGTTGGCCAACCTGTGGCTCCAGAGCCACGTGCATCTCTTCAGAAGTCAATATGCATCTCTTTGAATCTCTGCACAAACGGTCCCTGCCCAAAAATCAAAGTGAGAACAATGAATGGCTCTCAAATGTCGGGAGTGCATCAACGTTCATTCACATTTGTCAATATTGTACAAAAAACCAATTTCCTTTACAACCGGGGAACGCAGATCCTGCACACGTGGTACAGGCAAATGCAATGACCAAATGGAAGCTGGTCACCGTGTGCTTGTGCAAAGACTCAAGGAGACGTACATTCACTTCCAAAGAGCCGCACGTGGCTCCAGAGCCACAGGTTGGCCACCCCTGTCTTACGATATATTTGTACAGCACCTAGCACACTGAGGTTGCCCAGCACAGCGTCTCCCAGTTCTTCCATCGCAGATATAACAACAGTAATTCAGCAGGGCTCTCACGCCACTATCGATCTGAACTCACCATACTGAGTTGACTCAAGACGTGGATGCATCAGGCAAGTTTGGCTCCAGTATTTTGCTAGGTCGGTTCAAACATTAATGTTACATGTTACAAGTTGCAATTGGCTGGTCCTCTCAACTTCAAAATAGGCTTTGCTGAGCTGGATCAAAGCAATGTCCACTCAATCCAGTGTCTCCAGCAATGGCTGGAAGAAAGAAGAAACTTGGAAGTGGGCAGCAATGAGATACTCTACCCACAGGAAAAGACTCTTTCAAATCCCTGTTTAGTAGAGGTTACCAGTTGACGTGCAACTGGACAATTTGAATTCTTCCAAACTCTTGGATTGTTAATTTGTTTTTTAAAAGCCTTGCTTCTGAAACTTAATGCTTTTTTTTGACTATCTAAAACTCCCGTCCCTTTTAAAGCCTGCTACATTTTCACCCAATCCTACAGCAACGAGTTTCTCCATTACTGCACGCAAGCCGATTATCTGAAGAAGCACGCCGCACAGGGTGCACAATGCCTCCTAACTTATGTTTCGCCTTGTACAAACACTGCAGTATAAATACCTTGGAGAAAGCAAAAAGCAATACTTTGGCAGGAAAGTCAACACACAAAAACAGAGACTTGAGGCTTAGGGGTTAGTGCTTGCTGTATAATTTGGTGCCACTTTATTTCTCTGAAGATGTCCATTTTATTTCTTTTTTTTTTGATTCACTGGTCCTTTAATTCTTTTCTTTTTTTTAATTTCAACCAGAGCACAGCTATTAAGTGCAATTCATTCACAAATATACACTTGCAAACACTTCAATTTTAAACAATGTTTGGCAATTGACTGTGTGGAAACCATAACTTGAAAGCATGCACTAACATCTCAACACAATGAAATAACAGATGAAAGAGGCAGGAAGCATTTAAGGAAAACACTCTACACCTGGGAATAGCATTTCAGGGCTTTTTTTTCCTTAAGTGACAATCATTAAGCAGGAAAGCAGATTTCTAATTAGCAGACTGATATATTCTGCAGAACAGAGAATTGTGGTACTTTGTTTTCAGGGCCTCAGGTGTGTTTGTGTGACTTATTAAAATGAAATCCTTCATTCACCCTAATCTGGGTAAGTGTATCAAGAATAAAATGCAAGTTCTTGTTTACATAGCTAAATAGTGATTAATGTGCACCATATGGAAGCATGTGCTAGCACTAATGAATAGTTCTCTGTATGGAAACTAGGAATAGGTTTGTAAAGCAGACAACCTGGCATTTGCTAAGGAACAGGAGTGAGGCTTGCAGCAGAATATCAGCCAACTGGTTTCCAAGTTTAAAATAGCAATATCAGCAATCAGAATAGGTAAGGATCCAAAATAATCTTCAAAGTGAGGCAAAAGGAGGTTGGTGGTAGTTTTTATAGCTGCGCTGCAGAGTTATTGGGCTGGGGGAGGTGGAGGGGGAAGGGAGAGGCTTGTTGGGTTGCCAAGAAAATGACTGTGAACAAGCATTTGGCCAGCAAACTTCACAACCAACCTGAACGATTGTTCGTATATTTGCTACCGAGGCGCCTGCATGGAAAGCTAAAATGAATGCCGCCGCAGGGCTGACATGACTACTGCCCTGGTTTCGACCAGCCAGTACTCCAGGACAGTTTCCACCAGCTCACGGTATCCAGATTGATGGGGTTTCTACCTGAATACAGCCTGACTTTGTACCCCTGGCTCTTACTCAATACATCAGTCAGGTTTCCACTTAATGCATGAAGAAGCAAAGTTGCAACCCCAGTGCAAGCCCGCCAAGTTAAGACCACAGCGGCACACTGGGCGCCTGGGCTTCCTAACTCTTCAGCAGCCTCTTTTCTGCATGTTGTCTTATTTGGCCCTGATCCTGGAACTGGATCTATACAAATGAATCCTTTTTGCCCATACAGCATCTCAGGCTTCAAGGCTCTGGTACGATTCATACCATGATTCAAGGCAAGGGTATGATTATTCAGGCCCAAGACTATAACATTCAGAGGTAGGGATCTATAAAGTATTTTGGAGCAGAGAAGTGATAGGATAGTGATAGTCTATCGTAGCGGTAGGAGAGAATTGATAGGACTCTGCAGTAATGAATACAGAAAAGGCGTCTTGTTAAGGTATTGAACCCAGACATCCCCATCTGTCCAGCTCCTATACAGCTAACCACATCCTGAGCCCTGTAGGGGCAAGCACAAGGCCTTTTCTACGACCTGGTCTGGATGAAGCATCTATAGAGTAAGTAGACTGGTGACTGCACTGCAGAATAGGTCCAGGTATTTGATGTGTATAATGAACCATGTCATTGTTTACTGTATAAATAACATGAAGATGGATGGGAAAAGCAAAAGCAAATTGAACAAACTTAGATGTACGCGGAGTGAAAAGTTTATAATTTCTAATGATTTCACATGGAAAAAAAACCAAAACTTGTAAATGCTCTGATCCCGGGACTAGGTGAAAATGCCCCTAAGCCAGGGGCTCTCTCTCCTCAAAAGTTTATGAAGGTCGGCAGGTTCCCAGCTGTTGTGACAGAAACCTCTTCGACCAAACCAACTTTTACAGGGTATTGTAAAGCAAAAGGCCTTGACCTCCTCTCCCTAGTATCCGTATAAAGCAGATGTAATTCTCGTGAAATCACCAGTATTAAACTGAAGCAACCTGCATCAGAATCGCACCCTAGGAGATTTGACTGACTGAAAAAGCAAAGAGTCTGTCCATCTTTGACGTGAGACCCGTGGTGGATGACCTCAGCTCGAAGGGACCGCACTGGAGCGATCCCCAGCTCTCAGAGGTCCCTACCTCCCCCTGAAAAAGCCACGGCAGATGGCATTTCTGGTGGCCAACTCGCCAGCGAGGCAAAGGCCCGAGCGAAAGAGTGTGGAAACTTTTACTGACCACTCATTCTTGGAGGTGGCTCTATCAGGCGGGAGCGGAGGCAGTCGAGTCTTGCTAAGCCTGTGGACCACACGCCATCTCATTCTCAGGTAGCTTAGCTCCCACCGGTGCTAAGGCAGCACTTTTCAAGGAAGGCTGAAATTCAATTTGCAGCAACAACAAATTACTTTTATTGCATATACCTCGGCGTTTTTGGTGTGTGATATATGGGACTTAACTAAGATTTCTTGGTACCCACTTTAGGTTTCTGATTACCAGCCAGGTGTTCTTCCAGCTGAGCTGTGAGCCTGATTGGCAGCTTCAATCCTCCTACTTGAGCACAGTTTGTAATAATTACTCTTCTTTAACAATGCGCGCAGAAGATCTCTAGGGTACAAGCATATGCAAAATAGCTGCTGGCAAATCCTGACAGTAGTTTTGTACTTCTGGTCCTCGCATCCAAACTTGGGCCCAAAGTGACTCTGAAAACAAAACAAACCTGCTGATGACACCAGGCGTCTGGGCCTTGCTTCCTGCAGGCAACAGCCAAAATTGCCACATGATTAATTCTGATTAAAACGCTCTTCTCCAGCATTGGGGTCAGCTGCAGTCCATTGCACCCAAGGCAAGAGGGCAGAAAAGGTGGAGGAGGGGGGCACGGCTGAAAAGAGGCAGTGTGGCCAGCATTCACATACATTATATGGTACTTAGGGGTGTCATTTGTAGTCGTGTTGGTCTAAGGATGCCGGCAGACAAGGCTCTTTGGGTAAATCCAATATCTTATTACACCAACTTAATATGGTACTTTGCATTTTCAAGCACTGCCTCAGATATTTATCAATGAATTACTCCTTATATTAGATCTTCCTGGTGTGGAAGCAAGAATGAAGTCCAGGCACAGAGCCGGTAGGACACAAACCTCAGTAGCTTGCAGGACCCACCACTGTAACCCATTTGGCACGGCTAGTGCACGCTATCAAAGCAGCATTGTAAGCGAGAAGTAAGCCAAAAACAAACCTGCTTTGGTCCCAATATGAAAACATGGTGGGAAGCTACAAACGAACAAAATCGAGCAGCTGGGATTTTCAACGGCGGTCCCAAGAGCCTAACGACACTGAACAAAGAGGGTTTCAAGCCCCTAATTCCCTGTGAAATTCTTGGTTGACGATGCTGCAGCGCAGAAGGTCAGGGATTATCCAAGCGCTTCACTCCTGTCGGCATGCTCAGATTTGATCCAAACTAGACAGAATGAACCTGGAGTAATGGCCAAGATTTTCTTCCACCGTTTTGCAGCAGCAGTTGTGAGATTGCTCGTGTCCGGCTTGCGGCTCTCTGCGGAGCATCGATGAGCCATGACAGCTCTCTGGGAAGAAAAGCAGCCTGAAGTTTGGGAGGCTAAGGAAGGCTGAAAAACGCCACCTTGTTTCTGCAGAAGGGAGCTCAACTCCATGCTCTCCATGGCAGACGTGCTTCAAGCTGGGGAAGGGGAAGTGTTCAATGCTTAAAGAAACCCACCAACACCTACTGCTCCCCAGCAGTCTCCACTCAGAGTCCTGGACCTCCCGTCACACTGGGGATGGCAAAGCTGCAGGCGTACAAGGAGCAAGGCATTTGCAGATGCTGGTCTGCTACTTGCCATATGCCTCGGTGCATAGGAGCAAGTGTGGGGGTAGAGCATGCATCCCCCTTTCTGTAAGGTACTATATTTGGCAGCCCACCTGACCTCTGCTTATCGATTATGCTGCTTGCATGGGGGAGAAGGACACAGCAGAGACTTGGTGCAGGGAGATCACCGTGCCATAAAAAAGGACCTGATGCCAGCAGAGGCACCAGCCACCAGGGAGCATTTTCTCACTTGAATGCAAAATCTCCTACTTACAAGCGACATGGGCCGCAAGAAGCAGAGGCAGGAAACACAGAAGAAAATGTGTCTAGGGGATGTCTAAGGGATGCCTGGACGTTTGAGGGTCTGTGTGCAGCCCTACAGAGACTATCAGGCCTCCCTCTCCCTTCTCAGCCCACTGTGGGAGTCGCCTTCTGCTTCAGGGCCAAAAAACCAAGCACTGTGCCCAAAGGATGCTACAGGAATGAGACCAGCAGCCACTTCATTCCTCTGCAGGGCAGTACAAACACAAAAGCATAAATCAGACCAACAAACCCAACCAGGAGCTCATTGCTCCTTCATTTCTTCTTGCCTCATTTTCTTCTTGCAAATATTTCTACCCTCTTCACCTCTTCTATTTGGAAACGTAGCTAATTGTCACTTACTCTGATGAATGTCCCTTGCCTCGATACCCTTTTCTTGCCAGCTTTTCATGCTTCCTTTCTTTATCACTCTTTTTGGAGAATACATTTTCTTAATTAAGTGATCTCGGCACTCATCAATTCCTGATTCTTCTTTCTGGTCTTCCTAGGCTTGTTTTCTTGGCAGATTTGCCTGGAATCCATTGCTTTGCTCTGAGTTATTGCAAACTTCTGTTTCAACCCATAAATTCTCATCTTTCCATCAGCCATTTTCTTTCCACAGCGATACTGGCACTCACCCTGCTACCATGCCGGTTGCATTCGCTGCCTCCCAGGGAATACAAACAAGGGCCAACTCAGCTCTTGAAGGCAATGAAAACAAAATCATATTGATTAATATTTTTAAGGCCAAAAGGTACCATTACAGGTACAATGCAGAGTTACCCCTGTATCTTCTCCCATTGATCACTGCATCTATTAACTTCAGTCAATCGGCAGGTTCTTGAACCAAAGCCTAGATTGGGCTCTACCGTTTTAGAGCTCAGTGGCACTTCTCCTTAAAGTACTGGAAAGTACCGAGGGTGTAGAGTGGGGAGGTCAGAAAGGGCTGGATTCCCATAATCTTTTGGCTAAAAAAAGCAAAAACCAAATCCACAGGGCATATTTTGCAGAATACTAATAGCATGAATAATAACAGTCTTGATAATAATGAAAAAATGTTGTCTTTAGTAACAAGACCTATAAACCACAAGTCCTACAGCTACCTGATTTAAAGAGACCAGAAACAATAAACCATTTAAAATGAGGGATGGTGAAGTTTAGGTCCTCTTGAAACGCTCACAGATACATTTGAGGTCTCTGTGGCAATTGGATGTAATGAGAGGCTACAGACCACATCCTCCCTCCTATCACAACACGGCTCACCACTATACGATGCGTTGCACCAGCCAGGGAAAACGCAGAGTGGAGAGAAATGGGTCCCTCTGTTTGGCCTGATTTATGTTAACACCAATGTTAAATCACATGAAGGTCGTGACTGCAACTGCAGTAACCTGCGTTCTTGGTGAAAATGGATCCCAGCTGAAACGTTATCGTCTTTGCTGTTTTTATTTTTGTGGTATCGTATGAACATTCATCAATATGATCGTTACAAAAAGAAAAAAGAAAGAAAGTGGGTCTCCATAGGAACGTCCTCGGCTGTACTACCTGAGCGCTGCCGAGCAGGACGGTTTCCGAGCCGGGGGGTTTCGCCGCGCTCTGCCCATTGCAGCACCAGCAAGAGGGACGATGAGCCATATTTCATGGGAAATGATGCTCCCCGTTTATACTGACGAGCTGAATCAGCAGACGCAGACAAGCTGCAAGAGATGAAGCCGTAACGCAGGAGAAGAGGCAATTTGACCACAAATCGAGATCTTCTCCGACCCTCGACCGTGTCACGCAGAGGCGTGGCAAGCAAGGGCCAGCTAGACATGTCGTCGCTTATGGGGTGCAGGCAACGACCTGCATCGCAGCAGATCATCTCTGTTGCAAAATTATGTACAAGGCTTGATGCTTCCACTGTCTCCCATGTATGAAACAGCCTGTCCGCCTGCCGGAGGGGACACAGACTGAATGCCAAGAAAGAAAACAACGGGTTACGCCCCTGGACTCACCATAAGGGAGGCCATTTGAGGGGCAACTTGATGTCATTGTGAGCGGGAGGCGGAAAAAATATGCAACAAAAAGCTATTTTCGACCTGTCGCTGGGTATATAAAAACCTCAGAGGGCTGCAGCATCAGCTTTGCTCTCTGCCCAGGAAAAGACACGGGGAAGGAAGACAAGGAGGGAAGAGAAAAGCAAACACAGAGCGTTAGTGTTCTGTGAAATACAAGATGATTAAATACGGCCCCGCTCTAATCCCTGCTGACAAGCAGAGCTGCATGAGAGATACTGGTTGATTAATTATGAAGAAAAAAGGCTATGACATATGCATATGATGCAGAGGGGCTCTAAAAGCAGGGATATTTTTTGGAAAAAAAATAAAAGCAGCTGCCCCATCACTGCTGAAGATCTGCCTGGCCTTTCAGCCTTCGAACAGCCTACCCCAAGCCTTGCAAAATGCTAGGGGACCTCAATATTCAGGCGCCTCGTTATGACAAGGCTGGACCTGAGGCTTTCGGCCCTCACAGGATGGGTGGTTCAGTCCAGTACCACGTACTGGAGACAAGAGCGACCCGAGATGAGCTCAAGGATGCCAGGTGGGGCCGTGTCTTCAGAGCAGCAGGTCAACTCGGTGGAAGCAGCGGCAGCCGCTTTCCAATCACGGGGAGTAAAGCAACAGGTGGGAAAAGGATGAACCCGCTCGATGCAACGACTGGCGGACACGGAGCAAAAAGGCCGATGCAGCGTGGCACAAATTGGGATGAAGAGGTGTGGGGCGCGGCTGCTGCGAAGCCAGAGCGAAGAGGAAAGATGCCATTGCATTGCACGCCGGTGGAGGGTGAAGAAGCCTTTGCTATTGCCACTCTTTTGCCGCGCGACAAAGGAGCCGATGTCCAAGGCTTTCCATTAGGAGGCAAGATCGGTAACGAAGTCAGACATGTCTCAGATGCAATCCTCTGTGCTTGCAGAGAACGGAGACTTGAGCCCGGTTCTCTAAACACCGGGAGGCATTTTCGCGGCTCACAATCCCAAGCCAGGCTTCCCAGCCAGCCCTCTGACCAAAGAGCACGGGCTCTTTTGTCCCAGCTTTCCGCCGATGTTTCGTGTGCCTCTCGCTTTTGACTGCACGTGCCGATCTCCCTGCCTGCCTGCTCTCAGGTTCACTTTTTACCGACGAGCAGATGCAGGCCTTCTGCTTGCAATCAACCTCGCCCTTGGACAGCGGCTTCTCTCATTGCCTCACTCATTAACTTCAGTGAGATTTGTTATTGCCCATAGAGCATAAACCCACTGACTCCAGCCCCCGATCCGCCGGGTGTTGAAGCAAACCAGGGTTTGGGGTCTGCTCTGTGCTGGGCTGCGTCTCGAGATGGTTGGATGGCATCTGCGAGAATGACCGGAGCCAGAGGGAAAGAAGAACACGAGACTATTTTAAAACAAGAACTCCAGCGGCTCCGACCTTGTTCGATGGCATGTCCCTTGAGCTCCTTGAGTGGCTTATTAGAAACACTTCATCTTAAAAACTGACAAGACTTAGGAGATGTTCTTGTCCTGTAGTCAAGGAAACCTCACTGAGACAACATTTGCCCAGCCTGCGTACTCTAGCAAACGGCTCTGAACTACAGCGGCAACTGTTAAACGGCAGGCAACGAATGGCTGCTAAAGCCGAACTCGCATTCAAAGTCTGGCTAAGTGCGACAGCGCCTTAAAATGAGGGACTGAACTCCTCCCAGAGGACGGTTATGTCCAAAACAGTGATTTGCCGCATTCTGGTGGGAACAGAGGCTATGCACAAGTTTAATAGGAAAAAAAAATGGCTTTTTTAGTGACGGCACCGCTGCCCTGAGTACCTATGCGCAGGTGGAGATGGGCTCGCTTGCTGCCAACGCCACCAGAGGCCAGAGCAGAGAGGATTTATGCAAAGGACTCCTCGGTAGTGCCCTTGCAATAGCAACTAGATGCTTCCCCATGCCCCGCGGAGCTGCTACAGCCCTGCGCTTGCCTGTGTTGGCTAGGAAGAGCCGAAGGGCACTTACATGGCACGTCTGCAGGGAACGATCCCAGAAGCCTGAAACCCAGCTGAGGATCAGCCTGGCTCTGGCACTCCTCCGGCTCCATCCTCTCCATGTTTAACCAGGTGTAGCAGCTGCAGCAATACCTCCAGAAGACCACCCTGACAAGAGGGTGACTTTCCCAAGTGCCCTGGGCGGTTCACACGGGACCCCAGGCCAAAACGAACGGCTGCTCACCCCACGATGGATGATCCAGGCTGTCTTAGCAAAAAGCAGGAACGTCTCCAGGTTGGGTGAACAAGGCACTAAAGGCCAAGGGACCCAATGTGCTTGGAGCGTAACACCTAGTGAAAAACCAGGACGATCCCTAAACCACAACTGCTGCTTTACTTACTAGATGACTCCATTTCGTCGTGCACCAATTCTAGCGCTGAGAAAAAGAGGAGGAAGGGAAAAGAAGATGAGAGACAGCAGGAAACGAAGGGAGAGGAAAATACAGACAATCCATTACAGTCCCATAATTTCATCCTGCAAAATTTCAGTCTGCATGCACCACTGATTCAATTACTGTACACAGCTTTACCCTTCAGCGGAGGTAGAATTACCGAAAAACTATTTTTAAAGGTTAGCGAAGGAATTTTTCATTGGCAACGACCTTCTCCTTGGAGGGGCACATGATGCAATGTGGATAATGAATTAGGCTTTCCCCTTGAAATCCCACATTCGGATACGGCTCCGGGTCCAAGCGCAATATGCCTGGTTCTCTTAACCTGCTCCCAGACGGGGATTTTTCCGTGTCACAAAGCCAAGACATGGGTCGGACGGATTGCCAAGTCCTGGTCTGGAGACCAGACCAGACATCTTAAATATCATTTCCCTACGACTGACATCAGATTATTTCCTCTGGCATGTTAACGAACAAGCAAACACTTGCTATGGTCCTGAGCAGAGGGCTGGGGGCTGGATAAAGCTCAGTGCTTGCCACTCTGATGCTCTTAGAAGATCACCCAAATATCCTCACTTACCTTAGGATGAGGACATCGTACCATGCTCATTTTTATCATACCGCCTTTAGTTACTCTGCTCTGAATCATGTTAATGTATATTCTTCCTGCATAACCTAGATACCCCTCAAACATCCCGCACGGCGTACCGTTTCTTAGCTCTCATTTTGTCAAGCTCTACATGCATAGGACCGGATCAGCTGGCCCTGCTGAGATGTGCTTGGTGCTGGACCAAAGGAGGGAACAGGGAGACCACCGGTGCAGCTTTGCAATCTTTGCCAGATGCAATTTAGAGCAGGCCCAAGTTATGCTCAAGTCCCAGCATCGGGATGGATCCTGTACAGGACCTGTAACAACAGAGGCTGCATTATTTTCAGATGCAAAGGTAGTTTGCAATATAATGATGTCCCTTTATTGAAGCAGAAACATTCCTAACTCTTTTTCTGGTCTCCTGGTTCAAAAGCACGGTGGCCTGCGTTCAGAAAAGCAATTCAGCGAGCACACAAGTGCACACATTCTGCGCTGACCGGTGGAAAAACATCCCGCCTAGATGTTTAATGCCTGTGCCTTGCCACAGAGGAGCGCTCAGAAGCGGACAGGAAAAGAGCACGTGTTAATATTCGAGCCACGTGACTTCATTGACTTGAGAAGGGCCGAGTTAACAGGATGCCGCCAAGCACCGATACTGGCAAAAGATGGAATTAAAGCAGCTATTTACATAATCAGCAACGCTGCGACAAGATAGAGCTGCACCAAAAGCATTACTAATTATATTACTCTATACTTAGTTCACAGTGTTCTTAGTGGCAATGCTGTCAACCCAATACATAGTACTAAACTCCAGGGGATTATTCTTAATCAGCTAAATTATAGCCTTCCAAACACTCCGGGCAAACTGACAGTTTATTCTTCGAGCACAGTGCAGCACAATTGGACTAGTGAAATATCAAGATCATTTTCATGGAATATATTCCCCATTTCCCATCCTAATTACTGGCGGATTAGTTCGTGTCATCAGCATTAGAGTAATTTGCCTGAACAGCAGGTTTTTAAAGAAAGATGGAAATTGCCTTCAGAAGACGCACTCTCAAACATGATCTCTGCACACATGCAGCTCTTTTTGCTCGTCGTGCATGAGTAGCTATTTTGCCCCTAAAGATCCCAAATAACGTGAGAACAAGGATACCTGCAAACACATGCACGCCTGCATCTTCTCCGGCTTGCTGCCGGTTGTATGACCGGGGTTATTGCCATGGCGATGTAGGTCTTCCAGCCGGCACATCCACTTCATTGCTTTCTAAGCCCGCATCAGTGTTCCCCGCTCCTCCCCTTCCCCTTGAGCCTGCATGTCAATGTTTCGTTAAGGGAGTTAACAGAAAACACGGCCTTTCGCTTTCTAGGGATGAGCTTGAATCTTCTTCCGTTGGATAGAGACTAGTTCCCCAAAGGGAAACCTCAGCTGCAGAGACAGCTCCTCAGAACAGGTCAAATGTTCCTAGGCTGCATTGCCTCTCCGGGACTGGAGGCAAAGGGACGTGTACCCATGCATGCTGCCTCTAGCCCGAAACCATTTGCGCTGCCCACTTCTCCATCCTTCCTGTGTGCTTTCCTGATCTTGTCCTATCCTTCTGAACCTCCTGGGAAAGGCAGACGGCATGAGCCCCTAAATCTGGAAGGAATTCACCACCGTCAGCCGTCCTTCCCCTATGAAGCAGAGCAGAATGAGTACAGGAAGCATCTGACCAGCTACATTGCTTTTTGGAGCCTGTCCAATGTTTAGAAGTGTTGTTTCCTTCCCTAAATAAATTTCCTCCATTGTGAAAATCCCTCTTTAACATAGGCTGCAGCTGTGAACAAAAACTAGCTGCTAATATTGAACGATTTTCCTTCGTGCTGATCACAAATGCTTAAACCCAATGCCGCTCCGGCATTATGATGCTAATATTTTGCATGTATGCAGCCTCTGATCCTGTAACTGGAGCTGCACGGGTGCTCGCTCAGAGACCCCCTTCCAAAGACCTAGGAAGAGATTTTCATGGCCAGAAAGAGGAGTTTGGGGCCCAATTTCCATTGGGGGAAAAAAATCAAACAAAAAACAAACAAAAAAATCAATGGACGTTGGATGGTTAATACCCTGGGTCATAGACCAATAGAAAAGTTGGACTGGAAGGGACCTCAGAGGGTCACATCTCGTCCAACTTCCTATTCAAGGTAGCATCAGCCCTGTCTAAACCATCCCAGGCAAATGTTTAACCTGCTTTCAAACATTTCCAGGGATGGAGATTTCACAGCCCCTGTAGGCAGCCTGCTCCAATGCTGAACCACCCTCACAGTGAGGACGTTTCTCCTAATACCCAACCAACATTTCCGCTGCTGCATTTTAAGGCCATTGTTCCATGTCTTGTCCTCTCGGGGCCACAGAGAACAGTGCATCAGCCCCTTCTTTGTTACCACCCTTTAGGTATTTAAAGACCATAATCAAACCCCCTCTCAGTCTTCTCTTCCCCACATTAAATTATCCCAATTCTTCCAACATCTTCTCAGAAGGCAAGTTACTTATATCTCTACTCGATTTTGTCACTGTCCTCTGGGCTTCCTAATTTCCTGATAGTGCACTGCCCAAAACTGGACATACCATTTCAGGTCAGGCCTCCCCAGTGCCAAACAGAGAGGAAGAATTGTGTCCCTTGATTTCCAAGCAATGCTCCTCTCAGTATAGCCCAGTATGTTATCAGCTTGTTTTGCAACAAGAGCTCCCCGTTTTCTCCTATTTGGCTTATGGTCCAGCACAAGTTGCAGGTCTTTTTCTGCCGTGCTGCAGCTGAGCTAGTCATTCCCCAGGCTGTACCGTGCAGGCCACTGCTCCGTCCTAAATGCAAGACTTTGCACTTGTTCTGTTTGCCCAAGGCATTCATAAATACATGACCCCCGCTCCAAGCGTGGGGAAGAGCCCTGTCACGATGGCAGGCACCAAGTAAGTTGTAAAAATAAAGTAAAATTATATTGCATTGGTATTAGCAGAATCAACAGCAAGTAACTTAAGATGATCTCGTGAGGTCCCTTCCAGCCCCTAACATCTATGAGTCTATGAAGATGCACATCTGCCAATTCACCACTTTCACGTATCGCATGCTGTCCTTCCTGAATTTTATTTCTTTACAACATTTACATCATCTTGTCTCAATCATCAGACCATTTTTCCAGTTCACCCAGGCCGCTCTGAATCCTAGGCCTACCCTCCAGGGTGTCTGCAACTCCACCCAGCGAGAGGTCATCTACGGATTTGCTCAGCACGCCCTCCAGCTGATCCTCCAAATCATTAATGAAGACGTGAGACAGAACGAGATCCAGGCCGAACACGATCATCCGAGAGAGGCAGCAGCAGATCGCCTGGCGGGTAGGCATGCTTCTCGTTTCACCTGCCGGACAGAATGAGGACGCCAGCTTCATCCAGGTCAAAGAATGAGCCAGGAGAGGGATGCCCAGGAATCGAGCCCCTCGTCCTTCACTTCAGTGGTTAGACAACCAGGCCCCCTTGCAAACAGACGAATCGAGTGCAAAACACTAAAAACGACTACAATGTGGTATCGGGAGCGGTGTGACGGCAACCTGCAGAACAGCTTATTTTGTGATAAAGAAGCAACGGGGGCCCAATTGAGCCCGATACTCAAGCGCGTTCGGGAAGTAAGCCTGAGACGGCTCGGCAGTAATTTTTGCCTGTTTCCAGAAAACAAACCTTTTGAAGTGCGGGAGCGCAATATCAGCTCGTTTTTCAAAGGGGCAACGTGACAGCTGTGTTAAAGAGTACCGAGGAACCTGGGGGCAATTAGATGTAATGTTCTGGCAGCAGGGAAGTGCATAAGCCCCCTGCTTGCAGCCACTACAATGTATGATATAAAATGTCCAATTATTAGATGCAAGGGTTACAGTCATCTCTCTGTAGGGTTTGATTTGTGACTGAATGAGGAATGTCTTGCAAATTTGCAGCTCTAAACCTTGGGTACTGCTCAGCTGCAATATTTATTATCTGTCTGAGGAATGTGGATATCCTCTCCCTTACCATCTTCCACGCAGTGATCCTCACAACCACCCCTTCCCTGATGGAAGGAAATATTATTCCCATTTTACAGGTGGGGGACTGAGGCACAGAAAAGCTAAGGGACTTGCCCAAGGAAGTTGGTGGCAGAGCCTGGAACTGGGTGCAGCCCCCTCAACCGCTGAACTATCCTTTCTCTCTCTGATTCCTGCCTGGGTATAATCTTGCTTTCATGTCTCATCAGAGACTCTTATGAACCGCGCTTTGCACGCAAGTTAGGTTTCCAGGAACGCATGTGTTTTTCTCCTTGGGAAAAGACTGCAGCATCATGTCCTTGCACGGGGAAGTATCCAGCGATTGTCACTACCCTAGAAAAAAAAAATCCCAATATGGAAACACCCCCACGATCCCAACACCTAAAAGCAACCCCCAGAGTTTACAGGCCACCAGAGTCCTCCTTTCCTGGCGCTTTACCTGGATTACTTCCCAGGAATGAGCTCTGCATCCCCGATGGTGTCCGGCTGTGCTCTGGACAGTGCCTACAGCCATGGGGCTTAGGACAGAGGAGCTGAGGGCAGGAAGGCGTTGGACACACGGGTCCGGCTGGGAGCGAAGGTGGACCAGAGGCATACCGCTATGGGGACAGTGCTGTAGCCAGCTTCTCTTGGTCAGAGTCCTCCTGCAACTCCCCTGATTTTTGGGCTCCGTGTGCAGCATCTGAAAGACGACTCAGAGCCATGTTCTTCCCGGTCTCTCTCTCCTACCTCCCCAGACACGGCTGAGGCTCCAACCCACCCTGTTTTACACTCGCCTTGCACACACGAGGCGAGAACCAGCAGGCGAACGTGAAAACAGCACTCATTTGCCCCTCTGCTGTTTCCTTTCCCTGAAACTCCCGTGGAGCTCCAACTCCAATGCCCTTCAGCTCCCAGTGACACGCACGCAGTTGCATATAAATTAATGCATTTGGAAAACTTGATTAAATGATATTTAACTTCAGCAAAGTCCTTAAAAGGAGGTCACAGCTG
The DNA here is from genome assembly GCF_001723895.1 of Crocodylus porosus. NCBI lineage: Eukaryota > Metazoa > Chordata > Crocodylia > Crocodylidae > Crocodylus > Crocodylus porosus. Next base: position 35,761,532 of record NW_017728914.1, on the reverse strand, counting down.
CTGCCTATAAGTGGCTGGGGAAGAAAAGAAAAAAAGTCACTCTCTCACCTGGTCGGGTTCATATGCCTGACCTCCTCTTCTCTCCGACCTCGACTGCTCGACCATCTACGTGTGCTGTGTGTGCCGCACAAAACACCCAGCTTCCTACAACAGCCTTGAAGAAGAAAGGAGCGGTCCAAGGTGTCTGGGACACCAGGACAAATATTTATTTCCTCGCCTATATTTGCACACAGGCTCCTATGCACAACTGAGCTCGATTTTCTCTCTGGCTTACTCTGTCCACTATCCAACACTAACACCCGCTGGTGCCGGAGGGGTGGTCTCTAGCTAGTGAGGTCCCTCCTGAGGTCAGTTTTCAGTGGCAGAGTAATACATGGACTTGCTCTGTCACATCATTGTCCAAAAATGTCAAGAGGGCAAAAATAGCCCTAAACATTAAACAACTCTTGAAGAAAATCAGCTGAGAAGAAAAAAGGAAAAAATCCTACAGCGAGAGGACACTTTCTTTTTTCCCCTGGATGAGTCAATCAATGCAAGAAAGAGTCCTTTAACATAGCCTGCATAATAACTGACCCTAGCCAGGGGCCTAGGCAAGCTTTGGCATCTGCTAAGTTGTTCATTTTGCCTGGGTGAAGCAGTGCTTAGGAGTGCTGACTTCTAATTTCCAAGATGCAGAATTAAAAATGATCTTCTCTTTTGGAAATCATACATTAAGAGCGACATATCAATTTGAAGGGGTAAGTGCAATCTCTTACCGGGGCACTTCTATTAAGATTCAAACACTGCAGTGAGATGATCCTAACAGGCAGTGTAAATCTTAGCAGACAGTAAGGGAAGGAGTGAGGGGGGAGGAAATAAAAAAGATGAAATCAGAGATGACAACAAGTAGTAGTCAAGGTCAGAGAGAAGAGGAGGTCAGGCATATAAACCAGGCCAGGTGAGATGGTGATATTTTTCCCCAGCCACTTATAGGTAGCAGCTGTGACCTCCTTTTAAGGACTTTGCTGAAGTTAAATATCATTTAATCAAGTTTTCAAAATGCATTAATCTATATGCAATTGCATTCATGACACAAACACATACACATCTTTTCCTGTGTTAAGATTTCCCCCCCTTCCTTTATTTTGATTAAAAAGATGATATAAAAAGAAACCAAATGCAAAGCAAAGAAGAGAAACACCTGTTCGAGAAATCCTGCCACTTTCGCTTTGAAAGTAAATTTCACAGGCCTGTGGATCTGCAGTCACAAATATATAAGAAAGCTGAAAGGGGATTATGTTAAAGCCTGCACAGAGCCAGCGTCTGGCAGTAAGGAGCCTGCAAAATTGATAGAGGTTTGCAAATTTGCTAGCTGCAAATGTGCAGCAAAAGCTCAAATGAGAATGATGAATTGTAATATGCGCGAGACAGCTCAGCCCAAGATGTTGCGATTGGATGTGCCTTTTATCCAAGCACTCATTCCCATCTAATGAATAAAGTACAAGTAGAAAAGTACTCCTCAAAATAGTAAATATACCATCAGCTGGTTTCCTAGGAAGGAACCTGGCTCAGAGACACCCAATATCACCAGTCAAATCACTTGTTCCAAGCATGGAAATCCCTACGCTCTCATAAGTCAAACATGTGCTGTACAAGATCCACACACACCCACTGAAAAGTTCCTTATATCAGTGCCTAAGCGCTGTGCACTTAAGGGGATGCGTATCGGTCAGCTCGCAGTATATACAGCCCAACTGAGACTAATTGGAGTGCTCGTTATTCATCAATACCTATACACAGGAAATGAACATGCAGCCTCATTCATATTTGGCTCTGCATACAAATCCCAGCAGCTGAATACAAATTAGCAGCGAACGCTGTTGTTCTTATGGCGTTTCCAGCCTGAACGTGCCTGTAATACCACGGCAGGAGCATTTCACACGGCACAAACACTGCTGGCATGATTGCTCGGTGCCATTTTCCAGAGGGAGCTGCAATGGGCTGGTGGTCGAGATGGTCAGAAGAAGATGAAAATAAAACAGTGAGGCAGGCAGTTCTGTGAGAACAGAGACCAGACTCAGCAAGAAGGGAAACTGAGACAAAAGGAGAGCGCTGCATCAGTGCAAGCACGTGGCCCTCGATGCCTTCAGCCTTTGAACACAACATTCATGTTATTCCTGAGGTCCCCTCCAGAAATGGGTGTCTGTGCAAAGTCAAAACTCAGCACACGGCTTCATATTTACCCCTGGCTCTGCATCTGCATAGAAATCCCCTTGCAACAAAGCCTGTAAGAGTGTAAATAGGCTCATTTGTAGTTGTTTTATCAAATTGTATTAACTTTTCCTCTCTGGCATTCTCAGAAGCAGGCAACATGGAGACGTGCAGAAAATGTAAATCAACCCTTTTGATACAATAACTGTACCAGTGAATTGCATCCCACAAATCAGCTCAGGATAATAGCTGAGAGTTTGCTGAAAGGCACTTGGCTGTGGCTTCATGCCAGGAAGGGTACATTTCAGCTGGCCGGTCAATGGAAAACCGTCTTCGGTCTTGGGGAGAGAAGATGAATGCATGCAGGTACCTGTTGTTGCATAAACAATGCACAAGCAACCCTTGATGTTGTGGCTTCAGGGTCAATATATAATTAAAAGATGACAACAAGTGTTAAAAATATACTATGTACATTTATGAGGGAAAGCAGTTAGAAGTAAAGTGTATTAAAGAGATTTACTGATGTCTGCAGGATGCTGATTTGTAGGTTAAAAAAGCTAGCCCCCAGACTACCAGACACACAGCATACAAGGAAGGTTTATCAAGAATAAGAGAATATGGGCCAGAATGGTATCAGCATCTTTTTGTCCAAACTGTCAAAAATTTGAAAACATGAAAAAATCCCAGCAGCGTGCGAGACCCCCTGTTCTACCAATTTCTTGTTCCTGTGTCTAAAGGTCTGGATTATTATCTATATTACCATGGCACCAATAACATGCAATCAGGGACTAGGATGCAATGGTACTACACACGATGCAAACACAGCTCAGCTGCAAATAGCCAGTCTAACTCAGGGACGAGAGAGAGAGAGACCAGGACAGGACACAGAAATGACGAGATGACTAATGTGATGGGCAGGGCTCTCAGCATGCGAGCAGCCTAAATGCTGCCCAGGGGGTTGTAGGGATCACATCAAAACTCTCCTTTGCTTGTCTGTCCCCTGCTGAATTCTGCACATTACACGGGTCTTCCAAAGAGTTTTCCAGCATTACCGTTATACAACTTATATTGGACTGCCAGATGCACCCTCCCCAGCCAAAATTCAGTTCTTCCATATTCAACGCTTGAGGATGACTCTTGTTTTTAAGTGGCTGAAGCTTTTTCCCCACCTCTGACTCCACCTTAGATGCATTTCCTTCCAGCAAGCTAAAAGGAGGTGCTGCTTCGGATGCCGGGTGATGGAGATCCTCCCCTGAACACAGCGGTCACAGTGCCTGCGCATTGTGTTTGTGGTACATCTAATACTTAGGGGGTTTTTTTCCTTCAGATAGAAAACAATGAATAGAAAAGCATTTGGACATAAGTGACACGCATAACAAACTGCAAGATGGCACTTCCATGCCCAAATGGGCACAATCCCACATCTTCCAAAGCAATTCAGGCCCACACAGTGAAAAAGCAGCAACATGCAAAGAACTTGTATCGAATCCTAAATCATCATTAGCCATTTGGCTGTCTTTAAATCTATAAGTCTCAAATCAGGGATATTTAACTGGCTGGGATAGGTCAGGATCTATTGATCAGCCCTAATGCTAATAAATGTGCTCTTATAAGTAAAGCTAATGAGACACATAAATATACATCTCCGTTACTAAAAAGCATGATGGTGGGGGAATGCATGGTAATATTTACTAATGTTTTTCGTGCAAATTTTATCTTTTCAGGGATGCAGGTTAGGAGCTTGGTATCTCGTTTCCTGGAAGAACGAAAGGGTGTGGACACAAGGCAGCCCAATCATTATTGGTTTTTGTCATTAAGCCACAGCCAGGAACTTTCAAAATAATGTCATCGTGCCGCAAAATCCCTTTACTTCTGTTGTTTCTTCTTTCATATATATATATTGCGACTGGCTTCCCTACTCGCAGCATGTCCTGCACCCCTGCCTTCGAGGCACTCACGTCAGGTAGCACTATTCCTGTTGCTATAGAAATAGCACAGCCTTGTTGCTTTGATTATTTCTATTATGGCAGCAGCTAGAGGTCTCCATCCACAGCAAGGGCCCCGAAGGGCGTATGTGCGAGACGGTGCGGGGTGCAAGGCTCCACAGTGATGCAAAGACGGCTGCACACATGGAGCAGGATGGCTCAGCTCGTGCCTTGAGCTCCGTGTCAAATCTCTGCAGAGTTCGTCAGCAAATAAACCTTGACCCGGGTGCTCCCTGCTTTTAGCTGAACAGATGCACAGTTTATGCCTGCCTGAGCAAGGGAATGGCTTGGGGGTGGCTGGTGGCTTTTGTGGGATCTGTCAGAGACGCCGCGTGGGCTGCGAAGATGCGCCGTGCACCTGCCAGCCCTACGGGCTGCAAACGCGTCACCTTTGTGCCAAGCGAACAGACGTCTCAGCCCTCTGCCACGCCACAAACACCCAAATTTGTCAGTGTGACAAGTCCTACCTCTAGTTTGTGTCGCCTTTCTGCGGCCAACACCTATTTGCTTATGGCAGCTGCCCCAGGCAGGTGCTCCCAGGCTTCAGGGGCCCAATCCTGTAGGGAGTTCCTGAGATCCCCATCTGCAAATGTGGAGGGGGAGGTCTTGCAGGGGATACCCACAGCATGTATATCATGCTGCTCCACATCTGCACGTGGGGGAGCCCCCGGGGCCCCCCACTTGAGACACGCACAGAGCTCGTGGCTCTCGTGCTACAGGATTGGGCCCCTGAAGCCCCGGGAGTGGCAGGGACCGGACCCCATGGGACAACAGCCCTAGCAGTGCCTGTAGGTGCCAGTGAAGCAGATCAGCTAGGCCGGGACACATCCCGGCATCGCTGAGCCTGCTCCAAACATGCTGCCTGTTTCTACCCGCAGTAAAACACGGACCCGCTCCAAGAATTTTGCTTTTTTGCTTGCAGAAACCCAGGTCCTCCCAGAGTCATAACTGGTATCTGGAACAAGCTGAATGCAGCTGTCTAATATGAGATACCTCCAGTTTCAGGCCTCCAGCACACACGTGTCTGGGTTTGCCATGAGGCCAGCTTCATGCCGGGACTCCAGAACGGCCCTTTGCAAACCAACCTCTCCGCACCTGGAAAGAGCAGGACCGGAGCCCCGACCCCGTTGAAGGGAACATGAATTCTGCTGGTTGCTTCAATGGAGTCAGGATTTCAACCCAGATTTGTTGTTTCCCCTTCAAGTAAGGAGTGTTTGGGACAAAATTAGTGCTGACTGCATCGCTGTGTGAGCAAGCCATGCTGCTTGCCACCTCTGCTGAAGCAGGTAGGCGGCAGCTTCGAAATAGAAAACCTGCCTGCCTTCAGGTGGAAAAATCTTTGCATAAATATTAGCTCCATGTTCGAGATTTGTATCGACTGACTTTGCCTACTCACCTTCTAACATGCAGAACGGAGAGGCATTTTTCCCCCGCAACAGAAACTGTCTGCTTGCCCTGTCTTTTTTGGCTGAGATGTAAGCAAATCAGTGGGTTTTCACTTGAGATCAAATGTGTTGCTGCTACCACAACTATAAACACCCAGCTTCATTTCCAGGAGGGGAAGCAGACATAGCGATGCCTAGATCCACAGGATGAGATGAAGAATAACCGTGCACCCAGGCCTTGGGGTATCCTGAGTCAGGAGAGTGGGTTTCCATCAGCTCTGCCACAGACTGCTCATGTGAAACTGGGCAAGTTACTTAACCAGTCTGCACCTCTGGTAAAACACCTACTCCAGCAGGGCACATGGTGAGCCATAAATTGATTCAATGCTTGCAAGGTGCTCTCATGTTATGGTGCTGGGCACCATAGAAAAGCCAATAATAAAAGTCCACATCATGCTCTTTAGGCCACTATCAAATGCTTGTGAGCCTCCAGAAAGGACAAAATAGCCTCCAGGTGTTCGAGCCAAAGTTGCCTGAGAAAAGTTAGTGGGTATTCAAGGATGAGCAGCCGCAGCCTCGCTCGCCTGTAGGTATTTTTTTTTTTTTTCATGCTTCGTGAAGTGTCACCTTAGAAACTCAGAGCGACCCCCCCGGTGCTTGGGCAACGTGAAGCTTCAGCAGTGATTTTCCAGGAAGCATGGCCTGCTTAACAAGCCTTAAATGAATAAAAGTGATATTATTACAATTATCATTAAGGGGAGATGTCCCTCATCAAAATGTGTCTGGATTTTAATTGACAGGGTCTGGGTTAATCCTGTGAAAATGCCAATGAAAGCAAAGCCTATGGCTCAAACTAATTGTCAGCACTGAGCCACTTCCACCTCTACCCCAGCACAGATTTATCACTCCATGCACACTGTACTCATGACAAGGAATGCTTGAATTAATCATTAACGATGAGAAATTCTTCCAGACGCAAAGTGACCGGAGTGCATGACTAACCAGCACACTTCGAGAGCCTGTCTGAACCACGGAGAGGAGCCGATCCGCTCCAACAATTAGCAAAAAAAAAAATATTATTTTTTTTTTAAAGAAATGCTACCAAGGGACATTTCTAGCACTCTTGAAAGTGGAGGCCAAAGCGAGCAGTTTCCCTTGATACTCTAGTGCTGTCGCCCGGTGTGCCTCCTCCGGCAGCTGCCTGGCCAGCACCCTTCAGGTGCGATGCCACCCGTGACCTGCTCTCCCCCAGGCAGGTTTCCCAAGCGCCACGAACCCGGGTATGAAACCATCTCCAGTTGCCCTTTTGCTGCACATCTCTTGAGCCTTGTACTGATTTGCCATCATCTGTACGATGGTTTCGCAGGCATGGACCAAGCAGGGAGTCTTCCAGCACGCACCCTGCACTCTTTCCCAGGCTAACAGCTTGTACGTATATCGGGGGTTTTCTCTTGTTATCCCACCCCAGCTTTCCTTTTCTTAAGACGATGTCCTGCTATTTGCCACCACGCTTCTGTGCGTCACACAAAACAATCCCGCCCAACATCCCTCCTCATCACAAACCTGCACGTGGACATCCTGCACGATCCCCATTTCTGCATAGGGCACTCGTGCGTCCCGACCCCTCTGCTCTGTGCACGTAGACCACGTCAAAGGGCAGTCATGGCTTGTGGCGAGAAGCGCGCACAAGCAAACACATGCAGGGAAGAAGGACAAAATAATTGTGCAACCAGTGCGGTTTGTACAGAAAGCAGTAGTCACAGCTCACCATCTGCACAGTGGTGGTAATTGCTAAGCCATTTGCTACACATACTTAACTCTTATAATACGTCTACCCTGCAAAGGCAGTGTTATTAACTCAGGTTGGAGAGCTGGAGTAAGCTCATTCAGGCAGCGCAGGCAAGGTAACTCCATTTGTAACTCAGATGAAGAGCTCGCCTTCAAGGCGGTGGGAATCGGGAGTTTCGCTCAAGCAGCCATTCCTCCATGTGCTCCGACGAGTCCGTGACTTCCCAGCAACACGAGAGATGACCCACAGCTCATTGAAGACACTGGAAAACCCCCCAAACCCATTGGTTCACTGGCCTGATCCAAACCCAGGGGCTCCTCCAGCACAGCTGTATAGAGAGAAATGATTATCACGTTGCTCTACTAGCATCAGGAACACCCTGCCTTGAAGCGATGCATTTCGTGCCATTTATCCTCCGTGCCCTGCACATGGTGGCGACTGGCTTTGCCATCTCCACGGGCAACGGTTTCCCCAGGACAGAGCTCGAGGGCTCACCCACAGATGAGACCGCTCCCTCAATCCTGGCCAGTACAATCCAGGAGACGCGAGACTATACTTCCCCATAGACCTACGCACAGGAGAAGCGATGCCGGGAAGGAAGGGAGGAGAAGGCTGCAGGTAGCCAGCTAGCACGCACAATCACTTTGCTGGGTGCATCTGGAGTGACTTCGGTTACCCCAGCCACATACGGGGGAACAGAAAAATGAAAACAGCTCATCGTGATCGGATGCCTGGACAAGGAGGAACCGGGATGCGGACTAAGGAAAAGAAACAAAAAATGACCAAGCTGCCCCATCTACAGGCTTGAGCGTTATCAGCTCCAGAGAAGTGGCCAGCGGGGTTTCCTCTGGCTTTCTTCCCAGCAGCTCCAGGGGAAGCTCTGCTGTGCGCATTACTCAAAGGGATGGCAGCAGGCTGCTGGCTGCAAACCCCTTTGTTTCTCCCAGCTATGAAAGACATTAAGATCATTTCTCTTCCCATTCACCCCCAGGTACTTCACCTTTTCAGTTTTATTATTCCCTACATACAAGCACCTTCAGGACCTCAGGTCTGAAAGCAAACACTCCTATTCAAGGATGCCAGTGAAAGGGAAAACATCCTCTCTATTTTTCCCCCCAATGCTTTTCATGCGCCTGTGCATTCTCCCTTCCGTTTCCACTTCTTTTCAGCCTGTTGGAGCTCCCCCCCACCCAAAAAGGACATCTTTACAACAACATCCTGGATGCCTTTGACATCTGCGCAGGCAGGTTTATACATCCAAATGCAGACCCCAGTGCTGCACCAGGAGGGATTGGAGGGTCCCAAGGAAGGCATCTGTGTAAAGACAATAGGGTCAGGGGGCAGCTGGGATGCTCAGGAAGGAAGTTCAAGGCCAGACCTCAGCTTATACGACTCCATGTAGTTCCAGCTTTACACACGTGGTTACCTCCATTGAGCGGTCACACATTTCCATCAGCTAGGACCTAACCCTTTGTAATACCTATTGGTGACCTTTGGTGCGTTTCGTACATTTTTTTCAAGTTATGTTAGTTCAGACCCCATTGCTCTTTCCACAGTGAAAAAGCACAAGAAGATGCTCTGCTCCTTCTGATACACTAGGCTGCACGCCTGGATGGTATAATGTACTCCTCTGTTGTTAACAAACTGTTACCAGAGCAAACCAGGCCCTATGGCACATTACTTGATGGTGCTGAGGCCACATCTGGAGTCCCGTGTCCAGTTGTGGGCCCCCCACTACAGAAAGGATGTGGACAAGTTGGAAAAAGTCCAATGGAGAGCAATGAAGATGGTTGTGGGGCTGGGGGACAGGACTGGTGAGGAGAAGTGGAGGGAGCTGGGCTGATTGAGTCTGCAGAAGAGGAGACCGAGGGGGATTGAATAGCAGCCTTCAGCTCCCTGCACGGGGGCTGCGAAGAGGATGGAGCTGGGCTGGTCTCAGTGGGGGCAGATGACAGGACAAGGAGCAATGGGCGCAAGCTGCAGCAAGGAAAGTTGAGGTTGGATGTTAGGAAAAAATCTCCCTAGGAAGGTGGTGAAACACTGGAACAGGTTACCCAGAGAGGTGGGGGACTCTCCATCCTTGGAGGTTTTGCTGACCCAACTAGACAAAGCCTTGGCTGGGATGCTGTAGTTGGGGCTGGTCCTGCTTGGAGCAGGGGGGTGGACTAGATGTGACCTCCTGAGGTCCCTTCACACCCTCATTCTCTATGATGCTATGAAGCACAGACTACAGCGTTATAAAGACATCTCACTGGCTCCCTTTGAAGTCAAGGGAACTATTTTCCTGAGCAAAATTAAGCTCCTGCACAACGGTTTGCTCATTTGGCATCCCTTCAGCTAGCGAAATCCAGGATGGAGACCCACCACCTCTCTGACTAACCCGTTCCAGTGCTCTGAGGTCTATGTTACAGACCAGTGGCTCTCAACCGGGTGCCGTGAGGGTCCCACTGTGGCTCGGTGCAACTGCCCCCTTTGCCTCCTGAACAACAACAGAATCAGAAAGATATAAGCTTGTGTGACATCTGCCTGGCTTCAGACTCACACGGCTAAGTACCTCTCGCCCCTCCGAAGTCAGGGCTTTCCATACCCCCAAATTCTCCCATCCCTCCTCCATAGCGCATCCTTGGCATTCAAAGCAGACTGCACTCTGGCGATTCTTCACAGCCCAGCTAAAACATCCAGGACCGGGCATGGAGCTGGGAAGCCACGGTGGTACCCAGAAGATATGCAGAGCTCAGGCTTTCGGCAATTACTTTTGCACTTCTTAGAACAGTGAGCTCATTCGAGGATACGGCCGCCCTCGTATAATTAAATTCAGGTCTATATGGTGCCTGTCAAGCATCGTAATTACCGGGGGGGTTTCTTGTCGCTGGCCAGCCTTGTGGCTCATCGTGAGACAAATGATATGTCATCCTAATGGGAGCTCTCTCATTCCTTCTCAAACGTGAACAGCTTCGTAAGCCCCCATAACTCATGTGCTCACGAGGTGTCAGATGGTAATGAAGTGACTGCCCTAAACCACCAACATGGAAGGCTGTATGGGGCAGCGAGATCAAGGAAGGAAATGCCTGTCTGGATTATAGGAGATGGACCCACCTCAGGCACAGAAATGAACGGGAAGACAGCTAATTGAAGGGAATGCCGCCACCTCGACGGGGCTTCTTGCCCATTACAGCACGGGTCAGAGGATATGTTAAATAATGGGTTTGTGCAGAGAGGCCCCAAGAGCTACCGGCTGGTGAGATCCAAAACCAGCCGCAGCCGATAGGCATGCCTTGCAGCCCCCTTCCAGCTCACAGCAAGGTGCAACAAGGCCCCTTTTGTGGTACTCTGAGTTGCTGGGTGAAAGGCCCACTGCGGCGCGTACCCATGCTAACCTGCGGGTGCAAGCAGCAGGAGGCCTGGAGAAGTAGTTGTGGGTGTGCCCCGAGACAATGCCAAGAGGAAGAGCGTGACGGTCACGCAGCCCGCAAGCAGGGCAATTTGAGTGAGCTAATTGCTGTCTATTCTGGTCAGGGAAATGGGGCTGTGTATGCATTTGGATGTGACCTTGCTTATGTACAAATATACATATTTGCCATTTCACCGCCCAGCTTCTCGTTCTAAAAACACTACCCCCCCAAAAAAGCCAAATGTTGGGTAGCTGCTTGGGCCAAAGACACAACATCACGTTCTGTTGTACAGCGGTCCCCGTTTAAAAGCCAACGCTCATCACCTATGCGCTATGCTGTAGGCTTGGGTCCTCATTGTCAAACTCAATGCCACGTCGCTTATATAAACAACACAACGACCAAACCAAAACCTGCTTAAAAATAAAAACAAAAAACTCTGATGCCCTTTTATCCTCCAAAACTGATCATTAAAAGAAGTTTCATGGACACTGACAAGCAGGGCAATAATATAACCTGCAAAAAAAGATTATTACTGATATTTTAAAGAAACACCAATCTGCTGCCAGTGAGGAGCACTACACAGAGAGCTGGTTGCAACAGAAGGTAGGTGTTTGGGAGCCACGCTGGCTGGAAAGGCGGCATTCGCTTTAGCTATTTGTGCAAGTATTCAGATGAGACTGAACGTGCTCAGACTTCAAGAAAGCACTCAGCCCGCCTGTGCTCAAACTGGGGAACCTTGGCTGCTTAGAAAATGGGTTAGCACAGTCATCCAGAGCAAATAATTGGATAATTTCCCTCATATCAACTACTTCAGGTGACCCACCTGCTGCTAAGAAGGTTGCTGGGTTTGTTTGCACTAGATAATGAAGAGGGGCCTGGTGCTTCCCCTCCCTCGGCTCTACTTGCTGGCTCCCTTCTTGAAATAAAACTTAAAGGAAGCACTCACTGCTCTTCCTGCTCAGAAGAAAAAAGCAGGCAGCGATGGCGTGACGAGGGGACAATTTAACGTACAAGCCGGAGCCCTGAGCAAATGGTGCTGGTACAGGATTTTCACCGTGCACAGCTGATTTAAAAGATATTGCTCTTGTATTACCTATGCCCCCCACCTTGCAATGCTTTTCCACTTGTGCCACGGTGCTCTTGTAGCGCTCTCCGTTATGGAGGGCAGGGGCTGTTCACTTGGCTGCGAGCTCAGGGCACAAGCCTCCAAACAGGTCACTGAAGTCAAGGGGCAGCCAGTTTTTGGGTTACAAACTACAGACAAGACCTCCTCTTTCAACCAGAAAGACCTTGAACTATTACAGTCCCGCAAGGCATGAATGTAGCATCATGGACCCGTTTTGTTTTGCAGAGCGGTTCAAAGGTCACCTTCACGTTGGTATTGTCAGTCAGGTACAGATATTCCAATAGCCCGAGGTGGACTCAATCTCAGTTATGTAGTTTTCTAAAAGCGGTGTAGTTTGGGTCGGTAGCAAACAGATCATACGTTTGCCCTTTGAGGGGGGTGCAAATCTGAGACTGGGTTCTGCCATTTTTAAACCAGTCTGTGTGTGCTGAACTTCTGTTCTGTTATGGGTATAGATGGGTTTCCGATCACTTATACTGGTCAAGGGGCAATGTCTGTACCTGACCTAAGTGTTGATCACTAAAGATAACTGCAAAAAAGGAAGTCATGGAGGAAGCTGAGAGGGCAAAAGGGGAAGGGAATCGGAACTGGAACAACTACGTAGCTTATTTCTTGCTGACCACCAGCGTATCGTGAAACACACTGGCACCCAATAAAACAGCAACACTTCCGGTGATCTGTAAGGTCCCTTCTAGCCCCAACCAACCATGAAACTATGATGCAGCGGAGCAGGGACCATGCAAATAAGCCAGATTCGGACATCCCGGACACAACCTGGGATCATCTCTCGCAGGCTGGATCCAACATCTGCAAGCTGGAAAAGGTGCTGGGAGCAGGAGCAGGAGCAGATACAGCTGCGGCGCTGGTAATCCTGAGAGCACAAGGAAGGTACGAGGGGTGTACTTGGTAGCCGTGTTGGTCTGAGACAAAAAGACATGCAAAAAACGAGAACTCTTGATTCCAAAATGATACCTTTTCTTAGACCAACCGGAAAGTCGCAAGGAGGCACAAGGCTCACAAACTGCTAGCAGAGGCAGCCAAGCCAAGAGGGTGCATGTAATGGGGTCCTAACCTTCGTTAGATTGCAATAATCACAATATTTATAGACAATAATCACATTTACAGACAACAGAGAGTGCTTTTTGGTACTTTTAAGTATAGGTCCAACAAGATAGCATCTGTTCCAGGACAGATTTCTTAAGTTTCAGGTTAGTTGTTGAGTTTCTCATTTTCTTTGAGAAATTCAGTCCAGTTCCGCTGATGACATCTTTTTTTTAAATTTTTTTTTTTTTGTGAGTGTGCTCCAAGGTATTTGTTACCGGAGCCTGTGCTTCGGTATATGTCGGTGTGATGGATTCAACGAAAGCCCTGTCAGGACAGGTTGGGTGAATATAGCTGCAGAAGTGGTGTCATCAGAGGACTTGATAGGCTAGCAGTGAGTCTGCTGATTCTGCAGCAAGACATATAAAATATCAAAGCCATCATATTTCTACATCCTGGCAAAATAAGTCAAGACAAGCACTTGGAAAAGATTCGCTGAGATATTATTACTTGTGCAAAGAATACTGCCTGCCTTTTTTTGCTACCAACACACGTGCAGGAAGCGAGACAGCACACAGCCCTACCTTCCTAGGAAAAAGACTTTCATTTGATAAAACCCAAATCAAACGCCACCAAAGCATGCACTCAAAATCTTTTGTTTTTCTAATTTGCCTTTGCTAATGCCCTGCACAGTGTGGAAGTCCACACCGATTCTGCAGAGATTGGATTCGCTCAGAGAGAAAGTGAAAAATTTACAGCCAAGGCACGCTCAGAAGGGGTGACTGATTTTGCACGCCTCGAACACGGAGGGTCGCACTGGGCATCTCATTTCTGGTACCCAGACTTTGAGGCAGGTAAAGCCAGTGGCCACTTTAACATATGAAGGCTTGAGTAAATACAGCTGACCATCAGTGCAGAGGGATTTCCACCAGCATGAATTCCCTGCATAAGAGCTGCGACACCGTGATTTAGACAAACAGAAATAGCAATTCAATTAAAGTCAAACAAACTAAAAAGGAGAGCTCCCATAACAGCTTCAACTGAAAAAGGTGAATTGTGTCCAGAAATCAGAAGAAGTTAACTGCTGTGAGATCTACAAGACACCTCAAAAGACACTTCCCCCCCCCACACTTCTACTTGCAAGATTAAATTTAATAAACTATATTTAAAGAGTACTTAAGAAACAATTTCCTTTGTATTAATTGTGCCTCTTCAACAGAACAGAGGCTTTTAAATAATAGCATTCTAATAATCCAAAAGCAGGCAATTTAAGAACAAAATATGAGTATGTTATTGGGAGATCAGTTAAAAACAATTGTGCATACAGTAAGATCATCAGCGTAATTACATAAGCGTTGCTAAAGGAAAATCAGCCCGTCACACACGAGCAAACAACATTATGTTGCAAAGATGAATGTTTTCAACTAAATGTTATGCCAACATATGGGGTCATTTCCACTAGAGCTGCGGAGCAATGCTTAGGACCCGGGGGTTAGTTGCCTTCGGGGACTACAGGTCCCCCACAAATGAATAATCTTATTAATGCTCTGGGAATTTGGAGAGGGGCATCAGGGTATGAAAAGGAAGCATTGCCCAGTGATTAGAGTGCTAGTCTGGAGCTAGGCAGCCTGTGATCTGCCACTGACTTTCTATCTGACCCAAGCAGGTCATCCAGCCTCAGTTCCCCATCTGTGAAATGGGGATAAACAGCATTTCCCTTCCTCACAAAGCTTTTGTGAGAAAACATACCTTTAAAGATTGCAAGGAAGTAAAATATTTCATTAAGGAGGGCTGCAAGCATCCCAGATGGAAGCAGATGGTGAAAAGAAGGTTAGCTGGCGAGATGTAAAACACCAGCGTTGCCAACTGTTGGCATGTCAGCGCATGTTTTTAGTGCAATCAGCAACACAATCCTTCAAAAGTGCCAGCTTCTAGAGTCAGGTGATTTCAGGAAATCTCAGTTTTCATGGGGGGGGGCGGTGTTGTTTAGCACTTATGGTTGCAGAGAAGTGTGAAAATGCAACCGCAGTGCAGCCTATGGGCTCTGATGCCTGAATTAGACCCATGCACATGGTCTTTAAACCAATCTCATCTCATTCTTGGCCCTAACTCATGATTTTTGAGTGCTTGGTTTAACAGTATTAAAATAGGCACAGGTAATTCCTAGGGGAAATGCTGAATGAACATGCAAAAGGGAAAGTGCCTATTGGGAAAAAAAAGCTGTCATGCTGCCACAACAGACCCGGAGAAGTTCTGCCAATCTGATACCAGAAAAATACTGAAGTCACAACCTGCAAAGCAGCCCTTACCATTCCTGATGGAGGACTGACTGGCCTTGCAAAACCCTATTTGCACACACAGCTGGGGAACAGAGGATTTTTTTCAGGTAGGCACCATTACTGTCATAATGAAGGGCAGCGTGCATAGCTCCTACCCACAGGCTGGTAACACTTTTGGCCCATCTCACACAGGTGCCCTAATGGCATTGCACATGCCATGGACCAAAGCTAGAGAGGCAGCAGCCAGCAAGCTACAGCCGCCCTCTACTTTTTCCCCCTCCGCTCAGAGACACTGAAGCTGCATGAAAATCAGATTCGAGTCCTCAAAGCCCGGCAAGAGATCACTCCACATCCTCAGGCATCCCAGCCTTTCATGTGCCAAAGCAGTCAGCAACACACGCATGCAGATTGATATGCTTTCAATTATAAAATATAAAGCCGAAAAATGAGCAAGACAACAAGCTGCCCCGATTCCCAGGTGAGAGGCAGGTAAAATATTCCTCTTTAGAACGGCAACTGTGACCTTGATTGTGAAAGAGCCCTCCTGCTGCCTCCCTCCCCGGGGCGTGGGATCACAAGGCCAGTCATTTTTCTTTCCTTCTTGAGCAACAAGGAACAACTCCCAGCCTTCAAAACGATAAGTTTTGGAACAGAGAAATAAACTGCTTTTTTTTTTTCCCCATGGTGTAACTGGAATTTCCATGGGATTCTCCTTCTCGAGCCATACAGACTCTGGCCAGTCAGTGGTACACACGGGGATGTGTGTGCACTGTCTGTGCACACTGGAGGACCTGGAGTACAACACAGCCCTGCAGGGCAGGGCAGAAAACCATCGAGTGAATGAGGACTCATGCCCTGGCCCCAGCTGGTGATGCAGTACTTGCTTTGGGACTCTGCACTGTTATCCTCTGTGCAGCACTGGCATAAGAGCATCACAGACGGCAGGGTAAAGGCGCACTTTTAGAGACACACTAAATAAGATATATAGAGCACAAACTTTTGTGAATCCAAGTTCACTTCTTCAGGTCGCAGCGGCAAGCACTGCAATCATCACTCTGGGACTGGGCAACTCCTTTCAGCTCCACCACTCCTCTCTCGTTCCTTCTCTCGGCCCCGAGATTCCCCTTCCTTCTGCAATCATCACTCCCAGCTGCATGCAGGCGAGAAGAGCAGCGTGTCCCAACCACTGCTTCGTGGAGCTGGTGCTCCAGATTGCTATGCCTAGCTCAACCTGTTAGTAACCAGTGATGTCCACTGGACAGCATTCGCCTAAAGCACAGAACCAGAGAAAATGAGGGTGGGAAGGGACCTCAGGGGTCACATCTAGTCCAACTCCCTGCTCCAAGCAGGACCAGCCCCAACTACATCGTCCCAGACAAGTGCTGGCATGAAAGGGTTTGAAACCATGCTGATCTTTGAGCAACACGGCCCTTTTGCAAAACTCTACCTTGCACCCTGTCCTAAACTCGTCTGTATGCAAATGTTACGAAGGCAGTGCCAGCGAGGCATGTGAACGAAGCCTTGTTATTTGCAGAGCAAACCCTAGGAGTTTGGTTATGCTGCGAAGCACTAAACTGAATGCAAGTCCTCATGAACTTGCCTTCCTCACCTACCTGGAGGCTTTTTAAGATACAAGTCAGTCATTTCTATTTGGATTTTTCAATGGTATTATGTTAAGATGGAGCACTACATCACTACCGCACAGGTATATGGAGTCCACCTCTCTGCTCAGACAGGAACAAGAGCAACATCTCTGTATATAGTTTAAAAAAAAAAATCACTGTCTGGTGCAATTGCACGGAAACTGGAATGAATGCCGTGTATGAAAATAAAAGGTTTGCACCATGGGAATAACACAGCCTCAACAAAAGGAAATGTGGTAGTGAACACAGTTACTTGAGGAGTTTCCCCATGCCTGTTACATGCTATTTCAGCCTTTGATCCCAACATATTATTACATACATTGGGGTTTTTCTTACCACTGCCCCCGGCCAGCAAAGTCGGAGGTATATTTCCGCATGGCATCACAACCTCTGTCCACAAAATGAGCGTCTCAAGATATCAGTGACCCTCTCATAAGAAACCAGCATAGGCCAACATGGAGAAACAGCAATGACAGTAGAGGGAAAGGCCAGTGCCTGGACCCCAAACGAGAGGTGTGTGTGCGTGCGTGCGTGCGTGCGTGCGTGCGTGCGTGCGTGCGTTCTCTCCGGCCTTCTCAACTGCAGGCTTAAGTGTGTGATGCATCAACTGCAATTTTCAAAACGCAGGTGCCTATCAACCAGGCAGCATCGCACCCCACCATACACTTAAATGAGTTTCTTCCATAAAAGCTCTGGGTATCCACATGCATCTTGCCCAAGTCAATAAGTTTAAAAACACTCTGACCTTGGGGAGTTTTCCCCAGATCAAGAGAGCGCAGAGGTTATTCGCCGACTGCTGTCGCCGCCAGATAGGTGCAGAGACAGGGTTTTGCAGGCTAACAACTTCTCTGCTTTCCCGTAGGCAGGCAGGCATTCAGAAAACACAAAGGAAGACACATACACATAAAAAAAAAGGCTGAACCACGTACCTTGCCGACGCTGATCGTTCCGAATCCTGAACACAATTAGTTTCGGAGCTGCATTGGAGTGAAGGTAAGGGCCTCAGGCGGTCACCATCTGGAAGTCCGGGTAAGCTCCCCGCAGGCTCCAGGACAGCCTCCGGTACGTCCCTGAGGATGATGCCGTGTCCTCCGGTTCTTCAGAGCCGCGGCAGGAAAAGAGGCCGTTTGGAGAGAGAAAAGAAAAAAGGTGCAACACTGAATCCCGGGGTCAGTTGTTCGGCACATTCAGAACAGAAGAGAAGACAACGTCGGATGGGAAGGAAATGTCAAGCCAAGACACGGAGTCTGTGACCATCCATCACACGCGGCGCCTTTGGAGGGCGCTCACTGAATTTAAGAGTCGTGGCGCAGAACTGATCTTACTTTCCGGTGCTTTACCTGTGTCTTTAGACCGGGAAACAAATGCCCGACTACATGCACCGGGCTCCTGGGAAGGCAGGGACCAGGAGACACTTGGGGATAGGTTTAAAGAACAGGGGAACCCCTCCACAGCTGTCCCAATCAAACCACGGGATTTAAAAGTGAGAGCAGACACTTCCAAGCAAACAACCGTGAGATTTGGCAGTTTTACGGCACCTTTCATTCCAACATGTCTAAGCCCTTAATCGCCAGTAATCTTGTTTGAATTAAATCAATTATTAATTTATTAGGACACCTTCGTGAGCTAGTAGCGGCTGGCCAGAAAAGAAGTGGAAGCCTGATATCAGTCTTTTAAGTCGGTCTAAACAGTTAAGTCATTGGCTGTTTTTTCCAAAATCCCAGACCCCCAGTAGCTCCCACTAGCACAACTGGGAGCATTGAATAAGATCACGAAAGGAAAAAAAAATAATAATAATGAGATGACAGAGATGATTTGAAAACCTCTGAGGATGGAGACTCCACCACCTCTCTGGGTACCTGGCCCAGTGCTCCAGCACCCTCCTACAGAGAAAGTTTTTCCTAATATCCAACCTCAACTTCCCTTGCTGCAGCTTGAGCCCATTGCTCCTTGTCCTGCCATCTGCCCCCACTTAGACCAGCCCAGCTCCATCCTCATTGCAGCCCCCCTGCAGGGAGGTGAAGGCTGCTATCAAATCCCCCTCGGTCTTCTCTTCTTGCAGACTCAATCAGCCTCACACGTCCTGACCTCCAGCCCCCAACCATTTTCATTTCCCTTCACTGGACTCTCTCCAACGTGTCCACATCCTTTTCGTAGCAGGGGACCACATAGAAACCGGAGCCGCCGTGGCCCAAAAGCAGAGATGGGCAAGCCGCATGGTGCAAATTAAAGCTACTGGTTTGTGCCGTCCCGCAAAGCCCAGGTGAGCTCCCTCGTTTCACCGGGGCTGCTCCTGGAGCGAAGCAGCGAGGCAAGTCCGGGCAGCAGGGGCAAGGCCTGCATTTGCTGGGTGACATTTGTGCGTCAGGGAGGGCCGAGCAGACCTTTGGGCTGGCGCTTTATTTGTATTTCTGCTCGACTGCTTCCAGCTGCCGCCTTCGGGCTCAGACAGGGAGGGAAAAGCAGAATGTCACATCTCCCTTTCCTTTCCAACCGGGGCATGACAGCCTCGCTCCCGCACCGAGCGCACAAAGCTAGGGTGGGAAGGTGGGACTTGAAGGGATGCCGAGCACGGCATGGGTGCAGGGACGGCTGAGGCGGTAGCAGCAGGACCTGCTTTTAGGGCACTTCATCGACAGGGGACAAGAGCCACAATTATTCCTCCCTTGGGATAGGGTGGACCAGGCTCTTTAACCCTGGTCGGGAGCAAAGCCCCAACAGATGGACAAATGCATCGTCTCCTTTGCTTCTGCAACTGAGCTGGCTCCAAACATACCAGCACTTGCCTTTCCTTTGGCGTCTCACTCGGCATAATTTTATTGTCTCGTGAGACAGACAGATGCCTACTACTATCCTCTGAAAACCGCGATGCGATAAAGCAAAGGGAGGAAGCCAATTCCTCTCTTTCCCATGTTACCTTTAGCGTATTTGTTCTGCCTTTCAGTCAATACAGTCACGGGATCACACTGCCACTGCGGAAGGAGCCCAGGAGCCTGGTCTCCAGTTGCATTTTTGAAAGCTCCTCTTTAGCACGGCCTGTCAAAGCTCACCCAAAGCAACACTGCTCGGGAAGGAGCAGTCGGCATGTCGTCCTAACGCATTTTCCTGCAGGCACCCAGGAGTTTCGATGGGGCCTGAATTCCTGCAGTGCTGGAGGGATCCTAAATGGCAGGGCAGGCAGGAGAGCATGCTTTCAGCTCTAGGCAAAGATAAGAAAAAGAGCCCCTCCATCCCAGCCACTGCCATTACAGGAAACAGCAGCAACAAGCTGGAAAATGCTGCTGGAGACCCCATCCAAGCACTTGCCCGAGCCAGACGTTGGAAGGATGCAATAATAATTTCCATCCTCCTGCGTTACCGTGATGGGAGCTGTGGACCCAGGGAACCAGCCAAAAATTAGGAGCAATGACTCTCCATCATCATGCCCTCTCCAGCTTCCGTTTTTAGTGCCTACGATGGGATGTCCCTGTAGAGGATGATTAAAAGGCATGCCCAGGTCCTGCCAGGTTCCCCAGAAGGTAACACTGCAGGCTGTACAGCCCTGTGATTTTATGGAGCTGGCATTTAGAGAGAGAAAGCAATCGGTACTACCCGGTCAGCGGTCCACGGAGCCAGGCAGCTCCTCCATCCACGACCAAAACGCCGCAGGGACGGAGACCGAGAGGACTGGAAGACCACCGGCCTAGGAGCCGTAGGATCGTGTTCCTTTTAAAGAGAAATTAGCACGCGAGACTGATAGCTATTGCAAACCCAAGCAGATGAGGGCCTGCCCTGCTCCAGTCCAGCCAGGTCGCCTTTAGCCCCCACGCCCTTCCCGCCACCCTAAGCCCCACGCGGAGACTTGTACAACACGCGGCAAGCAAACATTACCGGGCAGCAGGTGTTCGCTGCAAGACTGGCCGGTCTCTCCTCTTAAAATATTAATTACAACCTCCCCAACTGCAGTTGAAGAAATTATGTTGGGCCTGGAAAAGATTAAATACGTCTGGGATCGGGAGACTTGAAAAGAGCTGGAACCATATGTCCTTTGGCTAAATATGAAAGCTTTTCTTTTTTTTCTTTTTTGCTGCCATTCTGGGCTTTGTGTAATGGAAGGGGGGAGTGGGCATGAAGCACGGGCATGTATGTGCCTTTACTTCATGCCCTCTCCCCTTACAGCTTGGCTTGAGCAAGCAGCTACTGCTCAGATATATGATCCCTGCAGCCATGCAGGAGCTCGGTGGAGAAGGAGGGTGCTCAGCACCTCACAGGAGGAGTCCTCAGGGGCCAGGCAGGTACGTGCACCTCTACGTTTCGGCCCTAATCCTTCCCCCACCTGCACGACCATCTCAGGCCCCTGTGATTTATCCTGCCGGCCTCCTCTCCCCTTAAATTTGGTTTAAAGCCAACACTGGTAAAGAAGAGAATAAAATGAGACTTCTGATCCCCTCCTTCCAGAAGGCGCATGTTAAAAAGTTGGTAGCGATGTGACTCTGGGACCTCTCCAACGATAACACTCGTGGGCACGGCCGACAACCGCTGCCCGTCACGCTGCCGTTCAGAGCAGCTCGGTGCAAAGCGTAAATCAAACAGGAGGCCCTGGCAGTAATGACAGTCGGCTCCTTTGGGCCATTCCCCTTCCCCAGCAGCCATGCACGAGGTGGAAGGCAGCACAGTAATCCCGGAGATGTGCAGATAATTAACGCCTGCTTACCGTGGGCAGCGGGGACCGTTGCGGTGGGCCTGCGGCTAAGCTACCATTCAAGACACGGGACGTCGGTGCAAGATAATGGCAAAAGGCAGAGCTGGATCCAGCAGAGCATGGGGATGTCGCTGCTTCTGGCGTTTCTCTTTTATTGTTCAAAGGCAGCCTCACGATATTTTCAGAAAATGAAATACGAATGCGGGATAAGCAGCCTTGTTGTCCGAGTTATTCTAACCACTGGGCTGTTAATATCTTCCCGGGCTAACGCTCACTCAGACGCCGCGCCGGGCAGGTTAGCTGCGGCTTCAAAAGAATAAATTATTTCTGGGGTAGCACCCTGTGGAAATATTTGCAGTGTAAAATAAAACAGGCATCTGCAAAAGAAAACAGCTTGTGTTTGCAGAACTGCATTTTTCACTTCCAAAGGTGGAGAGTGGAGTTAGCTGGTCCCAACTTAAGTCAGGCCTATTAGTACGGCAGTGGTTATTACGGACCTGTCGGTCCCAGTAAAAGAGAAGAAGGGAGGCCGCAGGGGCCCCACCGGAGGAAAGCGCTTTCACTTGCATGTTTGCATCCATCCCGATACAGAAAAGCACTTCGACTCTCTGCCTCAATTATGGTTTATTCCCTCCATTCGGGGTACAGTGGGAAATGATGGGAGTGCATGTCCACTTTGCACGTCGACTTCACTGGGATCTGGGCACGGGCGAGAAACGAACGTGCGAGCAGCTATCGCGCTTCACCCACCTCGGCAGATCTTTAAAGAAAAAACAATCCAGTTCTCTCGATAGTCATAGAAGGCTCCTATTCAAGGCTCCTTGAAGTAGTTACGCTTCTTGATTTAATGTCAACTGAAACAGAGTCTTCCTTTAGCCCAGCTCAAAAAGAAAATGTAAATACCAAAAAAGACGCGTCCTTCATCTCATCGATGAGGTTAATTTACGGGGGTTATTTTGCATGATGTATGTGTTGTTGATTGGTCACTTAAGGTCTCTTCAAAGCAAGCCAGAATCCAAGGGCGCTCTCAATTCCTCCTCCCAGTTCTCCCCAATTGAGGGGGGAGGAACCGATTCATCACCTACCTCCAAAAATACGCATTTTGGTGGAATGCCAATGAAACACAGTTTTTGCTCTTGGGGCAATAATCGAAACGGGAAACTCAAGTATCTTGAATGTCGGGAGAGGAATTTCCAACGAAACCTTATGTGCTGTAACATTAGATGATTCACATTCACCCCTTTTGGAAATCAAGCTTTATTCCACTTTCGCCTCTCCCACCACGCTCAACCTTTTTGGTCTGCGCCCGCCACGTTCGGATTACCAAATCAGTTGTTGCTCGCCCATGAAGTTCGTCGACCTAGGCTGTCTCCTACACCACTACTTGAATGTGAGCTTTGCCCCTGATGCTAATGGACACAGAATGAGGGAATGGAGCAGACTTACAGGACTTGATTTTTCCTTGCTATAGAAAACCTTTTACCTGTCCCTAAAACCTGGGGCATGTTTTTTCCCCAATGCATGGGTCAGACCCTTCCTTCATTTTGGAAGACGAGTTTAATGCATATTAAGTCCCAGGACTATAGGGACACCATACAGGCAGATCCCACTACAGCACTTTCACTGTTACCTTCGCATGGCACTTCTCTCCATCTCCCGTCAGCCTGGGCATTACGGACTTTAAATCGCACCCGTCCGCGGTGCACTGGTGTTTCATTAAATACGCTCATACAAAATGCTTTCTATTTTTGCTCCAGAAATGCTTCCTCCTTTCTCATTCTGGTTTCCCCTCCACTGTTGACAAGCGCTCCTTTAGGCATGGTTTCAGGAGTGTTTTCAAGAGCTCTAATTCGGCTCCTGCTGAAGCGGATGCAAGCTTTACCACAGGCCCACACAAATATTGTTCAGGAGAAAACAGTTTTTGCTGCAGTATGGTGAGTGTTCGGTGTTTGCAGCCCGTTCTGTTTTTGAGAACGTAAATCAATGAAAAAGCATGCATTTCCATCTCTTTTCAAATGCCATCTTAAAACAAATCTCTCCTCTCTTCCTTACACTTCTTAATTCATCGCTACAAAATTCTGTAACTTTATTGTTTATCTCCGAGAAACACATTGGCATGAAGGATGTTTCGGAAAATAATATTGGACTATGTGGCATCCAGGACACATTACTGTCAGCTTGCTATTATCTCAGAAGCACATCCTCCGAGGAGGTTTTTCCATTACAAACTCAAGTTATTTTTTTTAATGTCTCAGCCACTTCAACTCACACATCACATAAATTTTTGGTACATTAGCTCGGAGCCTGGATTCTGATTCTGTTTTCAGTCCATTAAGCCATTTTTACTTAGACGATGACAAAAAAAACCAAACAAACCCCAACTTTCCTAACTTGCAAAAGTTTTATTTGCCAAGCTGCAGCTGAAGACGGCACTGTGCGACTTGGGGAACACAGCCACTCGGTCACCAGTGTAACGTGGGGAAAACGTCACTATTTATGGACTCGGTTTACTGTTGCAAAGAGTGGTGAAGTGCTGTAAAATGAACAACTCTGACCTGAAAAAGGATTGAACTGGATTATTTACCAGCACTGGAAAACACACCCAACTGGCTGCAGATCAGGTAGCTCCTGAGGATACAAATGTTCAAAGTGGTACGAATCGAAATCAGCCTCGCTGAAGCTCCAGTCTGGCATCAAAACCCAATAGTCCTTCTGAGCTCGAAGTGGAAGCGCTGCATTCGCCAACAGAAAAGCATGCGGTTAGGGGGAAAAAGAGAAAGACATCTGGCAAAGAATCAGGGAGCTGGGAAGCAATGAGTGGCTAGGGCTGCCTCGTCAGCAGAAGAAAAGAGCATGGCTGCATGGCCTGGAGAGCGAGGAAGGGGGCTGGAGATGATCAGGAGCTCAAGAAGAACCAGTCCAAAAGCCTTGGAGAAGCACCAAAGGGTTTGGAAAACACTGGGCTGAGTCATTGAATCGTAGAGAAATTACTGGAGAACAGGCTGGCCCCAGAAGCCGGAGCTCTCTGAACCTCTGTCCAAGGAAATGGCTTTCAATGCACAGCTCACTTTTCACCGTTAATTAGCACCAATATGTTTGCAATTGAGAAAGAAAAGGTGGCACCTGAGAATTAGGATTTCCATAATTGATCCTCACTCCCTTTTCCCTCCCTCCCTGCTTGCACTCTCTGTTCTGCACAAAGCTTTCCAGGCCAGACGGTCTATTTTTAAAGTGCTAATAATGAAATGCTTTTGCGAATAGCAAAAGGATGAAGCAATATTCCTGAAACAGGCCTCGCAGTCCTGGAGGCTGCGTGAGGAATGCACTTTCGGCGCCTGGGCAGCAGTTCTGCGGAAAAGGACCTGTGGGTTGCAGTGGACAAGAAGCTAAATAGATATGAACAGCGTGCCCTTGTTGCCAAAAAGCTAACGGCATCCTGGGCTGCGTGGGTAGGAGCGTTCCCAGCAGATCGAGGGCAGCGATTCTTCCCCTCTGTTGAGCACTGGGGAGGCCACATCTGGAGTCCTGTGTCCAGCTGTGCGCCCCCCACTACAGAAAGGATGTGGACACTTTGGAGAGAGTCCAGCGCAAGGCAAGAAAAATGGCTGAGGGGCTAGAGGGCATGACTTGTAAGGAGAGGCTGAGGGACCTGGGCTGACTGAGTCTGCAGAAGAGAAGACCGAGGGGGATTGAATAGCAGCCCTCACCTCCCTGCAGGGGGGCTGCAACGAGGACAGAGCTGGGCTGGTCTCAGTGGGGGCAGACAACAGGACAAGGAGCAAAGGGCTCCAGTTGCAGCAAGGGAAGTTGAGGCTGGATATTAGGAAAAACATTTACGAGGAGGGTGGTGAAGCGCTGGAAGGGGTTACCTAGCGAGGCGGTGGAGTCTCCATCCCTGGAGGCGTTTAATACCGGGCTTGACAAAGCCTTGGCTGGGATGATGTTGGGGCTGGTGCTGCTTGGACTAGATGTGACCTCCTGAGGTCCCTTCACACCCTTGTTGCCTGCGATTCTGTGGCCCCAACCCCTGCTGAAACGAGTGGCCTGCATCCGCTTGGACAACGCTGCCTGTTTGGCTGAGCTCTGCCATTAATCCAAAGGACTGCCCCACCACCCTTTCACTGCTGCTGCATTGCGAACCAAGCATCTTCCGACGCGGGAATGCAGGCGGCCGGCACCGCGCTCCTGCATCGCCTGGGTCTTCGCTGGGTGGCGATGGAAGGCAGAAAGGAAAAATCGAGCTTGCCATCACTACGCCTTTCACAACCACTTCTCCTCTGACACTTTTACAGGCACAGTTAAGTGAATGCGTAAGCTAATTGGCTCTGCCTGTAATCAGGTAGCTAGATGTCTGCATTCTCTTATTTGCTCCGACAGTGCATTGTGCCTGCAATTTACTGTGCTCACGTAATTGAAGATCCCTTTATAAAATATGACTCATTAGCTAACATTCAAAAGGAGCTGATTTAGCTCCCCCCCCCCTTTTTTTTTTTTTGAAAAGACACTTTTAACATCTGAAATAACACCGGGCAAAAAATCATGGCATATATTTAAGTCAATTAGTGTAAATTCCTCCCAAGAGATAAACTTTTTTTCAATCCATTCACCCTCAAACAACTGGGGATTGCAAAAGAGAAGCAGCCTGCAGCTATGTATCCGCACAGGACTCAACCTTTCTGAACAACACTAAAATAAAGTTCACTGACCCAAATTCATCGCCGGTGCTACCCCCATTGATTCCAGCGGGGCTTTGGCCAGGGATAAATTTGCCCACTGGGATCTGGGACTTTCAAACAAGTGAAATCTCAGCTTGTAGAAATGTCAGTGAACACGGCAGTGTGTGCGGGCGGGCACCTGAACATCAGGGAACTCTCCTCATTACCAACCTGCAAACCCGTGACAGTTTGCAAAATGCCTCTCAGAAACATTTGGAAAAGATGAAAATAGACTCTGCTGCCCGTGATAAATTATACAGAAGCCCGAGAAAGGAAAAATGTCTGTGCTGTGTTGATCCAGGATGGACTCGCAAGTGCTGTTTGCCTTCAGCCTCCTCCTCCTCTTTGGAGGTTATTTATTTTTTAGATGATATAGCTATAACGTAGTTAACATGCAACACTATAACATAGTCAGCACAGGGGGTTTTTGCTCCAAACACTAATATCCCTGCAACTTAAGAGAGGTCAGGTCTGGGTCTAAGCACTGCAGCAAGATCCTAACCTCTTGCAGGAGTGGGCCCAAGAACCACGAAGTGACCTTTCCTGAGTCAATCAGCTCATGCCCTGGCCTAATCATCATCATCATCATATCAGCTGCCTCTGTTGCTTCTAACATTTGGCTGTGTTCAGTACATATCTTAGCTGCAGAGACCGTCATATATTCACATTATTTTCTGTCTTCATCTTTGCTTATGAAGAGAAGCTCGACTGCTAACATTTGCTGGCGAAGCATAAACACGAAGACCGGGAGGAAAGTGTAGGTGCATCATATAAAGTAGGAAGTGACAAGACAGCACAAAGGGGGGAAATAAAAATGAAGAATCAAGCCTTCCTTGGGTGTAAATCAGCACAACAGATCTTCAGCATCAAGAGATCTATGGCCATTTGCATCTGCCGCAGGTCCAGACTCTGTTGTGTTTGCACACTCAACCCAGCAAAACACACCGATAACAGCTACCCAGTTCCTTTCACAGTGGCCATTACAGTAATGGCAGCAATTAACTCAGATATGGGAAGCATCATCCCTTTGGTTTGCTATGCTAATGTGGAAGGACAACAAAAAGTTGTTTTTATAATGCAAGCCATTTATAAACATACACACACACACATATATACAAGCCATTTATTTATATATAAAATATATACAAAATAAATGGCTCTTGGAATAATATCCTTGATTACATTTACTGCATAACATTTTCCTTCATGTTTTTATAATGAACTTGACCATGAAAAACAAATTTATGTCTACAGTTTGTATCATTATAAGCTCAGCTCATTTGATGTGGAAAACCTACAGTTTAATTGCTTGATTTAAATTTGGCTGGTAAAATGCATACTGAAACATTACTCTTTTAATTATGTTAATTTATAACTGAAAAGCTAAATTTACAAAGGCAATAACATTAATTATTGACCTGCCCATTAAAGCCGAATATATATTACTGAGTTAATTGGCTTTATAAGTCTGCCAGAAATTATAAACAAGTTTATGAACGGGTTTACACGAGTCAGGTATGTCGCATCTCTTAGTGGGTTAGGGGTTTTTACTATATTTACCTGATGTACGGGTAAACCTCGGCCCCGTGTAGAGGATGTTCCACGTACGTTCGTTTTTTCAAAGGACTCTTCTTGCAGAAGGTATCGCACAACACAGGCAGCAAATTCCCTGCCCCACTAAGAGCCCAGAAGATATTTAGGCAAAGTGCTATCTCCAGTGCGATGATTATTAGGAAAAACTCTCAGGAGGAGGGTAGTGCAGCACTGGACCAGGCTCCCCAGAGAGGGGGTGCAGTCTCCATCCTTGGAGGTTTTGAAGACCCAGGTAGACAAAGCCCTGGCTGGGATGATGGATTTGGGGCTGGTCCTGCTTGGAGCAGGGGCTTGAACTAGATGCGACCCCCCCGAGATCCCTCCCAACCTGAATTTTCTATGATCCTATCACGAGCTGCTCTGTAACAATTCGTGCATTTTGTAAACTGTCTGGTCACGGGGATATCTACTGCACATACATCTGTATTGCTTTAAATCAAGACGGTTATTAAGACAACAGCAGGCAGGAAAAGCATTTGCTCAAAATAACCCACACGGCAATGAACACTTCAAGACGGTGCCTGGGCTACCTCCGGGCTCCAGCTAAGTTACAAAACCTTACTTTGCTAATGAGACGTGGGGACTTGAGGAGTTTATTCATACAGGCAGTTAGGAGGGTCTCTTGGTCTTTTCAAAGAGGAGACAATTATGGAGCTTCTCAGACCTACCTGGGCCTCTCAGAAGGGATGTATGCAGCAGTTACGCCTGCCTAAGCTAGCTACCATCCAAGGATCATTTCTTTACAAGAAAAAAATAGGTGGATGCCTAGACCGCTCTACATCTTTTTCTCCAAATGCTTTCTTGCCCCTGTCAACACGCTTTGGCTTAAGAAGGCTATCTGGTCACAATTCACATCCATGCCCTTAGCCTTTGTCTGTGGTTTTACTAAATGCACCTTAAAAAAAGATAAGCGCCCAATATAGTTCCCTGCCTACTTCTAACGTGGCTTCTGTATAAGCTACTGCAAGTTGCTAATAGGAAACCCTAAGTGGCAATGTGGCATGATGAAACAAAACAGGGAAATAACAGAAAGCTGTGTTCCCAACTCATCTACAGTTTTGCAGCATGGAAGCACGTGCGCTTTTACTGTGCGGGCAGCAAATGCTCTGGGTATGTAATGAGATCAGAGCTTTCTTGTTAAGTGATTAGCATCAGTGCCTGACCATAGTAAGAGTCTATTCACAAAAGCTTTTTAATGAACACAAACACATTTGCAGAAATCCACGCCAACGTCTCCAACTTTTGCGGAGGAAATGTCTTCATTAATAATTTAGCTTCCTTCTTCATGTGCTAAAATAACTTAAACATGGAGTGTCTACTTATGCATGCTTCCTCTAAAAACTAAAGCCAGGTTACTAGCGGTTACGCAGCAATTTAGTGTTATATTAATGTTCGGTGAAAAGCTCATTTTGCTCATTGTCTAAAAGACTTAAACGTCATTTGCCCATGCCTTTAGATCTGGCATACGGCAGACCTGTTCTCTTCCAAGCCGTGCTAGTGGAAGCTCCTGGCTTGTGCACAGACTGTGAAAAAGCCGCCATGCTGCAGCTATCACAGAACAAAGTGGCACAGCAATCCTCTCCAATAACTTCATATTCCCACCCAAAACCCTCGTCACGCTGGGCTCCGTGAACTTAGCGCGCAAGATCAAGTGGATGAAAGGATGAAGACTCGCTTGAGGGTGTCGCAAGAAGAACCACTGTTCAGGTTCCCAGCCACGGGAACCACGGGAAATGCTTTATTTCGGGGGCATTGCAGATGAACTGCCAGTCATCCAGTGTACGAGCTACCCTGCGTGGGGAGTCTTACTGGGCATCTGCAACATATTTCCCCTTTAAAAAAAAAAAGATGTGCACGTGTAGGTGCAGGCTGCCCCAGCCCTCCCTACCACGTTAGGTAAAGCCTCCCCACCATTTGAGGGAGGAGCACAGACCATTTACACCCTGTTTCTACCTCCAGGTCCCGTACCAGAGAGAGCAGAAAGTAGCCCAGAGCATCTCTGATGCAGTCAATTCCCACCGTGACCTTACATGTGCTCAGAGATTTAAAAAAAAAAAATAGTGGATATAGTGACAGCACTTACTGGCAAAGCACCTACACCAGGAGTCTGTTGCCTCTGCAAGAGGAAGGTAAACACTGGGTGCACATCAAGCCCACCGTGTCCCTCCACCCTATAAAGCCCTTTTACCTGCCTCCCCCGCAAGCCCACATTTATTTCTTTCCTCTTCCGCAGCATTTAAAGGAGTGCTGGGTGCAAGATGCCCATGATTTATACACAGGTACAATGTCACTTGACAATCTCTCCAGACTCTCCATAGTGTGAAATAAGACTCAGACCCTGGTTTTTCCAGCTCTCTGACCTGATGCTTTGGTGGAAGTCCATCTGCAATTAAAATGATGAGCAATCAAGTGCCCTGGGTTTGTCATATCACCATAAAATCAGAAGGAGTAGGTACACTTATCTCCCCACCAGCGGCCTGTCTCCTCAGAAGTGCAGCACACTCTCCCATATAAACACCGTGATGTCTGGTGTCTTAGGAGAAAGATTGTAAAAGGGTGTAATTTCAAAATGGTTTATTTTGACTTTAATGATTTCCCCTTTCGAAACACGGTTCAGCATAAATTAAAGAGAGATGTTTAGACAGAAGTGGCGTCAGTGGGAAAAGCCAAATCTTTTGGTATAAAACTGTCAGAATGTCCCATTTCAGCACTTTTTTAAGGTGGAGGCGATTGGCAATGGTTTACCTTTTCTGACTTTTCCTGGTCTCGTTTCAGTGGGCTGGTATTTGGTGACAAAAAGGGCTTTTTTTTAAAAACCAGGCAAACAAACAAAAAAACCTCCCAACCTCAGCTCTAATATTAAGCAACTAACATCCTAAACAATAAATTGGCACTGGACAGTTTCTATGAAAGGAGAATCATACGGCAGGATAAATAAGCAGGCGAGTGGTTAGCAAAAGGAAGACAATTGTTGAGTATGTGTTTGACACCAAGCCACTTCCTCTTCCTAATGACAGGACATGGCTTTTGTTTAGGACTAAGACTGAACTGATTTGGGGGAGTTTTTTATAGCATGATTCATTAAAGTCACTTATTTTCAACATGCTTCACAAACGGTTTTGAGTGTGAGGTTAGCATTAGCTCTCACAGGGCCAAATTAGTCCAGCTGGCCTATTATTAACTCTGCTAACTTTGCTATAATTCAGGCTCATTGCAACTACGCCTATGCCCTACCATGGCGCTTCCTGCCGATCACAAATCTCTACCTGGGGACGTAGGTGCTGGAACAACTCATCTCCCACGTTTACCGGAAAGGCTGGGAACTGCTACAAACGGCGACATCCAGAGCACCTTTTAAAGACTTGCTCCCACCCACCTATTACATTTTTGTATGATGTTAGATACGTTCTCTGCATGTGGTTCCCCACAACACAAGCTACTGCCAGAGGCAAACATTTTTAGAGCAAATATGCTGGAGAGAGAAAGATAAAGGAGCCTTAGAGTGTGCTGATGTGCTCAGCAATTTATAGTGTAAAAAGGTAAGGCATCTGCCAAACCCGGCTGTTAGGAACAAGGTGCCTCCACACAGGCCCATTTTTATGCATGCACTGATGCACGCATGTGTGACAAGGGTGTGAACACAGGCCCCAAATGCAGGGCAGCAACTCCTCCAGGAAAGCACTCATTAAGCCATACCATAGTAGAAGGCAAGCAGAGTTTTCCTGAAACCGGACCACTGCTAATGGCATAGATGCAACTTCTGAATTTCATGCACACTCATACGCACACGCGCACACTTGTGAAGGCACGATGCCACTGCTTAGGTAGCCCATGCGTGCTTTGATGCCCTTGTGAGTGTCTGAATTTCGTGCGTGTTCATGCGCACACTTGTGAAGGCACAGTGCCACTGCTTAGGCAGCCCACGCGTGCTTGTGCACGCTTTGATGCCCTTGCAAGCTTCCCATCTTAACAGACTGCCTCAAATAAGCCCAGATTTCCCGAGTGCAGTTCAACTCCCTCTCTATTATGCAGCCCGTCCCCCTTCCAATTAAGTACCTCTGTTTTGCCAGTCTCTTGAAGTCCAGTTTCCCTGAAGTCTTTCTGCAAATTCCTAGTTGGAAGAGCACTCGCAGCCGCCGCACCTTTCATCTGCTGCCTACAACAGCTTTCTCCCCCGGTAGCACTCCCTCTTTTCTCCCTCCCAGCCCGAAAGCTCTTCTGAACTCACCGCATCTTCCTGCAGGCTCTGAACACCTGTGCGGGTCAGGCAATTAGGCAGCACCTGGGCTGTTTCTCATTCCCCTCCACGCTCTCCACCCACCACAGCTGTTTTGCTCGGTCTCCGCAAGCAAGCCAAAATTCATTGCAGGGAACCAGCATCTGTGCTGAGAGCTGGCAGGCGGCTTAGGACAGAGGTCTGCGACCTTTGCAGACTCAAGGCCCCCTTTGGAAAATGCCAGCTCCTCGCTCTCGCCGATGTTGTGATTGCAGAAAAATAACAGAGCAATTCTTCTATTGCAAAGCACTCGGAAAGACCCCGAGACGTCAGCCTGCTCTTGACAAAACACGTTCCTATTGGAAACAGCTGGCTTCGCCTTGGTGAATCGTGTTGGCGCATCTAGCAGCACTAGCACCCTGTGGCACCCTTGAAAGGATCTCAAGGCACCCCTGGGTGCTGCAAAAAGCACAAAGCTGCCCAGAGCAAGCAACAGAGTGAACTCTGCATTGACCGCAGCGTGCTGCCAGATCCTCGCCGTGCATGGGGGGACTCTCAAAAGCAAATCCTCCTCCCCCACATAAAGGCAAAAAGTGCGCTCCTGCTTTCCCTCATGCCCACATGGAAAAAACGCTTGCTGCCCTGCTGAGAGCTCCTCTGCTTAGAGCCTTCCTCAGCCCAGGGCTCATCCTGTTTTCCAGCTCAGTCACAAACACCTGAAAAAATGTGTTTTATGCAGAAAGCTCCAACACGGCCTCGCGCACACATGCACGCACGATAACCCAAGCAGCTGCACAGGAGCACAGTTAGTCGCAGAAAGGAAGTGACTGCATCCTCCCAGGGAACCTTCCTCCCGTGCTTCGTCTCCTGCCTGCGACGCAGCTTGCTATCTGTACCTCATTCTGTGTCCTAGCCCTTCTGATTTTATAGCTTATGCTCTTTCTTCAGCCTCACCCATAGCCAAGCCATGTGCCCTAGCTTCCATCTTTATATTAAATTATTTTTTTTGATTTCCTGATCCCTCGCTCTGTTCCCTTTAGAAAGCGTGAATATCGATAGGCACGGTCAGACTGAGTCCAGCAGTGGCTTTGCTGCGAATACTGAGTCGGGGGAAGCTCAACGTGGGTTTTCCAGTCCCCAGCTGCTCAAGGCGACGTACCCGACTCGAGCCGTGTTATACACGGAGCAGGGTATGCTGCCCTGCCTGGTCATGCAGCTGCAGCAGCTGGTACAACGGGGTGGCAGACCTAAAATGTGCCTTGTTTTCACCCAGCCACCCTGGCTGACATAACTGGGCATGCCGCAGCTTGAAGAAATCATTCCCTGCCCTATGAGACAATCAAAAGTGCAAAGACAGACCGCCAGCCTCTCGTACTGCTCCGTGCAGGCTGCCAGAATGGGCCACAACCTACTCCACGTGCTTTCAAAAAGGCCTAAAGCGTTGGCCTTTCTCTTCTGTAATTTAATGCAATTTCAAGTCTGAAGCACCAGTAAAACTTTTGCCCAGAATTTGCCAACTTCCCTGTCCTTTAGCCCCGTGCCTTTGCTGCTTCTTCCTTCGTGATGGATTTTCCAGCTCACCATACAGACTGTAAAAAGCAGCACGGCCTGCTCGAAGACGGCCGTCGTTCACGTGGCATCATTAACGGAGCCAAGCACCAGCGGCACGTTTTGCATTCAGCTAAGGGGATTGAAATGCTGACCGCATCGCCTCGTTTCATTGGGCTGCAAAGCTTCACTCTTAAATCCTGAACGAATTCTGAAACAACGTGTGTAGGACATTTATTAGACAGACACTTGGGAAGCAGAGTGTGACCAAAGATGAACACAGCCACGTGGGAGAGGCTACTGGCTGAAGGCTTTGCACCGGTGTGTCCGTTTCATTGCTTTTTATTTTCCAGACATGGCGTTAAAGAAATAAAGAGCATGTGTTTGCAAGAGTGCTCCTCCTGTAGATTTATCCTAGGATCCCAGTATCTTGTGCGGTGATCTGTATTTGCACAAAGCGCGTGCGAAGCAGGTGTAAAACACTTCTGCTCCAATTGAGTAGCACTTCAAACACCCAGATTGCATGGGTGTAAATAACTGCACAAGCTGACACAGAGATGGCTAGGGGCTGGGTGTGTAATGGGTAGCCAAGGTTCATTGGGCCACAGAGTGAGCAAGACGATGGCACCGTGATTAGAGCCGCTACCTGGGGCGATGCTGAGTTTCAGCCTCTGCTCCAAGCACGGCTTGTGTCCTTTACCTTCAGCAGCAATTGAGTAAAATATAGAGCCAGTCCTCAAAGCAGAACCGCTGAAGCCAACTCCTGAAGCAAGTCTGACGCTCCCGGGTCAGTCAAGGTGCACGCTCAAGAGGAGGGAAGGGCAAGCTCTTCAGGGATGTCCTCAAGGCCCAGTTGAAAAAATGCAACGTCAACATCAACTCATAAGAGACTAAATGGAGGAAGAGCCTGGTGCAAGGATCTCGGTACTGAGAAACCTCTCGACAACAACAGGAGATGGAAAAACAGGAGCAGCAGAAGCATCGTGTTGTGAATCGAACCTACTGTGCGTGCAAACACGTGCCCAAAATTCATCTGAGTCTGTCAATCCCAGACCAGCCTCGTCAACCGTCTTTGGACCTGCAGATATGACAGTCGTGCAAGGCCAAGTATTCGAATGGATATAAGCATAATTTCCCTAACCTCTCCTCCCAGTTTACAACCCCTGAGGCCCTCTCCCATCCCTGTTAGGACTGTATCCCTAATTAAGCTGCGCTGAAAGATCAAAAGAAACGAACACGAAAGCGCCGACTTAATACAAACTGTTACACGGGTAAACCCCACGTTCGGCAGGACTTGAAGGGGTAGCACGATGCTCGTGATCCGATCTGCGTGCCACCTGGCCGATTTCTGTGCAGCAAACGATTTTGCTGCACGGAATAAGGAAGGTTTCCAGGCACGTAACTTCCCAGCTGTTAATGTTGCCCCATTTATTTTTCAGATATGTTTCTCGTTCCGCTCTACATGGTGCCAGCATAATGCACGCGCATTCACCACCAGTATATGCTCTCATCAGATAAGAGGGCACCTACACCTCTTTCATTACATAATGTACTGCATGTATGGTCTAATCGGATCAGACGAACCCCATGCTTGCCCTTCCTCCCCCCACAAGCCGGGTCTGTTATCATTCAATAAGATAGGATGACTACACAATTGTGTTGACAGAATTATAAAAGATAATATTGTCACAATAGCCTTATGGTTCTTGCTGTGGCTAATGCCTGCTCGCCATATAGGACACAGTCTAAGGTGCATACCCACCCCGGGTCAGTGTTACCATATTATACCAACATAAAATTACTCCAGGATCAGGAACAGACAGACGTGCATCTATCCTGGGGCAGCTCATGCCGTAGGTGGCTGTTAGAAAAGCCTTGCTGCAAGGTGCAGAAGCAGGGGACAGCTGATCCAAGATGGGAGTGAGCAGATAGATAAACCCTACACCAGCCTCGCTGGTAGTATTTTACTCTGGTCTTTTTGGCAGTACATCTGCACTGGACGGGGTGAAGTTCCCCCAGGGTAGGCACTCGTAGTGTGGTTTATACCAACATGAACATTACACCTGTCTGTGCCTGCAAAATCTCAGGCCTGAGAAATGAGGGTAAGGAGCCCGGTGAGAAGGAAGGCACCGAGCACAGGAGAAACAAGCTGCAAGTGTCTTTGGAGCTTGTGTCATACGATGGCTTAGCGCCTTTCCTCCCACAGAGACGGGATTAGGTCCTGGATGCCCAATGCTGCCCCTCCCGAGTCCCCCCATGCTGGGACTAGGAGCCCGGTTTAGTCGGAGACCTGGTTTATATCCTGAAGCATAAGGCTTGATGCCCCTTCCCAACGTTTGCCTTTGAATGCTGACATGGGCCAGACAAATGCCCAATCTACTTCTCCTATTATTTATACTCATCTCCTATTGAGACCATGCGGCCGTAAAGCTCCCCAGGGACTAAAAAGCACCCAGAAATCCTCTCCACCTCCATGGACAAAACCGTGCCTTCTTTTTTCCTTTAAATTTTTTTGCTGCCATCGCTGGAGTCTTCAAAGATTCAACAAGCTCAAGCCTCGTGCTCTCTTTCTATTGCGGATTTGCTCCCCTATTAGCAGGTAACTTACCTGCCGTGGTGGGTAGATTCCTTCTCTTGCCAGAGACACGGGTTCAATTCCCGGATGTGCACGTACCGACAGTCATCAAGGCACCCAAAATTCAGATTCAGTCTGGCTTTTGGACTCTGTCTCACAGCCTACAGCAGGGGGTGGCAGGTCTGGGCAGCCTCCCCTCCTCCATAGTCCTGCTCAGGCATATACATCAAAGGTCCTGACGACCTCTCACGCGTACACCATGATCCAAAAGGACCAGCAGTTGCCTACTGCTCCTTGCAGGTAACTTGTAGCTTTTCAGGCTTTGGCCCTTGCTTATTTTTTTGCATGCCAAAGAAACAAAGCCCGTTCTCCATCAAGAACACACCAGCCAAAAGCTGCCTGTGAAACCTTTGGTCTTCATCGCCTGGCACAACTCTGCAGCAGCGCGACGGCTTCAAGTCTTCAGGAAGGCAAGGCTGTGACCTGCTGAAAATACAGTAGCGATCTGCATGAGCATAAGTACTGCAAATGAGATCATTCATCCTCAGCATGCCCCTTAATTACATACCTGCTGCTCGGCAGGTGAAGTCTGTAATAATCACCTGCAGAAGGAGAGGGCATTAAAAATAGACCGCAGCCAATGCCGAACTTAAAGGCTCCTTTTTTCTCTCTGCTGTTACAGAGGATTTCTTTGAGGCAGCATCTGTCCATCTTTTCATACCTCGATGCACACCACAGGAACGAAGCTGATGCCTTTGTCGAAACGGTGAAGATTTCTTACTTGCTCTTAATGCGCCGATTCTTTATCAGCAACAAAACCTGCCATTATTTGCCCGGGGAACTTCTGCATTGCTGAGAGCTCTGGCATTACCGTGGGGAAAGACGTCAAGTCACGATGGCATTAATAAAGCATTTGGCCTCGGCAAATGAGGACGGCAGCTGCCCTGGCTCCTTGCACAACAGAGGCGATGGGGGCTGAAGCCCTTTCCAGTCACCAGATGGGTTTTGCTGGCTTGACTACATCCCCTCGGTGGCGTGGGAAGATTTCCCCTTGTAGCCGATGTAGTTATGCTGGTAGGACTCGGCACCCTCATCTGCTTTCCTCTCTCTTCGGGCTCTTCCCCCTGCCCAAGGGCAGTTTCCTCTCTGCTAGCCATGCATCTCTTCAGTGAGCAGCGAAAAGAAAGCCAGAGCCCAGAGCGGAAGAGTCCTGGGAATGTCTCCCCCAGTAACACGGGTCTTGGCAATGCTCTTTGTACCCCCTAGCCTCACCCCCCTCACCGGAGAAGGAAACTAAGGACATAGCATCAACACAGAATAGGTAAAACAGAGTCTACATTGCAGGTACGTCGACACCACGGTCAGGATTGGACTTGTAAAAGTTGAACGCTGTCCTCCTGTGAGCCTTTTGCTCACCCACTGCCCAAGAGTCAGCTAAGCAGCGTTGCACACGTTTTACTGAATTACAGACTTGTTTTTTTTAAAAAAAAAAACAAAAAAACCAACACATTTTCAAGACAAATGTCTCTCACTTGGGGCTGGGCCACCGCTGTGTTCTGCCCCCCTCGGGTTCCCCTACCCGGCACGACACAGCGCAGGCTTAATTTGCAGCAGTGCAGCTCCCGTCGACTTCAAGAGGATTTGGGAGCACTTTTTACACGCAGGTCAATGGAGCCTGAACACATTGCAAGTGGGAGATCAAAAAATGAACCCCACAAACGCAGGCCATTTGGATCTAGGCAACCAAGACCGTGCAGCTTTGAGATGGCAGGAGGACGAAGAGGAGGAGGAGGAAGAGGAATGCCCACCTTTTCTATTCGCAGTTGTTTAGGGTCTTACGCAGGGTGGAACAGGATCACACTTCAGTGCCCCTTACCCCTCATCTGACAGCCATAACTCCTGTAAACTTGGCACATCATTGCATGAGCTTTCCCCTACATGTAGGGCCAAGCAGGCAGAGCTCCCGATTGCCGCTTCTGGATGAAATAGGCTGCAAGGCGACAAGGCAACAAGAAAACACCTTCCAACCCTCTCTTGTAGGCAACTACCTACGAGATGGAGTCTATGGGCAGATTTTGCTGTGCAAATATATACCCAGGAAATTCTGGGAGTATCAGCTGCAGCCTAGCTGCAAGGGGCAGAGCGCAAGGCCCTGGCTCTGAAAGTCAAGACCATCTGCTAAAGCAGGAGGCCCTTCCTTACCAACAAGGCCGCTGCTGCAGGAGACGAAGCTTACCTTTCTTCAGTGCTTGGGAAAGATGCTGGCTTGACAGACCCGAAGAGCAGGGCGATCTATTTATTCCCTAGCAGCAACCGGACGCGTTGCATGCACCTCTCCGCCGGCGCGCCATCCGCTTTCAGTTCCAGAAGGAAGCAAAAGGTTAGAGCTCTTTATTTAAACCAAGCTCACGTGCCATTTAAATGGACCCAAATTATTGTCTATGGGTGACCTTTCTCCATTTGAGTCCCCTGGGAGGCTGCTGCTTCCTTTCCAATCTCAGAAGACTCCTTCCCCCTCAAAGGAAAGCGGACAAAGCAACAAAACCCTGGGGTGAGGATGTCTGCTCCGAAGCTCCCCCGCTCCTGCCTGTGACTACTGCAGAGATGG
This sequence comes from Crocodylus porosus, assembly GCF_001723895.1. Classification (NCBI taxonomy): domain Eukaryota; kingdom Metazoa; phylum Chordata; order Crocodylia; family Crocodylidae; genus Crocodylus; species Crocodylus porosus. The sequence continues at coordinate 35,722,766 of NW_017728914.1, read as the reverse complement.
AGTGAAAAGGTCAAGTTCATTACCAAAAAAGCTGGCAGAAGAGGCCTCAATCACAGGACCTGGCAGGAAAACTCCAGGTCTTAGACATGTGAATGGACGGCGGAGGGTGTAGAAGGGGGGAAAGCATTGCGTTTCTCTGCGTCTGTGCTGCGGGTGTCAACCAAAAAGGGGGCCCAAGCTGTTAGTATAGCACAGAAGCAATCCCGTACAAACCACCGGGCCACGACGATGGAGAAGGAACGGGAGGCTTTTGCAGTCACGCACCAGTTCACAGAAGCAAAGCGCTATCCCAGGGGTGAAATTACTCTCTGAGCTGATAAAAGGAGGGGAAAGCAGCATCTGGCCAGCAATGTTTAGCTTCTCCTGCTCATCTTAATGTTGTGCGGAGCACGCTAAAAGTAAGAACTTTCTCGGCCACAGGAGGACAGCTGGGGATGGAGCACAGCAGGGCACCATACGATGGAGGGCTTTTAATTACGAAATATCTGTCTCCGGCTGTCAGGGAAACTGCAGCACAATACGAGAGAGCTCAAGGAGCAGACGGGAGAGAGTGGAGATGGGTCTGAGCCAAGAAGCTCCTCTCTACATCCAAGCTCTCTCAGTGTTCAGGAGCATCTTATCCTTCCCTTCGGTCCAGACGTTACAGAGGTAGGAGCCAGCAGAGTCAGGAGCTCCCCCAGGCTCAGCAGCCAAATGATGTTTTGGCCCAAGAATCTCAAAGCTATGTAAGGGGGACTGGTCATACAATTGCATGACAATGAATGAGAATTCATCTCTCAATACCATTTTCATTTCAATTTCTGCTGGACACTGATCAGGACATGTCTACATGTGCATTTTAATGTGCATTAAAGCATCACATTAAAAAGTGCTATTTAGCTAATGCACATTAAAATAAACTAATGTGCATTAAACACCACTTAACAACCATGCTCTTCAGTTAATGCATGTTAAGGCAGGCTAATGTGCATTCTCCTACTACCTCACCATGGAGGTACTAGATTTAATGCACGATAACTAAAGTGCATTTACGCACGTGTAAAAGGCACCCCCAGTATTAGCCTGGCAAAGCACAAGTCTATTGGCACACGTTGCAAGACTAGAGGAAGAAATCCAAGAGAAATTAATCCTTTTTAAACCGAAATGTCGTACTGTGTTACATGCCTATATTGTGAATCTCTGTTAATGTGCCCAGGAGCTGAGATGGGAATGTTTTTAACCAAATCGAAAAGCAAAAAAAAAATCTTAGTGTTGATATTGCGAAGAGGAAAATCAGAGATAATTGAAATGAAAGAATGGGACCTCGCTGCCAATTCTCATTCACTTTAATGAAACTAGGTGTCCACATCCCTTAGCCAAGGTTTAAAGCTTGCAGCCAAAAATATCTTTGTGGGAATGGGTCCAAACTAAAACACTGAATCAGAAATGCAAACAGAGACCCTCAGACAAGCAGGGTAAATTAGGCCGTGCTAAGTTTCACAGTCATGCCTAGACCACGATTTGCATCTCCTTCACCCTGGGCATCTCCACACTGATCATAGTTCACCGCTACGGCTACCAGCTACGGCTACAGGCTGGAGAGACCCTCCAAGTTTGGGATCACCACTAAATTACTGAAGTTATTACAATGATAAAAGGGGGCACATGCCAGTGAACTACTATATTAAAGCCTCCAGGATGCTTATGTAGTAGTAGGCAGAGCTTCAATTTTCCTCTGCTTTTCTAATGAGACCCAGCTACTTTAGCGTGTCTGCATAGATTTACAAGGGCACTGTCTGCTGGGGAGGGATCACACAGTAATATTTTTTTAGCCTTCCTGACAGCACGTTTTTTGCTGCAGTCTAGCACCAGATTGCCAGAGCTGACTGATGATTTACTGTACACGCAGCTGAAGCCCCTGTTAAACCTAGGGCTAGTTCCTTAATTTTGAAGCAACAGGCTCTAAAACTCTCCCAGCAGCTTTAGGCTGAACAAGAAAAGCACCAGAGCTACAGTGATGTACTTCAGCATCAGATCAACCCAACCCCGCTGTCTTCACACAAGGGTAGGCCTAGGTAGTGGAAAGGACCAGCCGGTTCACCAGACCTTCTGCCTATGCCAGCCGTCACGCTCTTGATTTAGGCACAAAGAAAAACATAGGTGCAAAGGCTGGCTCCTTCTGCCTCAAGAATGGGTCTGACTAGGACCACTACCAACCTCCCATTTCAGTGCAAATGCAATCTTGCATCTCACGTTGACTGGCCAAGTGAGTCCTGTGATCCCCTGGCCAATGAATAACACTCAAGCACATGCTTGAACTACAGTCATGCTTCAAGTTAACCATACGTGTGTCTTCCTGAATACCAATGCCTTCCTAAATCAGGGGCCGAGTCTGGCTACCCTTGTCAAAGGATACTCAATTGGGCACTAACCAAGGACAGGGCGAAGGCATCTGCCATGTCACGGGTAACCCAAAAGCTTACAAGTTTTTCCCCCAACTATTTAAGCTGGTCTAATAAAAGATATCAGATTCACCCAAAGAACCTTGTCCGCCTACGGGTTTTGACATACATTTCTAAAACAAAATCAATCCTAAAATATGTTAAATCATAAACAGCTTTAGCTAAAACAGGATAGAACAAATCCAGTTATGTATTCGGTTTTAGACACATGTGGGATAACATAAAAATATATTTAAGTCTATTAGTATTAAGGTGAAAGGGTTGAATACAAAGGAATCACCCACTGAAAAATATTACGGCTTTCAGCGTGGGGAAAACACTGTCAGAGAGGGGGATTTAAGGTCTCAAGTGGTAAAAGTACCGACAGGCACTAATTCCTGACAAAAGTAAATTAGCCCCAAAAAGCAAGAGTAATGAGCCCCGAGAGGAGAAAAGACTCCATTAACATAGGAGAGAAAGAAGACAGGAGAGGAAGCCAATAAGCAACAGGAAAGACAAGGCAGAGACTTGGGGCTGAGCTTCCTCCGAGGCATTTCACTTCCTAAAATAATAGCAAGTTTTCTAAACGTGCCCTGCACATCCCTACAAGGTTGTTTTTTTTATTTCATAGATTTCATAGACATTTGGGCTGGAAGGGACCCCTGAGGATCATCGAGTCCAGCCCCAAATCGTTGAACTTCTACTTGCTGCAAATTGATGACAAAAGTTGTGTCTTAAAGGCGAGCATAAGAAAGCTGGGGGAAGAGACCTGATGAGACGCATGGAGTGAGCATCAAAGATGGACAGACCTCCTACAATCACGGGACACTCACGGTCTTTATAGATTTGGGGTCAAATACCAGGATTCTTGGACTTGAACTGACTGTCACGCAACTCATATTTTCTCTGTTTCCTTTCTTAACGCTGGAGTCAAACTCGGCACATAAGGGTGGTTAAGCACTGCTTCTGAAGCAGTGGTGCCGGGAAGCCCGCACAAGGTCAGGACCACAAGATGCTGCACACAGGGCAGTCCCACCAAGTCTAGTCCCTGCCCCAAAGCGCTTGCAGGCTAAAGAACTCGTCTGTCAGGTGCCTTTAGGACATCCTCCTGCAAGGGCATGGCTGTAAATGGAGAAGACCCCTGCTTATACTTCACGGGCTTCTGAACCTGGACTATTTTGCACGCAATGCTCAGTCAAGCTTCTCCACGGTCAGGCTTTTGTGAGCATGGAAAAGGCGAGCTTTGTCTACGTGCCACACAGCGTGGTTTGATCCTGCATTGCTAGGCAGCACACTCCTGCATCCAGCTACAGAATTCAAGGAAAGGTCTCCATCAGCATCTCCACTTCAAGACTTGCTTTTCATGTCCTTTTCTCCAAGCCGAGGCATCGGGAAGCATTGTTCTGTGTGGATAACTGACTGTCTTTATTGTTAGAGGAAAATGAAAGCGTTTGGATATAGTCGGATGCCTTTTTTTTTTTTTTATAACTTGAGTTCAAGTATCTAGCCTCTTTAAAACCGATATGAAAACACCACTTACTCCTGCCTTTGCACTGGCATCTTCTTGTTCCTAACTGATGCACAGTCGAGTTCCTATTTACACAGCTACGATTTGTCCTGAACTCTTAACTCTCGGTAGTTACACAGTAAAGACGCCCTGTCGTGGATACGCACAATTCAAGGGTGCTTACGAGGCTGCGGGGAACATGCAACAGTTCTTGCTTGTGCAAAACTTCCATGAGTGTTAGCAAGCGTTGGGTCTATAGGCTCAACTGCCCCTCAGCCCCACATGGCCACAGAGGTTCCTGCCACGTTACATATATTAACTACATAATTACACAATAAATTCAGACTGGCTACACATACAAAGTAATTATTAAGCAATGAACAGGTTAATCACGCAATAAATTCAGACCGGCTACACATGTAAAATAATTATCACATAATGAACCAGTTAATACAGGGGCAGGCAATTATTTTGGGCAGAGGGCCGCTGACTGAGTTTTGGCAAGCCATTGAGGGCTGCATAATAGGCAGCCAGGGGCAGATAAATATTAATTTTCTAAATTTTTTAGGGGCCCCGCAGGCTGGATAGTATGGCCTGGCAGGTCGCATCCAGCCCCTGGGGCACATTTTCCCACCCCTGGTAACCCCACAATAAATTCAGACTGGCTACACATACAAGATAATTATCACACAATGAACTGGTTAATTATGCAATAAATTCAGAGCAGCTATACAAGCAAAATATTTATCACGCAATGAACTGGTTAATGGCGCAATAAATTCAGACTGGCCACACATGCAAAGTAAATAACATCACACCATAAAAAGTTCTGTCCAGCTATAAAAAGAGGCAACCAGCTGTGCAGTTAGTGCTTGAAAATGTATAACAACTTGATAGCTAGTTTTTATCCAGGTTGCATTTGAATGTGGGGCAGAGCTCAGGGGGAAACTAAGGGTGTAAAACTCCACACTGGACCTGAGCAGCCTGCCTGGCCCACGAGGCAGGATGCTACTCCCCCACGTGTGAGAGGACGGATGGAGGAGGTGGAGCTGTGGCTCTGCCCCTCGCCCAAGGTCGGTCGGTCGGCAGAGCTGAGCTGGCACCCAGGGAAAGTAACCGCTTCGCCGCTCTGCAGGGAAGCCCAGAGAAAATGGTGACGATTCCTTCGCTGGGCTCCTTGTGCTGCGACGCAGTAAAGGTGCCGCTCCCTTACGTAGGCAAAAGCTGAGTTTTACCTGAAACAACGTCTCCATGCTCCCAGGGACCGGGATCTGTGCCCCTAAGGGCTTAGCGTGGCTAGAGTAAGGATAGATGGCCTGCCTGGCCCACGAGGCAGGATGTCCTCTGGGTCTGATCACGTCCAGGAGCTCCAAGGCCTGGAAGAGAAGGGCCGAAATGTCCAAAAAGCCTGAGTCACATTTTCAAAAAAAAACCTTAAGAGCCTAAATCCTATTGAAAGTCAGTGAGGTTCAGGTTCTTAAACAGCTCTTGAAGTCCTCAGCCAGACATAAAGAAAAGTGGCATGTGACGAAGTAGAGGAATGAGAGGCAACGGGGACATCTGGGAACTTTGTCACCATCTCGGTTTGACGGTCGACAGGGAAAGGTGGAATATGCCGCCATGCTTTGTTAGTAAGTGAGGCAGAAGTGGAGATGCGTTTCCGGGGGGAGCGAGCGTGCGGGTGCATGTTTGTGTAAGTCAGTGCGAGAGGGGATGTTCTTTTTGTCAAACTATAAAAAAACCAGCATCCTCGGAAGGAGCATAGCTTGGTGATAACTGAAGTATTTGCAGCGACTGCAGTTGTACTCAGCTAAAAATGGTTTCTTTGCTCTGCCTCTCATCTCGTTTTGCTTCATTGTCTTCTCTGCCTTGATATTTTTTCTCCCCTTTCCCATTTTCATGGGCTGTGGCTGCCTCTGATGTCATGCACAGCAGCTGGGAGAAGATCACTGACAACTGTTATTTCACACATGAGCGGTAATATTTTCATTTTTCATATATCTTGAAATAAAAGCCTTATGGCCTATTAAAATAGCTTGAACAAGTCTAGAACAAAAATGCAATTCTTCTGCTGTCGTGCAGCACTCACTCCGGTAACGTGCCACAGGGTATTTACTTTGAGGTGTTGCTGCATTCGTCTAACGTGGACCAATAATGTGGCAGTACACAAAAAAAAAAGGCAGCTCAAAAATTTGCAACGATTTCCATCATCATGAAATAATTCCACCCTGGTGATAAGTTGGAGGCCACCAACAACCACATTAAGAAGGGCAAAGGAGAGATTCCCACTATCTTTTTTGGAGCCCGTCCACTTGCAAATAGCTTCCCCCCAGAGCAGAAGTTAACTGATATTGCTGGGACTGATGCTCAGTGCCATCCCCAGGTCTGGGAGGAGTTCAGTTGCTCAGGCCTGCATCAGGTAGATTTTTTTTTTAGCAGTTGGACTGGACTTCTCTTTAACGATCCTCTTTTTGATGAGACAGAGGCACCATCTCTGGGAAACAAGAGATCAGCTCACATCCGTGCCCTGATGGACCGTGTGTTGTGGAACGGCAGCAGAGTCAATACTGTCGGACCCCTTCGCATGGCAAAATGTGGATTCGCCCATGCAGAGGGACAATACGGCATCATTTCTGCAACTCCAGCTCGCCGTCACGTTCGTGCCGCCTCCCTCCTGCAAACGGGGAAGCAGGGAAATGACCCATATAAAGAGGTGTGCAGGGCTGGTGCTCACAAGAGCTCTGCGGGATCCAGTTTTCTCTGTGTGGGATGCATGCAGGGCTAAACAGGGTTAGCAGTGAATTCTTTGCATCGCTCAAAAGACACGAGACTGGAGAGTGCTCCTGCTGGTTTAGTTTTAATTGCGAAGCGCATGAATTGCAAATCCTGCCATCGCAACCTTCGCTCCGATTTCTCTCCCCCTTTTGTGATCACCTTGCTGAGGCAGCTTCGGTTGTGCCTCCAGAGATGACTCACTTGCCTGACTTGCTGCATTCAAACCAAGTCAAAATGAATGAAGACGACGATGCTTTTCTGAAGTCCCTTCCCTGATGTGCCTGACAGATGCCACCGAGATCTTCAGATGCTCGATCTACATCCCATAATCAAATACTTTTTCCAGATACGGTCTTGAGATGAAACGGTTGGGAATTTTAAATGGAATGGAAAAGTCAGATAATTAAAACTCTACCCCAAGTAATACTTTTTTTTTTTAAGTGACAAAATCCATAAAAACCTCAGGCAGAAATATAAAGTGAGGCTGAAAGAGATTCAGTGAAAACCAAATGGATGTTTTAATTCTGTCAATGCACAAAAGACTCTAGCTGAGACCAAGTGCAGGACTCATCTTGAACACAGACATACTGCCTTTCCCCCATCATTTAAAGCAGTTTTTCCGCTGCTCCCCGAATTCCTCCCACGGAGTTACAACTTTAGTATGCAACCAACTGGCATTTTTAGCCTTCTTTGTTTTGCTGAAGAGGAGATGCCCGCACAAGAGGAACACGTGTATGTGCAATGCCAACCTCTGAACGGAGCCATTACCTACTGCTGCAAGAAAAGTGGTACCTGATACCAGCTGAAACACCGAACATCTGCACCCCAGGAAGCAATGCCTTTCCTAACCTGCTTCTCCCTACCCCGCTGCCAGCTGGACCGGCCCGCTACGGCCAGAACAGGGAAGCCGAAAGGGGGACGAGTCAGGAGGAAACATTCACAAGTCTCCACCGTGACTGCTTTCTAGTGTCTGCAGGGATCTTTTGAAAAGGAGGCTGCCAGAGCTGCAATGTTAATTAAGTGAAAAACTTAAATTGTTCCATTAATTTGCATTTAATAAAACCAAGCGATGCCCTGTGTATTTATATCAATTGACTTAAAACATATTTAGCAGCTGACGACAGCTTACTTGCTGATTCATCTTTAATAATGTGTTTTTAATAGTCTGCCGACATTCAACACATAATCGCTTCTATTAAATATACGTGGTGACAATCGCCGCAACGCCGAGTCTTCCCAACGATCCTGTCAAGGCAGGAAACAGCGCTGATGGCTCTTCTTTCCACCATGCAGTTTTCTCTATTTATGAGCCACCGTGATTTTATCAAACTGTCTTCAACAGCAACCCGCAGCGCCGAAAGACGGGAAAGAGCTGCACTGAGAAAGTCAGCTTTCAGCTGCCATCGCTTTGGGTAGGGGCTGCAAAGGAAGCTGAAGTTCACCCTGGGCAGAAGATCAGCATAAAACTGTGAATAAGTCCTGCAAAAACAAAGGACCTTGAGGACTTCATCAGGAGCTTTTAAAACAGGTTCGTTATGGGCTGCCAGGGGATCGCTGCTTCGTGCCTAGTTCTCTGTCCAGACGGTGCTTCACCCCTGGGGTATACCCAAGATCTTACCCGCAGTGCAATGGTTTTGAAAACCTACAGATTTAATTGTACCCCGGGCCACAGAGTATTTCCAAAACCAATTAATAATTCACTATTCCCTTTCAAACAAGTGGTCGTGTCCCTTCCCAACAAGGGGCCGTGTGATGGGACTCTTTCTAAACCACTTGCACATCAGTAACCAAATGACGGGAATATGGGAATTGGAAATAGCTCCATTGCTCTTCCTAATGCTGAATTTCAATTGTGTCCAGAAAATGAGAGTCAAAGGAGAGCTGAAATTTGACAGGAATCCCTAAATTCTCAGAGGTAGGCATTGGAGGTAATGGAGCTTATATCAAGCTGAAGGATTCAGCAGGAGCTGGGCATGCGCATCTGAATGCAGAATTTTATTTTAACGCACATCTAAGTAAAAAAAAAGTCCCAGATTTCATGAAGCAAAACCCCAAACAACAGCACTGGAGTTATACATGCAATTAGTACTCTCCAGTCACGCCTGGTGAGAGGCAAAGAACTAACGATGCATGTATGATTTTGCCCATTAGAGCATTTAATTAAATCTCTCCATGTACAATAATATACCTGGGACTAATGAACTAACTAGTCAGGCACCTAATTGGATCAAAGAGGGAGATCCTTAAATTACAGTAAATCAAATGAATAAACTGGAGGGGAAGGGTTGTTGAAAGGCGGATGTTTCTTCAAGAACGAAAGCGAGAGGAAGACCCAACTGATGTGACCTTGAAGTGATGTCTTAAACGACATGCGTTTCTCTATTTCATCACTTAAAACTTTCTTTGGAGAATGGTTTTGTTTGGATGACAACTTAAATCTCTTTAACAGATCACACCGGTGTCATTTGCTGTATATGCGGGAATTTGGTAGAAACGGCCACATCTGTATCTCGTGAGCGCGTCGTATCCTACTGATATACTGGACAGTCAGGCTTTCGTCATTCTTCTGCAGTTTGCTCATTAACTTAGTTGCCCTCAGAGGGACCCTCATAAAAGCTGACATGCCCTAAAATTACAGGTTTGGATGACTCCAGCAATACGTTTAAGTGCATGCTTAACTTCCAAGATGAACAGGGGGACGGACGGCTCAGCAGAGAACTTGGCTCGTGACCATTATTTTGTAGCTAGGATCCTGTTTCAGTATTGATGACAGTTGTACCTTAATATCAGCTAGGCTTACGTGATTGTTTAGAAAATGATGATGGCCAGAGTGATGCTGCACGCGCACTCTCCAAGATGAAGTTCAGCATTTTCCTATTAGGGAAGTTATCCACAACAGAAATCAACTCCTGGCAGGAGTAACTGCGCTCGCTGGTAGTGTCTCATGACAGATCCTTTGCCACGTGCCAGCACGGCATAAAAGTAAGAGCCACAGGAAAAGAGAATGAGAGAAAGGAAAGAGAAAAGCTCTTCCAGTTTCTGCAAAGCACCAGTAATATAACCGCCTTGCTCTGACCACTGGTACATGCTGTCCAGAAAGGTGCAATCGGAAGCGCCAAGAAGGTGTCTGACCCATAGATTTATTTCTCCGGTTTAGGAAATGAATCTCCCAACCCAGATAATCACCCCTGGGTGCACAGACATGTTGGGAGGAAATACCAACCGTCTCGCCTTGTTGAACCGGCCTGTTAACAACAGAAATGCACGGAGGTAGAAAATTGACAACAGCATTGTCCCTTTTCCTTTTGTTCCATAAAAAAAAAAAAAAGCAAAATTAAAATTTAAATGTAATCATAAATCCAAATGTGAATTAATTCTGGATTTCTGGAGAGTATCCATTTTAAAGAATCATGCTTCTAGACATCCTATTTTTTAAAAACTGAAGCAAGCAGTGAAAGCACATTCATTTGTCCTCCGTGAGATCGGATCTCATCACGTTGCAGCCTTTCTAACTTTGTTAGAAACCCCTTCCTGAAATGGGAATTGGCCAGATATGGCCCTTACGCAAGTTGGTTAATGAGATCAATCACAGCTCCAGTAGAAAAGAAATGGAGAGAAACAGGAAAAATACAGCTGCAGCCAAAATACAAGGAGGGCCCTTTGACAGTGTTCAAAACGTTGCTTTCACACGGCAAAAAACATTAGAGGAGGCATTCAGCATTGATACAATATTTGAACACTGGGCAGTGCAAATAAAATTAAAATGCGAATGCCTTACCAAAGCAAAACGGTGAAAACCATCAAATGTGCAGTCCTGGCACGCAGACACATCTACTCGCCTGAGAAATAGTTGTTTAAAAGAGCTATTCTATTTACACAACAATATTTACAGAGTGAAGGACAGCTCGACACGGATCTCTTGCTGAAGGGAAGAAAGTTGACTTTAGAAAGGAAAACCGCTCTGCTGCTTTGAATGACTTAGAAGAAAAGCTATTGCAAACATCACTTTTACCTTGGGAACGTCAAGTCCAGAAGGGTCTTTATTCGGCTGTATTCTCTCCAGCCTTGCAGCTACCCAAACCACTGGGCAAGGAGACTCCAGGAGGGAGTCCAGGGGGCTGAGACCAAGGGAGAGCAGGTGCGAGAGGAGATACCTACGGGGCCGAAGCTGGGATTAGGAAAGGGAGAGGGACCGCTAGCTGCATTAGCCTGAGGCCAAGCTGGAGGCAGGGTAGACTGGCACCTGACAGAGTAAAAGCTTGCGTAAGCAGCAGGCTGACTTCATCAGATGCTGTCTGAGGTAGCAGCCGATAAAAGCAACCATAGTCCAGGTGATATCTTTTAATAGACCAACAAGATTTGTGCAAAAAAAATTCTTTAATTGCAAGCTTTTAGGAACAATCACCCTTTCTCCAGCATTGGAGAAAAGATTGTAAAAGTTCTCCTGGGTAGAAATGAAAGTTCATGTTTTATAGGATTTCAGAGAGGAGTCAACAGGTGCCCAATAAAGTAATTCTGCTACTTTCATGAAAGCTTACCCTATGCATCTCTGATTGAATTACTCTGCAAAGCCCTGCTTTCTCCTAGGAAGAGGAGCCGGCAGAGAGAAATGGACCCAGGTCAGTTTGGAGGACACGTGGCCTAAAGGATCAAGGGCGAAACCTGTCCTGGATCACACCCCCGCCCGGAGAACCTGAAGAGCTACACGAGGGGCTTTGATGCGAAGAAGTGTAGGATGTAGCCGTCTTGGTCTAAGGACACAAGCAGACAAGGCTGCTCTTTGGGTAAATGTCAGATCTTGTATTAGACCAACTCAGATAGCTGGAAACATTCTTCTTTGCAAGCTTTCGGGTATCAATACCTCTGGTCAGGCTGAGGAAGCATCTGCAGTTTGTGTGTGCTCCTCTTGGACACAACGAATAGTAAGGAAGTTCCTCGATGTGAAGGAGGAACTTTGGCTTGCACTGTCCACAGCAGCCTGCTCTGGGAGAAATTATTCACATGCGCAGTATTCATGCCAAAGCATCAGCTTAGCTGTAGTACCGCGAAAGGCACCAAGATGCAGGGATGAGAACTCTGCAAACTTCGGGGACCGATCTTTCATGGACATCAGGAAATTGTTTGCAGGAGTGCAGGCTCTTTTTGCTCCTCTGCTCTTGTATCTCGAACTCGGTTGCAGGTACCAGCTGGGCAGCGAAGAGGTGCAGCTATTCAGATTTCACGAGGTGGGTGCTTCCTTTCCCATTTGTGGGATGCAACTTGCTGAAGGTCTGGTGTCCTCTACACATCCATCTTCATTATCTATCACAGATTCTAATTTGGCTTTCACAACCAAATTAGTGCCTTAGGAGCCTGGCTCCTCCAAAGCCCAGTGAGGTACGAAATTGCCGTTACTTCATTTGACGGGCAGGAACCTCAGCGACCCATCCAGCGGCAAGGAAATCTAGAGCGACATGGGGACTTCAATCAAGCTCCCCCAAGTCCCTGGCTGAAGCCCCATCACTGCATCCGCCTTTCCCTCCACACTCACCAGGACCGTGCCGGTTGATCTCAGTTAAACCCGTACGGAAACCACTGCACGTATGGGCTTATTTTGCAATTCGGCCACAGCAATATTCAACAGCAACCTCAATCAGCTGCTCTAAGACCATTCAGCAAGTTCGCAATGGAGTTTCTTTCCTTATGTCAATCAGTGGCTGTCGGCAATGGTGCCGGGCTCTGCAAGGACACAGATTAAGGGTCTGAGCCCGTATCTGTTGAAATCAATGAGACTTTTCATCGTCTTCAACGCCTTTTGAATCAGGCCCTAACAGTGAAGACACCTCCTTCCATGCACTCAGTCCCATGCTCCCGTTCATCTGCAGCAATTACTTGCTGTGCCAGAACAACCCGCTTGGCAGTAGCCACGCAGGGAGACCTCCAGCACAACGAACCTCCTCCTGCAGTTTATTGCATATTCTGACCGGTCGAGCCAGACGCCAGCGAGCAGTTTTCCTTATTCAAAAACAACAAGGGTGGAGTGGGGGGGAAGAGAGGGAACTCAAACAGCTACTTTTTGATCTAATTAGCTGCCGAGAGCGGCGTGTACTCTTCTGTCAAGAATAATCCATCTTTTATCTTAATTTATTCTCTGGCTTTTCATCATCCTTGCCTATTATCTAAAGGCGCCAAACAATGCTAGCTGCATACACATCATTACACATCTGAGACTATAATATTAGCAAACCTCTGGAAGTGGCAGGCATGAGAGATGACATCACCCATCAGGTTGCAATGGAAGTAGGACTGGGTGGATAACGACGCTCAATACCCAGTTTTTTGGTCTGTCTGGATCCAACTGCACCACTGACACGTACACCGTTTTAGAGGCTGCAAATACAAACAATGTCAATCAGCCTCTGCTGGCACCGATACCACGCACGCTGCCACACTGGATGGCAACAGCTGTGTTGTCTTCCTCTTCCACCAATGGACAGGAATCGGCACTTGCTCATCACAGCCGAGTCCTACTGGATGCGGGGCTCTAGACAAGAAGGGGCAGGTCTGTGCAATTCCCAGTTCGCACCCTTCATGCTGGAAATAGTGAATGCAATGACAGCCCGTCCAGGAAGGGCCTGGAAACGGGTCCATCCACATCATCCCTACGCCCCCGGGCTTGCAGTAACACAGCACCGGGGCACTAGCCATCAGACCACAGGCAAAGAGCGAGCTTGTGCCCCTGAGTTTCAATTTGACCCCAATATCCATGGGATTAAGGAGTGAAGTGCTTGCCTCTTACTAGGCCTCCCAAATAAAGAAGGCAGCAAACTGCAAGCAAGAGAAACCTTGGCTTTCCCACTTCTCAGTGGGCATTATTCCCACGTGGGGACCTTTTATCTGTGCCCGGGTCATCTGCTGGGAGGAGGGGAGGGGGGTCTGACAAATAAAAAAATCCGCTTATTTTTTATTACAGAAAAGTTGCCTGAGAAGCTGGCCTGGTGTTATTGGGTGAATGAATACTTAGCTTGGTTAAAAAAATAAGTGTTGGGCTTCGGTTTAGAAACAGTGTCACCAGAATTGTCCTTCAGATAAGTGCTATTGCAGTGCTCTTTGAAAAGAGGATTTGAAATCTATTCAAAACCTTCAGAGACTATCATGTTAATTTGGCTGCCACTCATTCACCCTCCGGGCTGAATTCAACGAAAAAAATACAGACGCATTCTGCGGTGCACAAAGCTGCAGCACTAAATGCTGTGGATTCCCTGGTGGCAAATCAGAGCTTTATTTTATTTCATTTTGGTGACTGTAGCAGACCTCAGCACCTGCATATTTTATTAACGGCTCCAACATGTGCTGCCGACTGTTTCGGCTCAGCGTGCGCAGCGGTCCGCAGGCCTCATCTGAGCCAAACCCTTGGCTTGCTCATGTACGCCAGGTGCAAGGGGAAGAGCGCTGCATACACCTGAGAAGGGGACGTCTCTGTTACGTGCCTAAACAAGGTGGCATGGGTACCGCAACATGGCACTGCACTGAGTGGCATGCGGTTGTGTGGATTAGCGCCAAGTCTCAAGCCTTATAGTGCTGTTGGACTAGTAGGAGCCAACCCTTTTTGGCAGGCTTGCCACAAATCCTCTATTCAGCTCTGGGGAGGCCACATCTGAAGTCTTGTGTCCAGTTGGGGGCCCCCACGACAGAAGGGAAATGGACACATTGGAGAGAGTCCAGTGGATGGCAATAAAAATGGTTGGGGGCTGGCAGACATGACTTGGGAGGACAGGCTGAGGGAAATGGGTTGATTTAGTTTGCAGAAGAGAAGACCGAGGGGGACTGAATAGCAGCCTTCACCTCCCTGCAGGGGGGCTGCAAAGAGGATGGAGCTGGGCCGGTCTCAGTGGGGGCAGACGACAGGACAAGGAGCAATGGGAGCAAGTTGCAGCAAGGGAAGTTGAGGTTGGATATTAGGAAAAAACTTTTTCACTGGGAGGGTAGTAAAGCACTGGAAAGAGGGTTACCCAGAGCGGTGGTGCAGTCTCCATCCTAGGAGGTTTTTAAGACCCAGCTTGACAAAGCCCTGGCTGGGATGATGGAGTTGGGGCTGGTCCTGCTTTGAGCAGGGGGTTGGATTAGATGTGACCTCCTAAGGTTCATTCCCATCCTCATTATCTATGCTTCTATTAATTAGCCCTGCACCCTTCCCAAGTGCTGCTCGGATCCCCTTCTCCTGCCAATCGGCTCCTTTGCTGTCTGCACGATCTGCTGCTCTGGTTTCTGCTCCCTGCTGCCTGCCCCCTCCACGATCTGCCATGTACCACACACACAGGCTGCCCATGCCATTGCTATATGTTGGCCAACCCTGCACCAGATCACACTGCTTTGCACCGAGGTGATCTCCTGTAGCATTATCCCACCTGCAAGCAGCTGGATGGGAAGGGCTTTGTCCCACTGCCACTTCCACTACTATCGAGGCTTCCCCGAAACAAAGGGGCTGGTGGCCAGGAGATTCAACAAACCCATAAGCAACCCTGGAGCCTCCACTCCGCAATACTGCTGCCTAGGCACGTGTGTCGAAGGTCTGGGTGACCTCTCATGCATGTACCATGATCAGTAAAGACTGATGGTTGCCTGGGCTGGCAGAGGGGGATAAGACCTGTTGACACGTGCCTTGCATTCGTTGTTTAACTCTACCACAACCATGCAGTTGGTCCAAGAAAAGATATCACCCCAAGAAATCCTGGCCACCTGCATTTCTTATAGAGAGATCAGTGACAGGCTTGCAGCCAGGGCAATGGGTTTGCATTGGTTTCAGTTGGCCTGGCTATACATGCAAGGTGCCAGAACAGTCCTGGGATTTTTAAATGAAGCCTGGCCTTCCAAGGCACGTGCACAGCGGTGCACGGGGTTATCACGCAGGCACACTGCTATATCATTCAACTCTATCCCACTCGCTGGTGGTAACCTTTGACTCCAAAAGGCCTTTCATGCCATACAGAAGGGCAGGCTGTTTCTTTACTGCTCCCAGGGATCACTCGCGACCTGGAGGCTGTCTTTGGTGGAGAGCGCTGATTGATTTATGGCACTGCCAGGTCTCCCAGTTAGACGGGGGTTCGCGCTCTAGTTTAGTGTCGCTCTGCTGCTCAGGGCCCAAATGAAAACTTAACAGATTGCAGACACTGGGCAGATGCATCTGTACTTCTGCTTGTCCCATTTCTCCAGTAGAATAAGTATCAGGCATTTTCCAACACGCTTTTCAGGGGGTGCAGCCCATCAAGAACTTTCCCTTGGCAGAGGCAGAAGGGTTAAGAAGCTTACTGGTGGGAAAGCCAATTATTTCGTTCTTTGAACACTGCTAATTGATTAATGAGGTGAAGACCAGACAGGACCAGAAGTAAACTGTTTAAGCAAGCTGGAAAAATCTAGTGCTGGGAAAAGAAAGCAATAAAGAAATGCACAGTATTAGGCTTTTCTCTAGCAAAGCATGGGGGAACGTGCGCAAGTGGAAGCCTATTGGCAGACTGGCCAGAGCGCCCGGGAGGAAACCGGGGTAAGCATTTTGCTGGATTGGGCCTTAAAAGAGTCCTGATGAAAAAGAAAAAATAATTTCTCTCTCTCTTTACACACGCACAGGATGATATATATAAAAGAGTGCTGATGAAAAAGAAAAACGAATCTCTCTATACACACACACACACACACATATATATATATATCTGCTTACCTATCTTTATATCGAGAGATATAGAAGTATATAGGATCATAGATAAAAAGTGCTGATGGAAAATAATAATAAATCTCTCTCTTCACACACACATATATATAAACTGATATTTGTGTGTGTGTGCACATGTATGTGGATATATGAGAGAGAGATTTATTTTTTCCTCCCCATCAGCGCTCTTGTAAGGCCCCAATCCAGCAAAATGCTTAAATAATTTTCTTCTGGTGAGTAGTCCATATTACACACACACACACACACACATGCACGCACCCCCCCCCCACCCTTTCTCACTATATCTATACAGGTAGATAGCGAGAGAGAGAGAGAGACAGATAGGGGGGTGTGCATGTGTAATATGGACTACTCACCAGAGGAAAATGTTTAAGCATCTATCTATATGGTTAAGCATAGACAGGTAGATAGATGTACACACGCGCACACGCACACACACACATTTTGCCTGTAGGTAGGTCACGGAAAGATCAGTCAAGCTAATTTGTCGATGTTCTTGTGCAAGTTTCTCCGTATTAAGAAGCGAGGAATTGTGCTTGTTTAAAAAATTCGTATCACCTGCGGCAACACAAGTGCTGGGGACTCGGGCCACCCTCGCCGTGTTGACAGAAAAAGAAAGCCAGCCACATTTGTATTACAGATGAAAGTGTTATCCCTTGCTCCATCAAACACCAGAGCAAAGTCTCCAAGGGATTTGTGTTTTGTTTTGTTTCTTTAAATGCATTATAGGAAAAGAGAGGAAACAACATTTCGGAAGGTCTTTTCCTTCATCTGATTTTGCTCTGGCTTGCTGCAGTTAATTCCACAAAGGCAGAACTTCAATTTCAATTCAAAAAACTATTCAAATGCTTTTTTTTTTTTTTAAATAAAATCTATATTTCACATGGAGAGCATGAAAATTACTATTCAAAGACACACGTCAATTTGGAGAGAGAAAAAAAAGGAAAGAAGTTTCTGCTTTGAAGGGTTCAGCCACAAGGGAGTATAGGAAAAGTAACTAAACAGTCTCTTCTTTCTAAAACGTGTTGAAAAAATAGCGAAAGAGAGAGACTACAACTGTTGTATCTAATGTTATGCATCCTTTTCAGCATGCTGTGCTATATCAGAGTCAAAATACCATTTTGGGACTGCTTCAGACTCTTTTTTTTTTTTCAGGGTTGCATTTCTTACAGCTGATAAAAGAATTTGAAAGTAAACCCTGCAGGCAAGTATCTGAGTTCATGCCACTTGGGTACATCGCCGCAAACCCTGCACTTAAGTTTGTCTGCAGTCACTTAAGCAAATGCCTGACGGGGATGAAGAACTGGGTCGGGGCCTTGGGGAACAAGGACTCCTGCCCCCCTTAAACATGTCTCCGATGAAAGAAAAAATACCGGTTTTAAAATGGATGCAATGACATTAGTCCCCTGCGTAGAAGGGAAGTTCAGAATTAAAGTGGCCTTAAGGTTAGAGTTTAGTCCACTTTAATTCTGCGCAAGAGTATCTAGAAATGGGACTAACAGCTTAAATAATCCACTTAAAAATTAATTCAGATGAACCTTCCAGAGTGCCCCTTTGCAGACGAGCTCCTTGACGTCTCCGTGGGTTGCATCTGATGTCATCTAGGGAGGTGACTGAACTGGACAGATAAAAAAAAATCCTTTTTTCCAGAATAAGCTGCCTCTCAGTTGCCTAATGGAGGCAACACCTTTGTAGTGTAACCCAGCCTTGCGGTGAACCCAGGCTAACCCTGCCCAAGTCAATGGAATTACACCGGCCTAAACTGGCGATCAGGGTCCAACATTAAATAAGAGGTAGATAATACAGTTCAGAGCCAGATATTTTATATGTGCTGCCTCCTTCAGTTAGACAGAAGGATGCACAGAGCAGGAATATCTGGCCAGCTATTTTATCTTCTACCCAGATCCACACGCCCAGCTCAACAAGGCGTCTCAACATAACCTTCTGCTGTAAGAAGCATATCCAACTGTTTGAGAAAGATGGTGACGTGCAAGAGAAAGACCTAAAAACAGGGTGATGATCTGTCTTCCCTGCAAAGTAGAAATATTCCAGCTGAGACACGATTAAGGAACCACATCCCCATGTCATAGGAAGCAGCGTGCGTCCCACCCGGGCAGCTGGGGAGAAACCCGAACGACCTCGGTTGATCTCCCGGCGCGGGTCTCGTTCCCCTTTGCCCCGCAGCGTAATCTCCTAACGGCAGGGAGTCGCCTCCCACTCTCCCCGGTGCCCGGCGTAGCACGTTAGAAATTACATTCTCCATCAGAAACCGCCTGCTGTTACCTGTGGTTCACGTGCATTGTAATCTCTTTGAGACCGAATTCACATTTAGCGTGATACATCTTGTTCTCAGCTGTATACAGTAAGCAGTCTAATCCCTCGGAGATTAAACTGTCAATCAAAGAAAGGCACGTCTTATTCCCCATAGAACATCCTGTATTCTGGATAAGACATTTTGCTGCTTAAAACTCTCAACCGCCTGTCAACCTGTTCCTCTTCCTGTTCCTTTTTGTCCTTTAAAAAATAAAAAAAACCACCCACAAATCATTTAACTTGGTTGCTTGCTTCGTGTGTCCCTTTATTGCAACAAAGCTCCTTTCCTGGCATGTGTTGGCCAACCGTGACCCTTGTCAACACTGATATTAAAAGCTTGCCCAGAAACTCCCCCCCCATTCCCGTGATCACCATTATCCATTAATCCTTCAAGGGAATGGAGGCAAGTGATGGGCAGGGAAGTTACTTGGATTTAACTGGTCTTCCCTTCATCAAAATGGCTCCTAGGTGACCTCTTTGAAGGCACAAGTAGGCTGCATCCGACCACTGCTATGCCTTGGAGTTTCGCACTGATGGGTTATTAGCCCACTGCTCTGGAGATGTCCTGAGGACCGCAGGCATGTTGGGTCCACGCATCACTCCCCAGATATAACACACGGGAAGGAGCACAGGAGCGAGTGTCGAGAAAGACCTAGAGGGGTCTTCTCTGCAGAACAGCAGATACGAGAGCAGACGCAGCTATGCAAGCGTGCTGCCGTCTCTGAAGCACAAAGGACCCTCTCTGCTTCCTCCCACATCTGCACCCGGTGCGAGCTCTGCTCCTCTTTTATTCCCTTTCCCTTCGACTTCTGCTATTTTCCACCATTGTAGACCTCATTGGGTTTTCTCATCAGCGTGAAACGTTCAGCTGCCGGAGTCGAGTTTATTTTGCTCCGTGTGGTTTTGCTAGATAAGCAGTTAGGGCCTGTTCTGTGTCTTGCGAAAGTCCTGCTTCCTCTTGATATGGGCCAGTAGCCTGCAAGCTGCTTTCTGTGGCACCTGACTTAATTGGGAGCCAGATTCCAGTCAGCCTTCCTCGAGTACTGTCCTGCCCTGATATGCGTGCTGTTACACTTTTGTCAGATGTATTTACATTTGATTATACGTCTTCGTCGAGTGCAATTTTAATCTTTCCAGCAAGACCTGGAATGTATTACATTGCTGCGAGGTGCACAGTTAGCCCGCAGAAAGCTGCAGCATTGCACCTCTGCTTTTTATGTAGGAAAGGGAAAGCAGGGCTACTAAAGGGCCTTAGTATCTGAAATGTGTAGGCATGCATCCAGACTAAGTTAATCAGATACGTTTAAGATCTCATTACAGTACTAACTGACCAAGGGCAGTGATAAAAATAGGTTTAATTGCCAAATCAACTCTAAGTATGGGCCTCCTTGAGAAAGTAGCATAAAGCTACCAAGGATGGGTATGTGAATGGCTCGTAGGAAAAAGCAAGCTAGCTTCTTATTCGGATTCCCTTGCCCTATGACCAAAGCAGCCCTTTTGGCTAGGTATAGACATTTGAAAAAGCCCAAGGCAGAATTGATCCGAAGTTACGTGGTTTGCTCTAAGCGGTGTAGTTTAGACCAGTAGTGAACAGGTTATACATTTGCACTGGGGGGGGGAGCAAATCTTAAACCAGTTTCTGCCATTTTTAAACAAGTCGATATGTGCTAAACTTCTGTTGTTACAGGTATAGAGCAGCTTCCAATCACTCATACTGGTCGGTCCACGCGTAATGTCCGTACCTGGTCTTCCAAACCCCGAAGTCCATCATGGCACGTTATAAGAGTGGGTATTGCACTCAAAACCAAACTTTGCCATAGAAGAAGGGCCTCCTATCAGCCCCATCACCAACTGCAACACATCTGGTTTCTCTGATCATTTATTTAAAAAAATCACTCCCTGAAAATAAAAAATTGCAGTAATTTATAATGAATGACTTCGGGAAGCTCTTTGAGTGAACTCAACAATAATGAAGTGGAGTGGAGAAAAAAATTTATATTGCTTAAGTGAATGGGTTTGTGTTGTCTCACTCCCCTTCAGTGAAGCACCTCTCCATTTTTATTTGATTTCTCCTAGATTAACAGCCTCAGGAAATACGGTCTGGGGCTAATAGCTGATACCAGAGGAAACAGGCACCTGTAGAAACAGGAGAGGGGCCTGGAAGATGAAGGATGCTGATGAGAGGGCAATGACAGCAGCTCATGACAACCGAGACCGACCCATGTGTCCTTGGTTTTCTTTGGGTTACATTTTTTACTTTATTTATGAATAATTTACCAGATCTGCAATAACAGCCAACTCTGCCCAGTGCAGATGCAGCTGGCATGGTCCATGCAGCTACTTCCAGGGTTACAGCTGTTAGTGCCCATTGGGACTGCTGCGGTCGGGTCCCTGCTAAACCTAACAGGACATTGGGAAGATATACTTATATGCCCTCTGCACTGAAGTCCGGTGCCACCCTCCCCTCAGGAGACTGGTGGAGGCCCCAGGGTATAAATCACAACTGAGAAGCTCCAGTTTCCAGCTAAAATTTTAATTAAGGCATGCCAGTTGCAAAACTTCCCTTCCATTTGAAATGTTCATTAGCAAGAACGAAGAAGCGGAGCGCTTCTTTCTGTACAGCCAAGGTTGGGCAATTATTGTATTTTCGCTCCCTGATCTTGCCCAGCAAATTATTACGGCGGCTGCATTTATCCTCACCCGCTGACAATCTTGAGAACCGAACCTGAACCGCGGCCTCAGGAGGAAAGAGCAGGCTGTGCTGGTTAAAGGATAGGTCTTCCAGCACAGTTCAAGGGAGAGACCCCCTTGGACACACACACACCATGAGCAGCTTCCCCCTACCCCAATGAGACACGCCTGTGCCAGCACAACCCTAAATACCAATTGCAGCAGGCTCCCACGCAGTTGCACCAAGAAATGATTTCCAAAGCATGCTCAAGCAATGCCACAACACGTGCCCAAGGCCCACGGTGCAGAAGCTACTCGGCAATCTCCCATGCCAGGGCCATCCCCATCTAGCTGATTAAGCTCATGGGCAGCTGCTTTGCATGGCAGAAGGGACAAGGATTTTAGGGGCAGAAAATGCAAGCCCCAGAAGAGCTCCGCTGGCTACATTGCTCACTGGTAACCATCTGCTCCAATGCTGAGTGTCCTGAAGGAGGAAACCCCAAGGACTCTGCTCTGGAAACTCAGTGGGTCAACATCATTCCCAACGAATCACAGCTGCAGCACGCAAATTTGTGCAGCGCACACATGAGTATGGCGGGTCAGTGCTTCTGGGTCACTTCCAGGCAAGGCCTTTGTGGCCAAGCAACGAGAAAGAAGGGAACAGAGAAAAATCTCCAGAATCGAGCCAACTCCCCACAACCTGCAGCTCCTGTTGAGTCAGACTTGGCATCCATCAGGCGGCAAACTTATCTTCGCTGTCCGTTCTGCGACTAAGATTCAATCAGGGCTCGTCGGCTCCTTGGGGACCCGGCGTCAGAGTGTGAACTGCTACCACTCAGAAGTAATGGACTGAGATTGCTCATGCCATTACTTTAAATGGTTGCAGGCCCCACAGTCCCCAATTTCATTAGCTGCATTTATGTATACAGACCTGACGCTTAATGCTGAGGAACCCAGAGCCCCATAAATGTTACAGGTCACTGCCCCCTCGCCCCCCAGGAAAATGAACCACCACCAGCAATGGGAGGTTGCACTAGGAGAAAGCAGGTCTTGTGCACAAATCTCCATCAAGGGTTTTTATCTGATTGACTATGGCTCCGGCTTACCTACCAGAGGGCATCATTCTTAATAAAAAGATGCTACTGAATAGAGAGATGGACATCAGCAAAGATTTGTGCAAGTCTGTGCTGGCAGATACCGATGCACAAGGATTTGAATGGCAGGGAACTAAACCAGTGCATGTGCGTCTGGACAACCACCGAATTTCTCGAAGGACATAAAAGCATGAGTGCAAAACAAGAAAGAGGACACCAAAGAGACGAGCCTGACGCAAGTTAGCTGCAGAGCACTTCTGATGGCAAATCTTGAACAATTACAGTTTACGCTGCCACGCAGGCTACACTAGCCTAGAGAAACGTCATAAAAGAAACACGTTAGATGGCTGTAAAAGTTTATATAAATGGTACGAACCTAATTTTATGAAAAATTACGGGTGTCTCGGTGTGCGTGTGCATATCGCACACAGAGAGGACGAGAGAGAAAGGAATCAACAGAGGAATTAAGATGAATATATATTTATGAAATATAATCACTTGGCGGTATGTGTTTCTTTGCGTGTACGTGCGCTTTGCTGAGAATCGCAGTAAGGAGGCAATTAAAAACAGATGCTATGAGGACTCGTTACGTACTGGTGACTTGGTTTTCTTCTGTTTTTCCTACAGAACAGAGTTTCCATTTAAAAAGCAGTTATTGCTTATTTTCAGCATGGAAAAATAAATGATTTACCATTTCCCTCAAAGGAACATAGCGATTTGTTGTAGAGCCAATATGCACGCGTGCGCACACACATACACACACACACATTTTATATATACACACACCCATATACATACACACGTTTTTATACATGCGCACAGACTTTATATGCATATAAAACCCCCCTCCCACCTCCAAATATGCGGTGTTAGAAAAGGACCAGGAGACACGACTGCTGTTTCAGCCAGGCTGGGACACTGCTGCGGCTGGGATGGTCCAGGAAATGGGAGAGATGAGGCGGTTTTTGGGCCATCTTTCATTGGACCGCTGGTTTAGGTGGGAGAGATGCTGGGCAGCCTTACAAACACAAGGTGCCCATCTTCAGGTCTGGGAAAGAAGCAAATGCAACCAAGGTTTTCCTGATATTTAGAAGGGAAAAAGTATTTCCCTTTCTTTCTCAGCCCCCCGAGACAGCTATAGCCAAGGGGACGACTCCCCCTCCAGAGCCCCACAGACCTTGGCCTGGACGGCAGGGGCTCCGAACCCGAAATCGGCTGCCGGCTGCCTCTGCCCACCCACATTTCCCCCGTGAACAGCCAGAAAGGAGCTCCACATGCTTTCACCAACACCCGCCCTTGGCAAGAGCTTGGTCGGACCAGTCTTCCTGTTTCCCAGGAAGATCTTTCCTCGGGGCTGCCCTCTGTCCATCCTGCCGAGCCAGCTAATCTCAGCTGTCTAAAGTGCAATGCAAAACACAGCTTCCTCTCTCTCACACGCACACACGCACCGACTACCCAAAGGCAATTACCCCCGTCTCATACAGACCCACGCCCTGCGTATGGGGAGACAGGCTACAAAGTCCTTCTGACGCTGAAGCCGGGGTCCACAGTGAAAACAGGAATACCTCTGAACTCAAAGCAAGCATCAGCCTACAAAACACCTGCGTGAGCAGGCCGGTACATCGCAGCGAGCGCTCCTTAAACTGGGATGCCCCTGAGACCAATTAGATGGTGAGGATTTCCCTAACCCCGATCCCTCCTGGTACTGAGATCCATACATCTCGGGTGCTAAGCGTGGTTCTCAGGCCAGCAGCTGGACTGGGAGACTGAGATAATAATTTTTAAACACAACAAGCACAAACCGCTCTGAAGAGGGACTCATTCATCATGGCCAGCCTGGAGAGCATTCCAGATTAATAGGGAGATACAGAAATAGCAACAGAAAGATAAGCATGAGCAAGGCAGGGCAGCATGTTGACTGCCAGCCTTTTAGGGAAGGGAATGTTGCTTCTCCATCTTTGGGCAATACTGGGATCCCACCAGGATGTCAATATTTTACTCAATCATCACAGTAGCCTGCAGTGCAGCCTGCAAAGACAGCTGCATCACAACCCCGGATCCTCCACTGCATTGCCTGCAATGAGGCTGCATGCACTGATGCCAGGCCCGTAAGCTTTCTGAACACGGAGAATAGTTTCACTTCAGTTCTGGGATCAAGACCCAGATCCAACACCCAACCCTGTGTTCTGCCTGAAAAGCATATGGTTTCTCAGGCTGCTGCAATGGGAACTCCTCATATCACAGCCAGCGGCGAGCCAGAAGTGGAAAGGAGAGAGGTCAAAGGATCCAAGATTGCTCAGATACAGTATATGAGAGGGAGCAGGTACCTACTGCAAGGACCTATGGGAGTTTGTACACGCCACGTTTTTTGCCCTTTCTTGAACTGCAATGACTTGAATGTTTGGATGAGAGGATTTTCCAGATGCATTAAAAGCCTTTCTGGCGCATTAAAGTAAAAGTCCTCGGACATAGTTTAGTTCAGCTCGCCGTGAATTAAAACGTTGTGTCCACAGATTCATTGCATACAAACACAAAGGCACTCAAAGGTGTGTGATGAGCCTCTTTGTTCACCAGATGGCGGTGCAACATTTTTGTAGTTCATCCCTTCTAATTGCTTAAACTTTTTTTTCCCTTGTACCATTTGCCGGCTCCCTGCTCCCACAGCTGCATGGCAGAGCACGGGGTGGGGAACCCCAGGCTGGGGGCAGGTAACGCCAGACCATCCTGCTCTCCTACAGTGCTGGCCGGGGACCAGGCTTAATTTGTTCAAAAACCTACTGCGTGCAAACACTGATGTGACACGCCAAAATAAACAAGTTTAAATTTTATAAATCTATTTAATGAGGATGAAACCCTGTGGTGTGTAAAGGTGTCCTAGAACTGCAAGCCACAGAGCAGCTGTGTCAGCCAGGGAGAGTTCTTCTCACCACTTACACCCCAAGCCCTCCCAGCCCATTGGGCAGTTCGCTGGGCTCGAGACAAACGCCAAACTTCCCATCACACATGTTCACACCAGTGGCTTCTAAGCTACCAGCTGTACCTTGCAGCAGAAAAATGCATTCAATTTAAATCTAACAGTTCAGCCACTTCTCCAAGGTGACCAGACATCCTGATCTGACATTTGGAGACCATTTCTTTGCAATTCCTTGGCAGCTTTTCCTGAGATACCCTTACGTCATTTGCTTTCTCTCACAGCGATTCTTGGATTGTTTAAAAAGAAATAAAAAGAAAGAAAGAAAAGCACAGTAATTTAACATCATTCTGCTGTTCATGGCAACCATGAGGGAAGGCATTAGAAATAACCTACGCCAGTTCATTTGAAGTGCAAATGACTCGTGTGCTACTACAAAACACAACAAGTGACTTTCAGATGGTTTCCTATTTAGGACGACACCAAAGTTGCTGATGGAACGAGAATCCTGTGGTAGTTATCAGGGAGCTTAATTTTGCATAACATCTGTATTTCATATTGCATTAGCAGCTTTCGTATCGTGTTGGTAGCATGGGAAAAGAAATATGTTATGCTCCTCCTTATTCTTCCTCTGAGCTGCCTGGCTGGGAAATCTCATCAGCCTGAACGATCTTGGGTTCAGTGTGACATGTTTTTCTCTTTTCAGAAGCCCGGAGAGGGGGGAGAAAGAGTTAAGCAAATTCCAAACCCTAGTCTGTCCCAGGGGTTCGAGACAGAGGAGGGCCACTTAAGGAGTCTTGGTGAGCTGTTGAGGGCTGGGGGGCACTGATTTTATCTGGCCCACCACCAGGAGCCTGGGGAGGAGGACTGTGCCCTGTGCTCCTCCGCTCTGCTCTGCTGCAGCCGGGGCTGAGCCAGGCCAGCCCAGGTACAGACTTCTCCACCCCCGTATCCATCCTGGCTTCCTGATGGCATTGCGCTGCCCTAGCACCATGGCCACTAACAGCCAGGCATGCATAGGCTGAAGCATGATACAGTGCACCAAATAGCCATTGCACCCACCCAGCCGCTTGCCACGATGAGCCACTACCACTGGGAAAGTTGGGGACAAGCCCTGCCCACGGCTGGCATGAACTAGTGGCACGGTGGTGGCTGTGGCTCATCACAGCTGGGCAGGCGGGATGGCTCCTTGGCACGCTGCATCACGCCCTGTCCTGTGCAGGCCCGGTTGCCAGTGGCCGCAGTGGCAACAGGAAGCTGGGCAGGGGGATGGATGCCGCAGGAGGGGACGGTGGAGGAGTCTGCAGGCTGCACAGCCCAGCCCGGCCCGGCCCAGCCCAACCCCGGCTGTGGCAGTGCAGGACACAGCGCTCCTTCCTCCGACTCCCAGGATAGAAGCAACTGGTGGGCTGGATATGGTCTGCAAGCCATATTTTGCCCACCCTTGCTCTCAGGGAGCCACAGGGTGCTGCACAATATTATCCCTGTTAGGTGTGAAAATGCCTGCACAGGACTCAAAAGGCAAACCCAGAGATGTCAAATAAAAATCCAGAGTGTCACACACATCCTCACCTGTTCTGGGCTTTCTGACTTCTTTGCAACAGAAGAATTGCTCTAGGAGTTTCCCATAGCCAAAAAACCCGAGTGAAAGCCAAAACCTGGCATCTTCTGAGTCTACAAAGGTTGAGCCACTTACACAGCCCACATTTAGTGACCACATCTCAGAGGCCTCCAAGCCTCTTCCCGTGGCTCATTAAGTCAGCGCATAAATCATCCACGTGCTGAGGAACTGGGAGAATCGCTAGGCCCCAGTCAAGCTAGTGGCAGGCTTGGCGCCAACTTTGATGGAGCCAGGGTTTTAGGCCTGGTTTCAAATCCTAAGTGAGAACGAGAGTCTATCTGCATGGCAGGAACTGCAGCTCGCAGAGACTCTCCCTAGCTAGCTTAAAACTAGCCAGCGTGGGTACTGCTGTCAGGGCAGCCACCACACCATGGACCCCTCAGGGGCTTCAGAATTGACCTGGAAAGCTGAGCCATACTGAGCAGGAAAGTTTAAAGCTAGCTGGGTACATCTCCACAAACTGGAGTCACAACAGAAGCTGCAGTGCAGATTTACCCCAAGTCTGGTCTTAGGCAGCACTACCATGTATTGGCCCACTTCAACTCCACTAGGGTCTCCACGCGTGGCTGGCCCAGGACCAGAACAGCAGATGCATATTGGGCAGAACAGGGCAAAACTGCTTAAGGTATCTTAAATATAATTTGTATGTTTAGAAATTAAGGAAGAGATCATTGCCTATTAACTCCCTTTGCTGTGCTGCGGGTTGCAAGCTCTCATTTGCAGTGCATCCACACAGCGGAGGAGACCGGGATCTGGCCATCTGCTTTGCAGCTTCCAGTGCTGCCTTGAATACAGTGCCCTAATTGGGAACTGCTGTAATTATATCCAAAATGGCAAAAATACCATCAGCTTAAAAAAACAAAATTGCCTACTGCTCCTATTTCTGGCTCCAGTACTCGGGCTGGACGGCTGAGCAGAGGAACTTCAAGCAGTTCTCCAAACAAACTCAGCCTGTTCACCCCCCTGCCACTCCCTCTCTCTGTCCTGAATTCAAATGTCGTTCCTGCAGCCTATATATAAAGCACAACTCCCAAAATATCCATGCTTATAACAGCATAGGGGGTGGGAATCAATGCTAAGCTTGAAAATCTAGGCTAGCCGTCCGGCCTTTCCCTACCCAGCTGAGGAGGCACAGAGAGGGGAGGGTAACAGTGACAAGCCAGAAAAAAGACTAAATTTTTCAAAAATCAAGTTGCTTTGCTAAATTAGCCTCAGGGAAGGGCTAACTTGCATGACCAGAACTTCGGTGTTAAGCAAACCACGTCAGCAATGACCTTGGCAGGGATATTAGGGCATTATCTCCTTTGGATGAACTCTGTGGGTATTCGTCCTGTATAAAATAAAATGCATTCATTTTAAAGGGGTCCTCCCTTAAAACTTTCTTCCACCTTTTGGCCTCACACTTCAAAGGAGTAAATAAAAGGGTCTGGTCAAAGCCTGTCCCTTTCTCTTTGTGTCCATCTTTGTAACACAACTGCTTTTTAAAGCCTGTCACAAAGTGGGAATTTTTGTAGTATGGAGGGAACCTGCTTGCCACGTGTGGTTTCAATGAGCAAGAGCCTCAGAGGTTTGATATGTTAACTGACCTAATGAATGGGCTGAAAACTTGGAGGGACAAAGCAATGTGCATACACAACCCAAAAGACCACATGCAAAAGCACAGATCCCCAAGCAATCCTACAATTTGATCCTAACTTAAAGCTAAACAGCCTCACTATTTCCTGCCCAAGTGCAGACAGGCTGGACCCGCTGATCTTGCGAGGCCCCTTCCAGCCCCTAACAACTATGAAACTATGCATGCCAAGCATCTTAAATATAATTTGCATGTTTAGAAATTAAGGAAGAGGACTTAGAAAGGCTTAGAAGCGAGGTGGTGAAAATTAGAAGAAATTCCTAATTTCTTAGACGAATTTAGGATTTCTCGGTGCCCTGACAAGAAAATGAAGGGCTTCGAAGCAAGGTGGTGAAATCCTTGTGCAAAGGAAAGCAAGGTACATAGCAACTTCACCTTGGGAGATGCTGCAGGCGGATACAGATGGCAAAGCCTGACGACACTTCATTGGACCGGGCAGCCATGCCCTTGCCCGCCTGTGCTGTTTCTAAGGTGCCTCCCTCCTTGGTATCCAAAGGGCCAACTGCGATTCTTCCGAGGCTGAACGAGGATGAGCAGGAAAGCTCATTATTGCAAGCTGGAAGGACAGGTTGGTGATGACATACCCCAGCTGGCCCTGGGAAACGATTCAGCAAACCACATCGTTAAACCCAAATGTTTTCCCTGCCTCGTCAGGGTTCGGGCCGTCTGTATTGCTGCTGACGTCTCTTTGGGGGCCCAGCTGAGCTGAATAACTGTTCATGACAGTGGCCTGTGGGTGAAAACATGGTGCCTGGATGGTAATAAGGCTTGAGCCAGCCCCAGGGCATGCTGGCTTTCTCTGAAGTATTTCAGGAGGTAGCACCCTGAGCAGCAGGATATCTATTTGCATGGCTGTGTGCATGTTGGAGGGCAGGGGGAGGATTACTTTGCAACAGCCCAAGATGCTTGCAAGCTGTGCTCTTCCAGGGGAGCATCCCATCCCATCCCACCCCAAACCAGATGGCACTGATTGGAGAGGTGGTTTCGTGCCCAAGACACATTGGGGGTGCTCAGCAGTGCACCAACAGAAACAAGGCTACCTTTCCTTGCATGCCAAACCAGAAATTACAAGCCTAACCTTAGGCCAAGGTTTTCAGTCAAGGGGAACCAAGTAAAGACTATAACATGCAAGACCCCCAACAGACTTTTCAGCACTCTTTAGAAATATCTAGGTAAGCCTTACCTCTTGAAAACTGGCTGGTGGCTTCAGTCCCAGCGACCTCCAAATCTCCCCCTGGCAAATTAGAAGGGAGCAAGGCAAACTTCCCATTCACTCGTGCACCTGCCTCCAAGGTCATCATCGGAGGCACTTGGCGGTGTCATAAATAACTCTAAATTGCCGTATTGCCAGGAGTGTCCTGGAAACCAGGAGGGGTCTTTTCAAAACCAAAAACATGTCAAGGTAAATTTTTAAAAGTGCCGTGAAAAAATTAGCTTCTCCCTGTCCAAATGCATGTGCGGCGGATGGAAAAAGAAACTGCACTTTAGACAGATGAGGGTAATTTTCCATTATTATGGAAGCCTTAAACAACCCCGACTGCTTATACCATCATCTCTCTGGATCCCTGTAAATTGCAGTTATTTGTTCAAAACAAAACCGAAAAGGCCCGTGATATAATGGAGCAATTTAAGCAGTGAAGAATACAACACCTGTAATTCAATTTCATGGCAGCTGGTTTCACAACATGTTTCTATAGCACGGTTATGATATAGGAAACTTCTCCCCAAGTGCCACAATTCTTCTTTAAGCAAGCCCAGCTCTCCAGAGGAAAGTGGCTTCAGACGCACAAATGCTATAAACCATATGCAATTTGTATCTCCAATCCAGGCCTCTCAGCCGCTCGGTTAGTTGCCTTTCCTTATGAATGTTTATATTTCGGTTTACATTCGATATTAAAGAGGTCATTGTTGGAAGCGCCAAGAGGAAAGCAATCCTAAACCTCTACGCAAGAGAGAGCTCACGGGGTGGAGTGCGTGCTAAAATCTCCGTCATTACGTTATGCTAATATGGACCAGGGGAAAGGGACCGATGGAAGGATGATGATAGTTTTGTGATGGCCGCCACTAAAGGACACAATAGCTTAACTTACGCCAGGAAACGGATATCAAGAAAGCAAATGGAAGAACATCAGTGTTAATTTTCCCTCCCGTTAAAAACCTGCAGGCATACGACATCCAGCCAGGGTCCTTTCAGATCCTGCACCGAATGCAGTCAGGCTGGGCTGGTATTTGTGGGGAGAGCTCCTGGGAAAACACAATGCAAAAAAGAAAAAAAAAGGTGCTGGTGAATCAGAAGGTGACCTTCTTCCTTCTTGCTCTGTCCTGAGCTCAGGGCCTGTCACTGTGCATGGAAAGATAGTAGGAAGAGCCCATGTCTCAAAAAATATATTAAACACCAAAGCAAGAGTCAAGCAATACGCTGGATATTACTGAGCATGGACAGCGGCTCAGCCAGGAGTGAATACCTTGATGCTGGCATCACTGGGTGAAGTGCTGCGTGGTGGGTAGCAGGTACAACCAGATGCTGTTCCCCACATCCTCAACATCCATTCGCATCCTTCATGGGCCAGATCCTCAGCCCTGCACATGGCGGAGTGCTGCACAGCTTGGATGCTGCCCTAGAAGAGTTGGGGATTATCTATCCCGGGGGAACCTCTACGTGGCACAAAGCTGGCATAACGTTACAGGCTCCTGCTCCCTCCTCTGAGCGAGGAGGGAGCACGGCAGGGTACGGGATGAACAAACCACGCTCTGGCGGAGGAGCTATGCCTCCCGCTGGAGAGCTGCCCACGGGCTGCTGTAACGTCAAGTCGGAGCCTGTTTCACCTACAGCCAGGTGGGCAGAAAGGAGATGTAAGCATCCTACTCTCCATCCCTACCCTACCTGCGAGGCTGACAGTCATTCACATGGAAAGATCTGGCCGCACGTGTGCATCAGCTCCTAACAGTCACTGCCAGTTTTATGTCTGCTTCTGACTGTTTAATGTTAAAACATATTTAGAAAATAAAAGTTGCCGCTTGAAGCACCGACACCTCAATGCTGAGGTTCGCGCGCAGGGTCTGCCCGTTTCTCCAAACTCCTGTTGTCCTCAGGGTTTGGGACCAGATGGAGCAGGAACGGGATTCCTCTGGCACAGACTGGTCCTTGCAAATGCTTGCTCCACTGTGTCTTAGCATGAATCAGGCCGAGGTAGCTTGGCGAACCAATTCAGATATCTCCAACTTGCAAAGGCAAGTAACACGCTCAATTTGAAAAGGAGAAATAAAGGGTGAGAAATGTCTGAACTCTTAATTGTCCTGCTTTTAAGATCATTGTTTGGGAGCTGCTCTGAAAGCCACTCAGATTAACAGCTGCATTATTAACCTCTCCAATAAGTGAGTTACCAGACCAAATAGGTATAAGCTTTTATACAGCCTTAAGAAAAACCCTCCCAAATATCTAACGAAAGAACCAAAAACAAACACCACATCTGGTGTAGCCATTGAATAACTACCTAGCAAAAAATCAAACATATTAATATTTAGATCAGTTACCCACATGATTTAATTAGAAGACAAATACAAAAGCAAGGCAAGCTGAAGTCAGCTGGATCCGTCTCATCCTGAATCCATCAATTCAGTTCATTCCAGACCCCACGAACCGGTTGTCAGAGAAGGCCTTCAGCCATAGGTATAACTGCTCTTTACAGACCAAATCAGAAGCTAGTGGCTTTTTTATCCTATATATGACTTTAGTCAATATTCATCTGTGGGTTGAACCTGCTCACTAACCCCACCTGCCGCACGCTATTAGAAATGCACAAACGTCTACAGCTCTGAGACCTGCATGCACCAAAACAGCCCTTTCGCATCCATCTCTCTGAGCAAAGAAAGGCAGACTTGTGTGCACTGCTGAGGAGTGCTGGCACACTCTTACACTGGTGCAGGAAGCACTCTTTAGCAGAGGCATCATCTCTCCCCCAAGCCACAACACTGGACACATGCATCAGGTTAGGGCGGAAGGTGCAGGACACTGAATGACTGATCCCACAGTTTTTTAATCTGCATCAAGCCAAGGAGGAATGCAGCCGGCTCATGGTGTGTGGCTTATCTAATCTTAAAGGGAAAAATAAGGCCTAGGCCACCCTGGCCCCATCACTGTCATGCGCGCTCAAGCAGGCTTGCTTCTCCCATCGGCAGACTGCAAGCTCCACGGGGCAAAGGCTGGCTCGTCCTGCCCGTGCGCCCAGCCTGCCTATCCACTGCCATCCAAGTAATAAACTACGAGAGGATTAATAGGCTACCACATGCAATTAGGAAATAAAGTTCTTGAGGAAGTTCAGGGTGCTATATCTGGATGCAGTTTTGGGGCCGAGGCTCTTAACTGGGTGCACTAGGCGCTCCACACTGCAGAGCAGGGTCCTGGCTCCTGAGCTCCCTCCTTTGGACCACCTAGCTCCGCCAGGCAACCAAAGGGATGCCCCCGATGTCCCTCGGCAATAATAAAGCAAGTTCTGGCTGCCCTGCAAGGGTTACTCCACCCTCAGGGCTCTGCTAAAGATGGCTTAGATGGACAAGCAGGTTGTGATGGCCCATTCCCACCTGCTCCCATGTACACAGGGGCAGGTAGGCAGGTGTCCCAGGCCCCCGAGACAGCAAGGCTGTGCTGGATGCAAGCATTTTGTCTTAATAGGATGTCACTGCGCATCCATAAACCCGTTAACCTCAGAGACAGGTTTAGGCTGGCTTAGTGCTACTGGTGTCTTTCCAAGGTGTTACCTTGAATGAAATGAGCACGGGGAGACTGTACTTCTGCAGCAAAGCAGAGCTGCCACTGTTTGATAGATTTAAAACAGGATTCACAATCTTCTCCTTGAAAAAAAAACACAGGAGCTTGTAAACCTGTGAAGCCTTGGGGTCTGAGCCATGTACGTATTTAAAAGGGAGCAACAACACTGCACTTACAATGACCTTCCTACAACCTCACCAGGGAGCACCGTCTTGCGATGAAGGCGTTCAGGTGAACTCAGGATCACGGACAACTCACTCAGAGGATGCCTGGTCCCGCTGAAGTTGATGGGAGTTTCACTCCTGATTGCAGCGAGGCCGGTGTTTCACCCATAACATCTCTGCATCTCTGTTCTGAGTGAACACCTGAAGCTAACACGACCCTATTCATCCTACCCTCAGTTTGTGGCACATCGAATTAAGACTGTTCTGTGATGGAGCAGAAGGTGAAGAAGGATGCCTGGCTCTTTGAGTAGATGTGATATCTTTTATTAGACCAGCTGAGTAGTTGGGAAAAGTGCTTTGCAAGCTTTCAGGCACAATCACCCTTCTTCAGGCATGGGGAGTCTCTGCTGGTCTGAGACCCGAAGGAATGAGAGAAGCTAAAAGTGTGACAGGTTGTCAGTGAGAACGTAAATAGATAGAAATTAGGAAAGCAAAAGAAAAAACAGGAGAGAGAGGAGTGAAAAACAGGGGGAAAGGAAGCCAAAGGTGAGTAAGGGAGACTCTATAGTGATAGTAATTGCAGGTGGAAAAGAGGCTACCTGTGAAAAAGGAAATAGCTGGAAATTAGGAAGACAAAGGACAGAAAAGTAGGTAGGGAGAGAAAGGGGGAAAGAAAAATGTGAAAGATCAGGTCTGGCAGGTACCTGGTGAATCAGCTGCCAGGCAGATGCAATCCAACATAAATACAATGTCTATATTGAGTCCATGAGTTTTTGTATCTAGTAGGTTGAAGAAGTGAAGTTCGTAGGCTCGTCTACGAAAGGTGCTTTGTAAATTCCCTTTGAGGATTACAACTGAGAGGTCGAAAGGGAGTCCTTAGATCAACGTGGCTACAACCAACCACCCAAGAACAATGCCTTGCATGCCAAAGCTTGTGTAACTCTATCCCAGCCATGCAGCTGGCCCAATAAAAGATATCACCCAAAGAAATCTTTGCCTCTTGCATAAAAAACATTCATCATAAATCCTGGCTTAACTGTCAGGGGCCAAAATCTACATTACAAACCCACAGCTTCAGTACAGCTTTAGTCATCCTAGTGCCGACAAAAACACGTACAGCTTCAAATAGGGTGTTACAAGGCATTACTGATTTCGGTAGAAAAACCAGGGCTAGGCCACTGTTTCAGCAAGTGATGCCGCATGACAAATACTGGTGTTTGCTGATCTCTTCTCCTTTGAAGAGCTCTCAATCATTTCAGCTGCTTGCCATGTTACTTCATTTCTAGACCACATGCTGATTAAAAATGCTTGTTCTGACCCACTTTACTCTTATCTAGCTCCGACTGTTTGCTTATCTTTCGCAGTGAACCTTGGCATCAGCAGCTAGCAGAGTTTATTCCTTCTTTTTAAAAGAGGTGCAGACCTGACCTGAATGGCACTGGCTGTGTGATGTCTCACTCTGCAAGGACAAGAGCTGACCCACTCTATACAGCCAAGATGAGAGCAAGAAAAAACACATGGCTCTAGCATGAGAATCATGTTACCGAACGCCTGACTTGGAGAAGGGAGAAAGAAGGAAGGAAAACAAAATTACTCTCTTGATTTTCCAATGGGGATTTAAAATTTTTGGGTTAAGTTAAAAGTGGACACCCAAAACTCAGGCTTTCGGGGGGAAATTCCTTAGACTTCCGTCTTTACTTCCACCCTGTCACATGGGTTTTCCTCTAGCAGCGATACATAAGACTGGTCTTTGGAGTCCACAAATGCTTTTCTAGACACTGCAGAAGGCACTGACCAAGATACAATGCCGTTCATCATTAAGGCAGCAGAAATGAATAAATAAATGTCTGCAAATGCATGTCTTTGCGCAGGGAACGCAGGCTGGATCCCACTCCAGCTGAAGTCAAGAAGAGCAGGGCCAGGCCCGTACTGAATGGATGCGAATTGCACGTGGTGGTTTTGCGCCCTCATAACAATCAAGATAACTCCTTTATCATTAGGATTAGAGAAGCTACAAAGGGATCATTTACATGCAAAAGAGATTTTATGTAGGAAAGAAAATAAATCTGTTAAAAAGGGAGTGCATGCAGCAATTAGCAACGTTCCCCACTTCTCACATGAGAAGGGGGCAAGTAAGCCTGCCATGCCCCTGCTCCATGAGCAATATCTTTTTTTACAGCAATGAAAGCAAGAGGAAATCTCTAAAGAGGTTTTATTACTAATAATAATCATGACTTGAATTACAGGAGCACCCACTGACCATGGCTGAGACTAGAGCCCTGTTCTGCTAGTTTCTACAACCACACGCAGTGTGAGAGAGAGTCTTTCAAGGGTTTATTAATCTCAATAGACAAAAGGCATAAAAAAGTTGGAAAGGAAGGTGCATTATATCTATTTTATAGGTGAGGAATTTAGGAAGATTAAAATGGCTTGCCAAGGTCACCCAATACGTCTATGGCAAAGGTATGCACTGACTGAGATCTTCTGAGTACCGAGCCACATGGCCCCCCCTACTTCATTTTTCACTTCTCTTTCCCTACACAAAGCACAGGCTCAACTTTAATTTTTCACATCCTGATAAAGCAAAAGACCCTCACAGACTCTGCGTATGCACTTCCAGCTCAGCACAGTTCCTTCCAGCATGGTCAAGTTAGCCTGAATGGTGGCTCTGCGTCCATTTATTTTCTTGTTCGCGTCTTGCAAAGTTCCTCAAGTCTTAACTAACTGCGACCCAGAACAGCGTGACCTGGGACACGCAGGACCTGTATTCCATGTTCAAATGCCCAAACAACATTCATTAGCTATATCAACCTCCTCCATCTTTTATTTTTGATTAAGTCTCATCTCTGAAAAGCTGATTAAATCTAGTCAGGCTTTTTTAATTATTATTATTCATTGGTCCATTGGTGATAAATGTTTCTAACTGTGACAGTAATCTAGTTTTAAATAAGCCAGCTGCAGAGTCTATAAAATCATCTTTAGCAAGCTAGTAATCTCTTTGATGGATTTACCAGAAGCAATAAGAATGATGCGAGTCGTGTATATTAATACTTCAGGATGTTGGCACATCCGCAACAGATGGCCCGTGCAGAGCTGCCGGCAAATGGCACGGGCTTATGTGGCCTGGCACAAGGGTATTTCTGTGTTGAGCTCACAAGCAAGCACTAAAGTTCCCCCTTCACAGGGAAGAAGGTAAAACTTGCAAACAGGACAGGATCCAGCACCCACCTTCGGTCGGTCACCAGTTTGGGAGGAATTAAATGCAATTCATCCAGGGCTGCAATTATTAGCTAGATGGAGATGCATTTGCTGCTTCAGGCATCCCCACTGAGAACTCAGCTTTCACACCTCCGAGAAAGCAACTAGACTTAACTGTGCACCTCGGAAATGGGCCCTAGCCAAGCACTCACGGAGGACACGGCACTGCCTTTCTTACCGTCTTCCCAGATGAGAACTATGGCAGTGCAGGAAGATAACCCTACCGCTGCTTATTTCATATCATTCGGAAACAGAAAGGGCTTTTCTCTCCAGCACCAGCCAGTAGGTATCATCACCCACGGCCCTTCAATCCACACACAAAAGCGAAGCTTTCAAGAGGAGGATCTCTCTTCCACGGATACAATTTACCTGCCTTTTGACTCCACGATTGAGTTGTAGGCACCTGTCTGAGAACAACTACCTCCGCATCGACGGCACCAGCACAACTGATTTTCAACCCCATGTTTTAGTGATTTGGCTAAGTGCAAAAAACACAAAATCACAGAAAATGAGGCTGGAAGGGACCTCAGGAGTCACATTTAGTCCAACCCCCCGCTCCAAGCAGGACCAGCCCCAACTCCATCATCCCAGCCAGGGCTTTGTCTACCTGCATCTTAAAAACCTCCCAAGGATGGAGAGTCCACCACCTCTCCGGGTAACCTGCCCCAGTGCTTCACCAGCCTCCTCCTGAGAGAGTTTTTCCTAATATCCAAACTCAGCTTCCCTTGCTGCAGCTTGAGCCCGTTGCTCCTTGTCCTGTCATCTGCCCCCACTGAGACCAGCCCAGCTCCATCCTCGTTGCAGCCCCCCAGCAGGAAGGTGAAAGCTGCTATTCAATCCCCCTCGGTCTTCTCTTCTGGGCTTTGAAAACACTTGGTCTCCGACTTTTGCAGACCCACTCCTGATTGCAGGCAGGTCCACAGTGAAGTTTTAACACCGAGTGCAGGCATCGCCCCTGCGACTTCCATCGCATAAAAAAAACAGCTTACAAATTCAGTGCTTGATCAAGCAGAGGAGGTGAGCTCAAGAGAAGAAGTTCTTCAAAGACTGGCATGCTCCTTTACCATCACAACAGCCCTCAGGTCCCTGCTTTCTATATAGACTCGTTCTTTATTAAGTCAGCCTCAACCCCGCAGCTCATTTTGGGGCCTGCAAGACCTGTTGATATAAGATGCATCGACAAACGTGCACGTGAGGTCTTTTATTTTCAGCTGTGTGCGCTCCCAAGCTATGGGGGAAGAGATTGAAAAATTATTAGCTGTTCACAGAAGAGACATGCGCTCTGCCCCGGGGAGGGCTCAGCTGAGCTTTCCGTGTTTCAAAAAGGTAAACAGCCTTTTCAGCTCTGGCAATAACATGATGGGCCACAGTCACCAGTCATGTTGAATTGCCATCAAAGCACTGATGTTTGGCAAATTAAAAGGCCCTACACTCCTATCAGCAGCGCTCAGGGCCTGTTTCAACCTGGGGACAGTCCATTACACTTTTCAAAGAGCTTCATCTTTCCAACCGAGAAAGATGCTAGGGAATTCGGTGAGTAAATAACAATAGGAAAAACCCAAAGCATGCTAGAGAATAAAAAGGCGATGCCTAGAAAGCAGCACTATGGAGAAAAAGCCAGGTACTGTAGCAGCAGGGAAAAAAATGAGCTCCGCTTGAACTGACAGCAAAACCTGCCACATCCAGCAGCACTACATAGGGGGTAAGAGGCCCTGTTTATATTGGACTGCGAACTGCAGTGTTTTGAGTTCACTGCAAAATGCGACTGTGATAATCCTGACAACATAACAACCCTCTGCCCTCTATATGAATTTGGCGGTGACATTGCAGAGATGCATTCCCTTTCCTCAAGAGCATTCGACTGGTTAACTCACCTTAAACTGGACTTACAACGGTTGCTCCAAGTCAGCCATATGAAAGAAGACGACTGCAAGGAAAAGGGGAATGTTCTTTCCTAGAAATCAGGTTTCTGGGCTAATTTTGCCAAACCCTCCTCAAGGGACCGAGAAGATGGCCAAAACTTTAAAAAGCGCCATTTCATTATCGATGTGAAAAGAAGGAAAACCCAAACCATCCTGATGACTGCCGGGAATAGCTCTAGGTTTAAACCAGGTTCTGATCACTTGCACCGGTTTATGTCTAATGCCTGTCCTTAGCCTTAAGGAGCTCATCTTAAACTCAAATGGGCCCTCCAAGTTCGCTGTCTCTGGGGACACGTGATGACTGCAGCAGACAGACATGAAGGGCTCCCAGGATCAACCACTCTTTGACTTAGCCGGCACCAGAAACAGACACAAACACAGACAAGCTGCCTTTCCCTGCCTGCCTCAGTTTCCTCTCCACTTTGGGCTTTGCTCAGAGGCCGACAACGGGTTTGGAGCCCCCACTTCCATGCATGACTTCCCCTCCAAATTGCAGAGGACGCCTCTCTTCCTCCCCATGTAGCCGCCTTCCTTTTTCCCCCGCTCGGCTCTCTTGCAGCCGAGACAGCCCCCGCTGCACCAAAAGCATGCCCCACTGCTCCCTCTGCAAGCTCATTATCCTTCCTCTTGCTCCCCAAGGACATCTACACTGAGTCCCCAGTGCAAAAAAAGAAAACGGAGCTTAATCGCAGTCCACCCTCCCACCCACGCCCCTGCACGGGGGACGTCCCATACAGCCGCTCTCAAGCACCAGGGACTCTGGTTTCATTCCCTAACCGTTTTACCACCACTCAGCCCCAGGCCTGGCACCTTGTTCGAGATGCTCTGGGTTGGTTTATTAGCCTCTCATCTGCTTATTCTTCTTTTCCAAACTGAAACTCGAAAGAGGCTGTCAAGGCAGAAAATTCAATCTAAAGAGATTCCCTAACTACACTTCCCCTAGGGCAGACCCCGTGCTTATTTCGGGATGACAGCTGGAGCCTGTGGCCTTCAGTGAGACGCTTGCTGACACTGATGGAAAGGGACAGGTGGCTGGGTTGACAGAACGTGCCACGTTTGATTGATAAAGTGATCCGAGTGTCACCGGCTTATGACCATCATTAACAGTCTCCACGTCTGAGCGGGAGACGCGCACGGCCGCACAGTAAGAACCGGGCAGTTGCGAGAGGAAGGGTTATTCCCCCTACACAGAGGTCTCCATTTTTTTTTCCAAGTGTCACTGCTTTTTTTTATTATTATTATTATTTTTAGGAAAGCGAGGGGAGGAGGGCAGCCGGCATGCGAGAATTCACAGAGAAAACCAAATCGGAGGCCACCACCTGGCTCCCTGCTCCAACTGCAGCAATTTTATGGATAAACGAGTCATAAAACATTTTCTTCCAGGTTATTTAATTCATCAACTAGCTGGACAGCAAATATGTTAGGATGTTAATTTAACAGAATTACTCCCCTCTTCATAAGGTAAATGTTAGATGAAGATCATTAAGCAGGTTGGCAACCGCGTTGCCTTCCTCCTGCCAAAGAAACCCGTGATGTGAACTAGCTGCTAAGAGGACTTGGCAAAGTTTAAGGGCTGGTCTTCTCCGAGAGGAAACTGCACGGTTGTACTGCCACAGTGAAGAGCCAAAAAAGTGTTAAAGCAATTTTTAACCCATAGATGAATCTTTCTTTCCATTTGGGGCCTTCAGCTTTTAATTAAAGCTTGAGATGTCTGCAGGAAGCGAGCTAGCACTCGATCCACAAAGGCTCCTTTCTCAGGGTTTTGTGCGCGTCAAGTCTGCAAGAGGAGAACTTTATTCGGGGATCTCATACAGCTCTGGGAACATCATCCAAAAATAAAGATCAGGTTTTTCCATAGGAAAGTCTAGCACTAAGGGATGGGCCACATCCTTTGAAAGAAACCCCGCTCCTGCCGGGGCGTGACGTGGGAGCGCGACTCCCGTTGGAAAACAACACGCTGCGAATGTCACAGACGTATTTTTGAAAATCTTTCAAATATTTAATTCCTTAATGCTGCTGTGGGGAGGAGGGATACCAAAGAGCAATCCAAGGACAAGAGAGTTAAGCAACTGACCTTGCAATGTGATTTGCACAGGCAGACCCTTTTCAGGAGCCTCCATGAAGTCCATGGAGTCAGGATCCATGCAGGATCAGGGCCCTGGCTGTTTGGGGTGATCACTACCTACATCTGGAGCAAGAGGCGGTTTTAGCCAAGTGAAACTGGGAAGCACGCATCGTCAGGATACCTGCCTTTTTCCTCCCAATACTTCCCGAGTTCCCCAAGACTGCTCCAAGGGCAGGCATAATTAAAGACAATGGGGAAAACAGAAGGCACTTAAAAGTCTTTTTTGCTTTATTACCAGGCATGTGTATTCCAAGGCCTGGCAAAAAAGTCTGTAGGAAAGTAAAATCCCATCCAAATTCCTTTCCTCTCTTTGGGGAGGGCAGGGAAAGAGATTTATGGCAGAAATTCAGGCCCTACCCCCTTGGGTGGGGGAGGCATAAGACTGAATTGTTAATGGCCTATATTAATGAATCCCTCACTGGAAAAAAGTTACGAAGCCAGGAAGCAAAATTGGCTCGTGCAGTATTTCATTTCTCAGCTTAGTGATGCACTGAGATCTGAATAGAGACAGGCAAGGGTAGGAAATCCTAGTGGGAAGGAAGTTGTATGCTCTGCTATCCTCAGCCCACTCCACAGGACAGGAAAAAGGTTTCAAGCAGGATACCAATTTGCAACTCTTATCTTAATAAAGAGGGGCCAATGCCTGCCCCAGACTCAAGAAAAGGAAGAGTCTCGGGTTAAGACGCTAGCCTGGGAGGCAGCAGTCCACGTCCAGCTCTGCCACAGGCCTTCTGTGCAACCTTTATCAACTCACATGATCTGCTGTGGTGAAATGCTGGCCTTGTTGAAGGCAATATTTTCCTTGACTTCAGTTGAGCTGAATGTTACCCCTTGGATCTCACTCGTCTATTTGTTATCATAGATTTATCATACAAAAGTAAGGCCGGGAGGGACCTCAAGAGATCGTCTAGTCCAACCAGGGATCGAACCTGCAACCTCGGAAGTAAACCCGCAGCCGCCAAACACGATGAGCCTTTCTTTGTATAAAAAATAGTTTGTGTGTATAATAACAGTTACAACAATGTTTCCTTGATCTGTCTTGTCTATTCAAATATGAGCTCCAGGCAAGGAACTGTCTTTTATCACGTGTTTGTATAGCACCTCGAAGAAATGGGGATTAGGAACAACAGGTTGGTCCCGCGAGCAGCTACCTCTGCTTGGTTCCTGTATAACCATCACACACACAAGCCCACAGAAAATAATCAGAGCTAAGCAGAACGGGTTGCAGGCATAAGTGAA
Source organism: Crocodylus porosus (assembly GCF_001723895.1). Taxonomy (NCBI): domain Eukaryota; kingdom Metazoa; phylum Chordata; order Crocodylia; family Crocodylidae; genus Crocodylus; species Crocodylus porosus. The sequence goes on along the minus strand of NW_017728914.1, from coordinate 35,680,640 downwards.
AACATAGGGGAATGGTACAATACCCAAGAAGTGTGTCGCGTGGGGCAAGATAAATGAAAGCACAATGTTGTTCTGCTCTCCTCTATGCATTTCTAGACCACCCTTCTCACCCTGCATCTGAACACCTCCTGGGAGCACACTAAGTGACAGGACTAATTTTATGTATTTAGCCAATGCAAATCCATGAAGCCAAGCAATAGCCTCCTCGTTAACTGAGTTCATATTAATCCACTTCTTAGTTTGCAGAGGGGACGCTCCCCGGTGATGCATGGCATTGTTTCTATCTCTCCCCAAGAGCACGACGGGGTCGTCCTGCGGCGAAGGGCCTTGACCTGTCCCGAACCCGTTTAGCAGGGACCACTCTCACTGCGGTAATTCAAAACCAGCAGAAGAAACTTGTCTGTGACTTCCTGCGATTCCCACTCCTTGATCCAGAGGGCTTCTGCAAACTGGTCCTGGTCAGGGAGGCTGCTCCATCAAAGGCATCACGAAGAGTGGTAGGTGAGGTGCAGCACGAATGCTTTTGACCAACTTTCAGGTCATCATTGGACGATGGATGTGTGGGGGAGTGGTATTTGCAAGGATGGGAAGCCGGAGAAGGGGATCTGAGAGGAGGTTTCCAGTTATGATACACGCGGTTGTGTCCAGCTGAGTGTCGATGAGATGTGCATGTGATGATCTTTGCCAGACGGATCCAAAATACTCTGCTGCTGAGTATGATATAGCAAGACCTGATGTCCAGAGTGTTGTGCCTGCAGCTCCCCACATTGATCCAGCAAACTTGGCTAGCAAGTTGTTTCGTGATTTGACCTTTGCTGCTGTTTTCTTTGGATGTTCCCAGAAAGCCAGGGCTTTGTCTAAAGACACTCCCAAGTACACTGGGGTCTCTGACCACCCATGTAGATGTTAATATCTTCTTTGGCGCTGGCATTGTGGGGATGGAAAACACTGGATACAGTTTTGGCAGCACTCGGCGTGAGCTGCCATGTGGTGCAGTCGTCTGCCAGCCTCGTCACATCTCCGTTCAGGGTCTGGTCCAGAGCACGGAAAGATGGAGCTTGAGCGGTGTCATCAGCGCAGATGAACTTGCGGGATGTGGTTGTTGGTAGATCCTTGACGTACAAGTTAAACAGCGTTGGGGCCAGCACTGAGCCCAGTCTCCACCATGCGCGTGTCCCCTGCTCAAGGCGGGCTCTGAATCATCTGTTATGGAGGAGTGTTTCAATGACTATAACAACCCAGCTTGAAAGTAATGACTAATATCATGACTAATATCTGTAGCATGTAACATGGCTAATATCTGTAATGCAACTCATCAGCATTTGTCCTCAACAGCAATGTTCCTCGTGTCTAATGTAGCAGAGATGAAGCCAGTATAGCTCCCTTCTCCGCAGCCAATGTCTTCACGGCAGAGTGATTTATGCATCTCCGAGCTTTTACACCCTCTGGGTCCTAAACAGGCTGCTTTTTCCCTTTTCAACTCCACTTCAGGTGCACTGGGCCAGTGCTGGTTTTGTTGTTTCACATCTGAGCCCGCAACGGTGGAAACCTGCTTCCTGCATGCGGATATCGCTTTTGTGAAAGAGATAATAAAATGCATTCAGCGGTTCTTAAAACTCTCCTTGTGCAGAAAAGCATGCGGAGAAAATAGTTTTTCGAAGCTTTGAAGCTATATTCCAAAACATCTGTTCGTGTTTCAAGGAGTTTATAGCTCTGTTCCCAAAGCTCAGTTGCAGTAGCTCAAAGCATCCTTCAGAGCTTTGCTTTAGTTATTTTCAAACATCTTCCTACAATCAAACGCACAGACCTGGGTCTAAATGAAACACGTAGTACTTCTTTGTCTTTTCAGATTTCCAGTGCTCAAAAAAAAAAAAAAAATTCTAATTCTTCCCATAGAAGCTTATTATGATTTTCTTGGCAAGAAAAACATCTTGTTCCATGAGTCTCTTCGATATCAAGGTGTTGAAGCTCAGGAGGGATAGGAGAAATTGCTTTAGATCTGTCACTGAGAACAAGTGATGAATCATGAATATTAATCATCAATATGTTTGTCTTGGTAATTATACATAACGTGAGATATTTTTAAGCAGGAAAACAATGGGATTTCAGAGCCGCTTGAAGAGAGTTACCGTTCTGTCAAACGGTAGGAAATGTCAGGGGCCTGAAGCTTGGCTTCCCATTGGAGACAACATTAATAAATGTGAAGTCTGAACATATTTTTAGTGCAATTTGTTCATGACATGCTGCATAAACCAGCCCTGGGACAGGGGTGATCACAAAGAGCATCAAAACTCTGTCCCATGGAGCAACTCTTGCCTCAAAAACCTGAGCAGTCAGGGAGACCAAAGGAGAGAACCAACTCCTCCATTTGCCAATAGCTCCTACAAAAAGAAATGAAAGTCACAGAACGAATAGAAGCATTTCTTCAAAACCCGAACAGCGCAGGCTGAGCATACGAAATCATTGGCGTGCAGCCATCCGGCGACTCCCACCCCAGCAACGCGACCCGGGGAGGTCTGCATCCGCTCGGCGTCCAGTACGACCACCTGAATTCTGGCTACGTCACTTAATGCCGTCTGCCGTGGTGCGAGGCAGGAAATGCCCATCCAGGAAAGCGAAACAAGAATGCTTGCTTTCATCAGTCCAGGACTTGAGCGCCCAACGACATCCTGCAGACAGTCGGCAGTATTTTGCACTTCTTGCTACTCATTTGTCCGTTAACTCCCCTCTCCAGCCTAATTAGTGCAAGGGAAAACTGAGTCAGGTCATCAGACTCCACCCAGGGAGCGCTAAGCCTCCCTGCAGACGTTTCTTCATACCGTTAGCTGATCTATCTCCTGGGCTCAGCTAAGCCCTGTAGACACTTGGCTGCTTTGGAGCATCCCCACCGCTGCTCTCCATCCGGATGTGCAGGCCAGTCCACCCCGCCCCTTTGGATGTCTTCATTTGCTCTGAGCCCACTCCCATGGATTTGCAAGCTGTAAACAGCACTTCAGGCTTCAAAAATTGCTCCCAATCAGCTTGTGTGTGTTCCCGCGGGAGGAGTGCTAACTGAAGCCCTATTCCCAAGTTAAAGAACATCCCGCCAGATGTGTACCCCGATTCCAAGTAGCTCAGACTGGGCTGGAAGGGATGTCAAAGGCAGATTTCCTAATGGAAACTGCCTTGTCACTGGAGCTACCCCCTGTGCCGAATATCCATAGGACCAGCGTAGACAGAATTAGGGCCCCTGCAGCAAACAGCAGACGTCTTTAACGAGAATCGCGTCCAGTCGGTTCGTTTCATTCAACATTTACTTGGCAGATTGCTGGGCCTCCTCGCTGGCTCAGTTCAAAGGAGAATGAGCCTGTTTTCTCTTCGGTCGTCTATAAACGCTAGTCAGCATCGCACTGTATCCGAGCTGCCATTTTCTTTAGTGACAGAGCTAGACGGCAGGGTTGCGATGCTTCACACTAGCTTTCATGAAAACATTTCTGTATAAGCCAGGAAAGCAAACATGCCTCTACTTCATCCCACTGCACCAGGAATTAAATCAAATCGCTTCCCCCTTGGCCATCTTCAAAGAGCACCCCCAAGGCTTCCCAGGCTCTCTCCTACCTGGGTCCCAAAGATCCAGTCCCAGAAGGAACTAACAATTGCATATCCGCACGTGTCTCGGCTACACCGGCGACAGGAAGGTCCCACGGGAACGCGTGGTTGTGTTTGCGGGTGGGTGTTCAGCAGCCAGCCGCGCGTGCTGTGTCGCATGTCACATCGCAGACATGTTCTCTGATAGCTCCTACGTCTCTGTGTAGAAGTGTCTGCTGTGCACATCACTCTGTATCCAGCCAAAGAAATGCAGGTTCAAGTCTCACTGGTGATAAGCCGTTTGATTCCTGTCCAACCCAAGGGCTCTAGGATCCTGGTCACCCCAAATCTAGCAAAGCTATCATTCCTCTTCTCTGTGAAATCAGCACCTAGGTTTCCAGAAGACCTCCTCCACTTAGTGCCGTCTCCTACTGACCATGAGAAGATGTGGTCACTTCTCTTTCAACGTTGTGAGCTGGTGGGTTTTTCTCCCTGGCTCCCCTTTCACTATGCCTTGAGGACGGCAAGTCCACCACGAGCAAAAGGACAAAACCCTCCTCTACAGCATTTGTTTGGTAATCGCAGGGCAGGTGCGATGAGTCTGGGGAGGTCATGCGGCATTCGTCATATGCAGAGACATTATCTTGAAGTGGGGAAGAAAGCCAAGCTATTCACAATAACCAATACCAGTCTAAGTTTGGCCAACTGGAGAAGCCCACTGCATTGTTTTGACCCAAACCAGATCTTTCTTTGTCCTAGAGCTGTTTTACATGACAGAGCAAGCTGCCTAAGAAAGACAGCATTCACCAATTCTGCTTGGTTACTGCCATCCTTTTTAATGGATCTGGAAGAGCAGAAGAAAGCCTACAGCAACAGACACTCTTCCTGAACATCGCAGCTTCACAGATCACACCACCAGAAGGGACCATTAGATAACCTAGTCTGGCCATGCACATTACTCAGGCAAGCACATTTTCCCCGTTCCCCCTTGCCAAGCCCCATAAGCTGGTTTCAGCTAATGCGTACCTTCCAGAAAGGCATCCAGTCTCATTGGAAGATGACGGCAAGAAGTAGAAACTCCTCCCTGGGAAGTTTGCTCCAATGTATAAATCACCTTTTTCCCCTGTCTTCCATTTGAATCTAACTTGCTTTAACGACTTGCCATTTGTTGCAGCTCTGCCTTTCTCTATTAGTTGAAGAGCTCGTTAGGACCCGATATCCTGTCATGCTGATATGCACAACACAGCAAAGCCCACCTCAGCATCTTGGCAAGTGATTTTTCCCAGCTAGGGTAAATCAGCACAGTTCCCATGACTGGAAGGGAGCTATTATAATTTACAACAATGGAGAATCTGATGCCAGTGCCTTCAGAAGAGATTTAGCGTTTGCATTAAGGAAAGAATATGAATTAAATTTAAATTACTCCAAAACCCAAAGCGACTGCTTCTTTCTCAACTGGAGAAGAACAGCAATTTCTTCCAGCCTCTGTTTGCATTACTGAAGCAAAGGCTGTTTCTCACTCCTACTTTTGCCTGTGTTCAAAGTTACAACTGCTCCTTGCTCATGCATGCAGCTATAATGCCAATAACTGAACAACAATGACAAAGCAAAGCAAATACCCAACCAGTCAAGGCAGTAAAAGAATTGGGTCCTTAGGAATTCACTCCATTTGTTGCTTCAGTCCCCCGCTAGCTTCAGGTGCTTACAAGTGACAAGAAACATGCCATCCTCAGCTGCTCCTAGCTTTAAAGTAGCATTCAAACAGTTACCACAACTCCTATCGCTTTGTAATTCATTCTCTGATTCCTACCCATCAGCTGGCACCGGGAGCAGTTTCACGGACAACTTTGCTCCCACTTCGTGCATCCTCACCTTCCCCGCTCATCGCTTTGGGAATAAAAACACACGGGAGAGATGCTTCACTTTTACACCACAAATGTGGGTGCCTTTTGCAGGCCTTGCATTCAGTTGGTCAAACGAGTACTTGAGCCCCCCTGCCGCGCTGATGTGGGCACCCTGTGAAAGCGTGAGGTTGACTAGATTGGACTCAGTGAAATGCTAAGTGAGCCGTCATTGCCAACGCAACAGCAGACACAAATGGGAAAACTCACGCCAGCTTGTGTGCGGGGGGTAGGGGATGGGGCTAGAAAATCATGGAAACTTCCGAGTTGAAAGTTATTTCACAGCTCAACACAAGCAACGACCCGGTCAATGCCAGGGAGCACCGTTCGAGTTGCGCCGGCTCGTGCACGGTCCGGAAACAACCTTGAGAAGCAACAGGGACTCCTGCCCCTCAGTACCCCAGCAGAAATGGGGTTACGCGGAACTGACTATGAATCTGGCCTCACTTAGGCCATGTCTCTAGTTTTGTATTAATTCCCTTCTTTTCATTTCTGGTGCAATTTGCCACGTGGTGGAAGTATGCAGAGATGCCGGAGGGAGGCAGGCAGGGCAAAAATGACCTTTCACCAACCCAACACATGGGCTGATGACAGTGCTCTCCAGGAGGTAGACATCAGCTAGTGACCTTCCCTCTTCAGAAGCCTTTGTCTTCTTCTCGGCTCTTTCTGTCCAAGAAAGTCCCCCCAAAGCTTTCTACCCATGGACACCAAAGTTGATCTGACAACCCCCAAGCCACAGCCCCCTCGCCCAGCACGTCGAGGAAGGCAAGCTGCTGAAACATTTTTCACATCAGCCAGGACTCCTGCCTGATCACTCGAACAGTTTTCCTTTGCTTCACTAGCCTAATTGAAAATGAACAGTACTCTCCATTCCCAGCATAGGAACACACGGCTCCTGCAACGTCTCTTGCAAATGCCTCGCGGGCAATTGTAACGTACACGACAGGCACTACATGTGCAACGGATGCCACTGCAATTATGGCATCTTGCATTCACGGCAAAGGGATGCTGTCAGCTTCAAAATCATAATAATAGTAATAATAATAACAATAAAAACCCTACCTTGTAAATACGGTATTTTGCAAACCAATTTCCTTTCCTTCAGTACTAATAGCACAGCTAAGAGGATTTTGATCATCTTTAATGAATAGGGAATAATAGCCATGTGACAGACTTGCCTCCAGTAGCAGGGGACTGGATTTGACGCCCTTCTCATCCTATGTTTGTAGTTTAACATCCCTCAAGGGTTTTCTTCGGCTGGGATACAGCAGCAGAAGGCCCAAATGTCTGCCCTCAAAATTGGGAGGCAAGGGGTACACCTTGACACTGAACGTGCAAAGCCTAATCAAGGGGGCTTGCCCTCTTGCTGCTCTGCTCCCTTTTAGCAGCAAGGCAATTTGGAAAAACCTTATTCTGCATTTTAATGGGAAATGGGGAAAAATCCAGAGGCGTGGGATATTTTCTCCCAGCCTCCTCCTCACCAAGAGAATCTGAGCCCCAGAGAGAGTCTCTTCAAAGCGCTGAGGGAATGCATGAGCCTCCTTCAGAGGCAGCTCTCCCCCTGGGTCCTGCGGTGCCAGTCAAGGCTCATCATCTCCAAATGCAAGATGGGACAAGGCAGGGAGTCGATGTTACCTTTCAAGTTTCTTCTATGCATCTCTTTCAATATGAGCAATGAAAAATCAGTGAGGACCATTTCCAGTGCTGCAGTGTTTGGGCTTCAGGGGCTGGTTTATTTGTTCATTATTTATAGTGAATTTTAGTACTGATAATAATGGGGAAACCCTAGCGGTGGCAGGTTTTGCAAAACCTTTGTGGTCCAAAAACCAACCCACGGATATGCTGGTGGGGAGAGTATCCAGTCACACACAGTCCCTATGCTATCTGCCATGCAACACAGAGGAAGCAAAGGAAAGGAAAGATAAATATTGCAGTGCAGTGACAGTCAAGGTATTCACACGGCCCACTGCAATGGAAATGAAAATCCAAAGCACCATCTCCTTTTGAATTTCCAAGACTGTGAAACACTTTCTGATGTTTTAACTGGTTTGGTTTTGTTTCACTTGTTTTTTTGTGCTGACCTGGTTGCATTTCAATGGGATTTTTGTGCTGAGTCTTCAAATCATGCAAGAGTTAAAGGAACGATGAACCATTACCAAGGTTGTTTTACAGAGCAAACCAACAGAGAGGCATTTCTTTTGTTAATATAGTCATTAAATGAAACAGATGTCAAAAGCTAGCTTTTATACCATCAGAAATCTTATCCTGGGGAAAAAAAAAAGCACTTTGAAAGTTGCAATCACTCCGACTGTGCTGAAACAGAGCAACACTTGCACAAAAAGAGCTATTTGGGCTCCCTCTGCCCCATGCAGATGAAACCACCTACACATTTCCTAAAATATTAGGAGGATCCAGCCGCTAAATGTACTGACAAAAGATGAACTTACTTACCCTAAATAACATAGTACCCTTATGCTGAACCCAGAGAAAAGGACCTGACCTTCCAGGTAGCTCAACCCCCCCCACCTCTTCAATTCCCAACAAAGTTGATCGCCGATGATGCTCTAGGAGGTCCATCTTGCACAGACAAGTTTTTTAATTCCAAAGCTCGCTTGAAATGTTCCCATAATGGACAAGTCCCTTGATGATGCGTGTTTTATTCAAGAATGAAATGCAGGGTTGAACTGGCTGGTACGACCTCAGCATAAGTTGTCTTTAAGCCAATGTGACAGTCAGGACTAACGGCTCAATCAGACTCCCCCATCAATAGGAATTTTACCTACAGCGCCTGCAGCGGACATGGAAAAGCGCGTCCAGGTTTGCACGGCATTTCATATTAGCTGTGGAAGCCCTAATGAAGGTCAGTGCAAGAGCGCTGGGTTTGCCTAAGCATCTGTGTGCAGCACTTGACGGTTAAGCCAGGAAGCCACTCCACGCAAAGGTGCAAGACGTGGAAGCCCAAGGCTGGCAGCTGGAAATGGGGGAAACCTTGGCCCCTGCTCCGGCCAGTCTGCCTCTCCTCCTCCACCATCGCCCACCCCTGCATTGGGCTGCATCTGTGTAGCTGGCCAGAGAAGGCCCCAAATTCAGACACGAGTTTGCAGGGAAGCCCATCAGTCCTGCACTGCCCATTTTACCAAGTCTCCTCTTAGCTTCAGGCTCTCCTAAAGCAGCCTCCTTCCCTTTCCAAGGCTGTTGAGGGAACCTTGTCCAAATTGAACAACACACAGCCGGCAAAGAGACGGTTGGTCAAGGTGAATGGCAAGTCAGGGCAGCCTAATGCATCCCTGAGCAAAGAACTGGCAGGCCTGAGATCTTGCTCACCTCCATGATGAATTGCTATAGTCCAACTGTGACTTTCACCTGAATCGTCTTCTCTGTTCTTAACCCTAACCTTCGCTGTCTGCCATGGACATTATGAATTGTTCCCATGTAGTTTTTGCTGAGGCCGGCTTCTTCTATTGATAAATGTTGATAAAATAGTCTGGTATTATCAATTCCTCTCAAAGGGGCAGGCATACGATGTCAGGGGCTGGAAGAGGAAGTGGCTCTATCACACTCACACCCAGTACCAATTTGTCAGCCATTGGTACCTTAAGTAGTGAGGCTCAATATAAAGCATGAGCTCCTCTGCAACAGAGAAAGCAAAGGAAGGTTTACTTAGTGCTGCTGCAGTCATTTCTCAATTTACTTCCCGCTGTGAGCTGCTGCTTGCTTCCTTCCAAGAGACAGCTCCTATGTGTGAATCCCCAAATCAGTCAGGATGCATTCCTATAAACCAGGATACTCTAGGTGCCTTCTGGAAGCCATGTCCTAGGAACCTTAATTAGCACATGCATTCCTCCTGAACTTCAAAAGACAGCAAGGGAGGACCTGGGAAGTTTACTTCAAATGCTATTTGCATGCGACTATCACTGCCACGGAAGGATGGGAAATGGGCGGTCTGACCGGAAAGTACTAGGTGAGTTTCTGGAAGACAGGATTACCAGTATTTAGAGAGAAACCAAGAGAAAAAAAATGCATCGAAGGTGTGAAGAAATCCCTCCCTCTCTTCCCTGCCTTGGGACATCCACACACCACTCCTCTTTCACACTGTGTGCTATTAGGCTTCAACCTGGTCACCTAGATAACTGGGCTGTAAAAATTCCTGAGGGGTGGGGAGCTGCCTCTTTCTCTTTTCTGGCAGCAGGCATTTTTTTGGGAAACAGCACACAAGCAGAGACTTCAGGCTGCTGTCTGCATGAATCAGTGACTATGCCTGAAGACTAGCTAGAAAGTTAGAAATACGTAATTTCAGACGTGTATTAAAAAGGCCACCGAGCCCAGGTTTGTTAGATTCAACTCGTTCTGGTTTGCTCAAGGTTTTTCCTATCTCCTATTGTTTTAAGCCCTCTGTCCCATTCTCTCCCCCGACCAATGAAAGTTTACCTGGTTACAAGGTGCCTGGTTGAGAATTCTTTAGGGGAGAGACAGGCTTTTTTGCTCCCTTGGCTTGGCTGGCTAAGGTGGGTTTAGTTATATACTTTCCTCTGGGACAGGAAGCTATCTTTGGAGGCTTCTGTCTATAAAAACCACCCAAAATATTACCAGGGGGCAAAGCACCGCCAAGGCTTGCAAGGTCTGCGTACCCCAGACTGCACAGAGCCATCACAGAGACCAGTGCACTCCAGACTTGCACATGTGCTCTAGGAAGGGGGCCAGCCAGATGTAGGTGCCCCAAGGGAGACTCCCAAAGCATAGTTCGGGGTCTGGCACAGTGAAGTGGGTGGCTCTACATGGTAGTGCCCTCTACTAGGCTGCCACAGAGGGAACCGCTTGGAGGAGGTGAAACACTAAAATGTCATATAAATGAGTACACTGGTGGGCAATATAAAAACAAACAAAAAAACCCCACAAACTTCTTCTTGCATCATGAATTTCTACCATCCAAAGACTGTTCATTAGCCTTGAAAATGATAGCTCTCTTAAAATCTGAAAGGAGGACTTGCTACCATTCAAAAGCCAAAAAGACTACCCAGTGCTTGTTGAAAGTCAGCAGAGCCCCGGGATGAAATCAGGGTAGAAAATGAATAATCACTGACACTTGGGACACTGGGCCAAATCTTCAGCTATTGTTATGAAAGGGACTTGTGCTAATGGACTCTTGCTGAAGATCTAACTTGATGCATTTCAGTCCATCCCCAGGTTAATGAGAGAAATCTTGTAGGTCGCTGTTTTTGCTGTAGAGAGTGAAGAATCTTGAGGGTTGCCAACCTGGTGCCTTTCACAACCAGAAGATTCATTGCTTTTAAAGCACTATTAGTGCTAAAATACTAATTATGAGGAAGCTGCGGCAAAGCACTTTTAGTGCTTGTAAAGGGAACAGCTTGAAGGCAAGTTTGTCCACCTCTTAAAACAAGAGGAATTAAAAAAAAAAAAGCCTCCCAATACACATGCTTATTTACCAAATGGGCATATGGAGGAGGAAAGGGGCAACAAATGCGATTTCTCAGCACCTGTTATCTTCTAACGCTCTGAAAATCTGCTCATGTTCGCAACCAGAAACTCCGGGCAAGCCCTGCTTTTATCATGCAGGTGCTTGCAAAAGAGGAGGCTCTGACAGATTGATAGTATTGGAAATAGAAGTCTTCCCATTATTGACAGCTATATATTTGCTCAGCCAAATGGTTTTTCCCCCTTGAGGGAGGGAGGAAGGAAGAAACTGAGCGTGCGATGGGTCCAGAATGCCTAATGACTAGATGCGCGCAGTTCCCAACGGCTCTCGGCATATTTTACACCAGTTCTCCACTTTGCCACGTTTCTCTGACAGGCAGGTCCTCGCACACCATTTAAGCGACTCGTACCAGACTTCACGGAAGATAATTCTCCTCCGTTAAAAAGGGAAGAGAATTAAACTATGAACCCTAATCATGTTAATAGCCTGGCTTGACAGTATAGATCGCTGAAGTGGCATTTCACATGTCCCATAAATTACCGATACAGTATCCCTCTCTGAATATGACTCCCTTCAAACACCTTTCTAGCACATTTGCATCCGCTCTCCTTTTCAAAGGTACTCACCCACCCAGTTGTTCTCATGATCCATAATCATATTGCTTTGCTCCTGGTTAGTGCTTTGAGGCTGCAGCAGACATATTATGCAAAACATTTCTGCCCAGCTTCACCTGAAAATTAATTTACCAAAAAAAAAAAAAAAAATTCTGTGCATAATTCCTAAAGCACACATAGTCAAAGCATGCACCCTTCCTCCTAAGGGGCTGGACTTAACACTTCTTTGCTGAAATACCAGCTAGGACATGCTTTTCACTAGTTTAAGCCTGACCCAAAAGGGATGGTGACGTTTTGGGGCATTTATTACTTGTTCTGTTGCTAGGACTGACTGGCTTTCCAGCACGAGCTGTCTCTTCTAAATCATCTTTTCCCTTCAGCAAGAATGACCACATTCATAACATCTAGCAACACATTTACTACGACTTGGCACATTACTACAACTGGGTTCATACCATCATTGGGAACAAAACCTCAACCACGGAGAAGAGATTTAATTGAATTTTGATTCCAGCCTGTTGAGGATCTCTCTCGATCCACGTTTAAATCCTGTTCCACTCCTGATTTTGGTGGATTCTGTAAATCTGCCAGGAAGGAGCATTTCAGAAACAAAATTTTAAAACCAAGAGAGTGGTTCCCTCTCTGCCCATCACAATTCCAGAAGAGTTTTAATTGCAGCAGGTAACAAATACAAGGCAGGTAAGCACAGCATGCAAGCTGTAACAAAGATGCATGCCCCTACCTGCCTGATTTTATCAGCCCCACACTTTTAAAAGGACTTAAATCCTTAAATTTCCACAAACATTCACATACAGATTAAACATGGAATACAGCTGATAAGGTGAATATTGTTTCCTTTCATGCTGTATCTTTTTTTCCTCATTTAAGTCACTAGTTTTTCACTTCTTTAAAAGTGCCTTATTGCAAAACACTGCCCGACAAGGTCTGTGGGTCGAGACGGGTCTCAGCCACCACACAGGGAACGCGCTCATTTTTGTCTCTTGACTTTATTTCCCCCTCTTTACGCTGGGGGGGAGAAACTCCCCTGTACGCGCTGAGCACAGAGAGAGCTTGCAAGCATATAGCAGGTGCTGTTTAACCGAAGATAAATAATTCTGTCAAATAACTTCTTTCAGATGTCTGTGAAATTGTTAATTCAGGAGAACATATCCCTGAAATACCAGCCGCTACAAGAGCATGCGGTGCGCCTCAGTGACATCGTAGGAAGACACGGCCTGAGATTTTCAAAAAGGACCAGCAATTTGGGATCCTACGTTGTTTGCATCCTCAACTTGAGGCAACTTAAAAGCCTCATCCCTCAAGGTGTTAACCTCAAGGTGTCAAGTGGTTCAACCAACCCATTTTCTGCCTCCCTCCATGGGGTCCCCTCCCCGTCTATCTTCCTGCCAGTCCATTCCTAGCATCCGACAAAGCAGGTTGCTGACTTTTAAAATGCATACCTCTGTACTAGTTCGGATGTCTCCCTGCCCTATGTTTGGCCTGACTTCAGACTAACCTGGATAACTTTCTCTCTATATATGGCTCCATCATCTAGTTGGTTATCCAACAGGTGGCTGGAGGGGGAGCACATATGGTCCATAGGGAGTAACGTTGGGGTTGCTCAGCTCCAGCTGTACCACCGTCCTCCTTATCACTCTATCTGCAGCAGCATCCAGGGTTTCTGGGCTCCCCCTCCCTCCCCTGGTTTCTGTCTCGTGCCCCAACCCAGGGCAGCATGTGGACCCCTGGTAGCATGCGGCTTGCACTGGTGTGGCTCACATGGCGTGTGGCCTCCAGCCACTTAGAAGTTGAACAACTCCTATCTTTAAGTCATGGCAGACTCAGAAGCTCCTGTACCCACCAAGAAATCACATTATACTAGGATAATATAACGATCACATTTTAGGAGCCAAAAGACCATGTTCAGTCATTTTATTATCAATTTAAAAAAGCCAGGATGTTGAAACTTGTTTCTAAGAGCAGTTTAAAGTTAGGACTCTGGACCATGCGGTCTCAGGCCATCTACCCAGCTGATTATTTCAAAAGGGAGACTTAAAATCTAGAGCGCTCTTGGATAATCAACAGTAAAAACGGTGACTTCAAATGATTTTGTCTCTAAAATCTGACTTCATAGAGCCTATCGACATTACAGCACAAGTCTGAAGACTGCACAGAGCACACATTTCTCTAGCTTTCAGCATTAGAAATTATACGAGAAATGCTATGCTTTTTTAAATACGGTATCTTATGTTAATTGATAGTATCAGCATAGAACGGTGGTTCTTAACCAGGTTTAAATCCACTTAAATTTCTACAAACATGTAGAGATTAAAAATGGGCTCCCAGCGATTCCAAACAGGACTTCATAGTGTTGAACCCATTCTGATCTGTTGGGGTCGTCCCGCGTGCTCTGCAACAGCAGAACTCCCCTAGTATTTTTCCGTAGTCAAAAAAAACCAAGTGAAAACTAAGAGCTGACATTTTCCAAGAGGCGCCTTGAGTCTAACAAGGGATGCCTTGAACCTAAAAAGGTTGATAATCATTGGTGTGAACAGAGAGAGTGAACTTAAAGGCAGTAGCACAAGGTGACTGAATTAGGAAAGAGCTCTCAGCCTTGCCTTTGCTTTTCCTGATGCTGCAATGCTACCTTAATGTTGAATTAATGCTCAGGTATTAAGCTGGGTTTTCCACCTGGGAAATAACAGACATATTTAACTGGTGTCAATATTCTTTCCCTCCTTGACAGGGGAGGAACGCCAAAAACAGATCCAACAGAACAAGCTGTTATCGTGAGATACCAAAATCAGCCCGGTGCATTTTTATGCAGAGGATGTGTTAATCCTTTTTGTGAGCTACAAAGCGCAGATACTTATGCAGCAGGTTGGAAAACAGGTGAGGAAGCAGAATGTAGATGAGCCAAAAATCCCCCCAGAGAAGAGCAAAAAACATCTCTAGAAATATAAACTCCTTGCTGTCCATTCTATTTATCCTTTCCAATTTACATGCATATCTCTGAGTCACAAATTAGTTGCATTTACCTTTTTTTTTTCTGGAGAAGAAACCTCATCTGCAGACACGTTGATAGTCACTGTGAATTACTGACTCAAATAATTTGTTTCCTTGCTTGTATGCAAGTTATTTCCACATGGATTCCTTTAAACTAATTTAGAAGTATGGTTGTTTTACTTACAATATTGCAGCAGCAGGAAAAAAATGTGTTTTGGTCTTGTAAGATCCATTTATTGAGCTGATAAAACATTTCCAAATTAAAAGTGATTTTAAAATTAAAATGAGAATTTTGACTTGAGGCCAAAAAAAAGGAAGGAAGCTTACAGGCCATTTTTCCTCCTAGACTGAAGTCTACCTAGAAAGAGCCGTCTCTTAAGCATGCTGCCAAACTATTGCCACCTATTCGTGGATATGAAGAACAAGCCCTTTGCAACACTGAAAATATTTCACAGCAGTTTCAATCTTGCAGTTGGGGCGAATAGGTGGGAGGTTAACAATGCAGTGATGCTGAGTTTATAGCACCGTACCCAGATTTAAAAAGAACAATTGGCACGTCAAAGAAAGTCGATGGCTCCTGCAGTAGCTCTCATGGGTAGCAGATTAGTCAGTTTGTAGTACTGCCTTTTATTGGGAAGAGAGGGTAGGAAAAGGGTCAGGTGGGCTGGGAACTGGCTAAGGGGTCAAACCCAGAGGTAGTGGACGGGTCTGTATCGTCTTGGCGGGAGGTGGCCAGGGGTGCCCTGCAGGCTTCAGTTTTTGGCCCCATGCTAGTCAACATCTTTATCAATGACTTAGATGAGGATGTGGTGAGCACGCTGGCCAAAGCTGTAGATGATACTAAGTTATGGGGCAAAGCGGTCACGCTAAGGGACAGGATGTGGATCCAAGAGGACTTGGACAAGCTAGAAATGGGGGGTGGAGTGGAAACTGGATGCAGTTCAATAAGGATAAATGCAGAGTGCTTCATTTGGGGACAAGTACCCAGTGACATGAACACAGATTAAAAGGAGATGTCCTGGCCAGTACGATGACTGAAAGGGACCTTGGGGTTATAGTTGATCACAAGATGAAATGAGCCACCAGTGCAATGCTAGGAAGCGATACTTCCTCTCTACTCGGCGCTGGCGAGACCCCAGCCGGAGTCCTGTGTCCAGTTCTGGGGACCGCACTTCAAAAAAGTTGTGGGTAATTTTGAAAGGGCCTGAAGAAGGGCAACAAGAACGATTAAGGGCCTGAAGGACAAACCTTATGAGGAAAGACAAAGGGAGCTAGGACTGTTCAGTCTGGGGAAGAGAAGACTAAGGGGGACTTGGTGGCCGTCTATATGTAAGGGGTGAATATCGGGAGCTGGAAGAAAAACTGCTCGCTGGGGCAGCCCAGGGGAGGACAAGGAGCAATGGCCATGAACTGTTGGAGGATGGTTTCAGGTTGGATGCAAGGAAGAACTTCTTCATGGTAAGGTTGCCCACAATCTGGACTAGACTTCCCATGGAGGTGGTGCAGGCCCCAAGCTTGGAAGTCTTCAAGAGGAGACTGGACAGACGCCTTGCTGGGATCGTTTGATCTTAGCCGTATTCCTGCCCGGAGCAGGGGGGTTGGTCTCCATGATCTTTCGAGGTCTCTTCCAGCCCTGCATTTCTATGATTCTATGATTTAAGTAACATCAGAGCTGCAGGGTAAGAAATCGGCAGTGCCAAAATGACTCTGGTGCTCAAATCTCACAGACGGTCAAATGTCAAAGTCCAAATGAAAGCCAACAGATGCTTTTTTGAAAATCAACTTGAAGACGGGTGCTTCTGAAAATAAAATGCTAATATTTTAGAAAACCCCAGATGGGGCAGAGACACAGACAGCTGATACAGGAATGGACCCAGTTTGTTATTTGCAAGACCAGCTCCTTCTGGGTGAAACAGGCATCCGGTTCTCAGTTCAGAGACCATAAAACTCATCCCCTGCTCTGTGGCACCATCCATTCAACACACTTGACAAACATTTGTAAACCCAGGCTCACCGAGTCCTCGCCAGGACCCTGCATGCACTCAGCCATGCTGCAGCTTCCCATAACCGTGAAGACTGACCTGAGGAGAATCAGGGCTCCCGATTTTCACTCTTGTCTCATAGCCACAAGGTCATTCTGCATCCATTGCCAAACCAGCCAGCAGATGAGATCTGCTCTGCCAGATCGATCGCACCCACGGCCATCATCCAACAGGGCTTTTAAGGGTGAAACACAAAAATAAAACTTCAGGTGTCTACTCCCGCCTTGCAACGGCCAGTGGGATCTTGCAGACCAAAATGGCCACGAGAGAAGAAAAATGGAAGGGGGAAGACTATTGTATCAGTGCTAAAGCCATCTTCTCAGAAATAAAAATCAATATTCTGGGGACAAAGCGGGGAAAAAAGGACATGATTAATGAGGATTCAGAGAAGGGAATGGGAAGTATTATTTTTTCTCATCTTTGCCTAGAGACCTGGCAAAGGGCTTTGCCAAGCAGTCTAAGGCTTGAAAGGCCCAGGGCTAATAATATAACACTTCCCAGGCAAGATCTGCATTCCCCTGGCAAAGCCATAAAGCTCATCTCCAGAGTACACAAGAAGCTCTAATTGAACAGACTCGTCAGAGCCAACCCATAAAAGGAGTAGCGCTGACTGACAAAGGCAAGAAAGTTTCCAATGAGCTTTTTGGGAAACAGGCAACTGATTTACATTCAGAAACCTTACTCGAAAGCTATTCTAAGAGCTGTGCAGAAAAAAAATGGCTCTTTGCCCAACTGACAAGATGCCAGCCTGGAAGCTCGGCTATATGATTTCACACAGACATGCACCTTTTGTTTCTACCTAGTAAGCCTTGGGATGACAATTCCCTTCTCTTACTACAAGAGGAACTCACAATGCAAGATGCCAGCATGGAATTCAGAAGGGCAACGGCCCACAACTCTTATTTTGCCTTTGAGATGCTCATTTGCTTTTATCAACTCATTTTAAAAGAATAAAACAGAAGACTCGTCTTTCCAGCAGGATCTTGCTACGTCAGGCAAGAAAGAACCGTTTTCCCCGAGTTTCCTATCCATCTTGAAGCAAGAGCTGGATCAAAGAGAGAGAGTTACAGGACTGCATGCTTGTATCATTCCACTTCTTCAATCTGTGGCATGACATTTCCTACAAGCATCATGTCAGCAGGAGGAGATGATACTTCACATTAGAAATAATTGGAGATGCCTTCTCTTCAAAAAGCCTCCATACATCAGTCAGGGAATGATGAAACTGGATCAACGAATGTGCTGTGTTTCCCTTTAAAAGGGAGGTGGGACACCTAAGAAGGTGGAAGCACAGCCTGATTCAGCCTGAGCAGAAGCTGCTGGCCAGATCATGGTGGTGCATCATCTTTATATCCCAAAGACCAATCTGCCCTTGAGTGGCCCATGTCCTTCATGACACAGTTCAGAAGCTCTTTGCGAGATGCATATGTGAATGAGTAGGTCTAAACTTTGGAAATCGAGCATCTACAATAAAAAAGGCTGAATTAGGAACAGCGGGCCTTTGTACATGCCATGTTTTTGGCCCTTTCTTGCACTGCAACTGCATGACTGTTTGCGTGAGCAGGATTTTTGGATGCTTAAAGAGTCTGTCTGGTGCATTAAACTAAAACTCCTCAGACCTAGTTTAGTTTGGCTCGCTGGGAATGAAAGCTTCAGGTCCACGGATTTGTTGCATGCAAACACAAAGGCACTAAAAGACGTGTAATGAGCCCCTTTGTCCACCAGATAGCTGTGACTTTTTTGTAGTTCACCTCTTCAAACTGCTTTTGCTTCTGAATTGTTTCCATTTTTTTTTCTTGTGTAGTTTGCCAGTTCCCTGAGGCACGGACATGGGGGGACCCGGGCCGGGAGGGCAGTGCTGGACTGTCCCGCTCTCCTGCCACTCCAGCTGGAGACCATAGATTCATAGACATCAGGGCCGGAAGGGACCTCGGGAGATCGAGTCCAGCCCCCCGCCCAAAGGGCAGGAAGTTAGCTGGGGTCATAGGATCCCAGCAAGATAAGCACCCGGCTTAACTCGTTCAAAAACCTAGTGCGTGCAAACACTGACATGATGCTCCAAACCTTAATTTGCTCGAAAGCCTAGTGTGTGCAAACACTAACGCGATGCTGCAAAATAAACAAGTTTAAATTTTATAAACCTATTTAATTTAATGAGAATTAAAACCCGTGGTGTGTATAGGCACCCACCAGCTTAATTCTTGAGCTAAACTTGAATAGTCCTGCAATTCAGAGAAAACCCAAGGCAGGGCAATCCTCCTCTTAATCAGATGTGCTAGTCTGACTGCAGTGCTTCCAGTGCTTTACCCTTCTGGCTTTTCTCTGCAATGCCTAGGACTTCACTGCCCCCTGAGAAGCTATTTTACACTTTGCCTCTCATGCCTCTCACTCCTGTTTTGTTCTATAAAAACCTATGGAAAATAATTTCTAAGTGACTCCACATCCGACAGAGAAGTTGCTTAAAATGTCATTCGGTTCTCCCAAACGAACGTTAAAACTTCACTGCTGCAAAGAAAGAAAAAAAGTCAGTCATTACACCTCAAACTTGACAGCTGTTTTTCAGCCTGAAAACTAGAAATTAAGTAAAAAATGTATTTATTCAAATGCAGGGTTTCGCTCACTGCTGGAAGATATCTGACAGTTGCAAAGATGACAGTAGCCTGTGATATCTGCGCGACATCACCCTCATGTTGTCTGTTACTTCAGGGAACGTGACGGTACCTCCTGAAGATCAAATCTCTCTGGCCTAATTAGAAGCTTTTGAAGGGGAACTTCAGTTGGGATATGTACTTCCCCTTGCGAAAGGGAACCTGGATTCAAAGGCATGCACGTACTAATTCAGGAAGCAGGGAGCACTTCGCACCATGCATCTCCAACTAGAAGTTACATATTTTAAAATACTAGGTGTAAAAGATGGACTGCAAAGTCTGCTGCTTAATAATGTACCACAGCAGTTCTGTCAGAGGTGGTGAAGTGTGTTGAGGTGTAAGCCTCAGCTGTGCATCTCACTCCTACTGACTTGCACACAGTCAAAAACACTCACAACTGGAGAGCGATTTCCACCCTCTAGATATGCACAGGGAGGAGGTACTGGGTGAAAGGGTACATCCCATCCTACCCACCATGTACAAGGGGGCTTTGTAAAGGCATACTGGACCAGGAGGCCTTTCAGCTGGTCCAGGGGTTGTCCACAGAGGGGATGCATCCAGAGGAAGCGTGGTTCATCCCAAAGGGGCATGCATCATTCCCTGTGCCCAGCACAATTGACAGTATTGCCTGGCCTATGCACTCAGCACTGGGACTCTCCGCAGCCCAGGCTAAGCATGGCTTCAGGCACGCCACAATGATGGGGCTGGGGGAGATATGAGGAGGTGTAAACACACCCCACATGTCTGCTTCTGTCAACCCCCCAGGCTTGGTGAAGGCCATACACCTTCCAGTTCAATGGCTGGGCAACAGGGCCATTACCCACAAGTAGCTCAGGAATGATGACCCTCATCAAAACCTTTATCTTCCAGTGAATTTAATGTCCAGTGAGAATTTATTTTCATCATATGTTTGTGCAAGAAAATAGAACGGGTGGGATGACAAGAATTAGGCAGGAATTAGATTTATTCCCATTTGCACTGGGAGATTTACTCATGTGGTTTTTCCTGGTGGATATCCAGTGACTCAGGCTTGAGAATTACTGATTTAATGCCTTGCTGCTGCTGAGAGCCGAACAATAAGTTATGGCATCTTGACAGGGGATGCGAGGTACGCAGCAGAAGAAAGTTGATCCTAAATTAACAGCACTTTACTAGTCAAAGCCTACAACGTACTAACTAGAAGGTGATTCTTAGAAGCAGCTTGAACTGCCACTTTTCACCTACACATGCTTGATGTTGGAATTGCAAGCTACCTTTCACCAATGTCACTGAAAATGAGAAGTGCCTGCGTTGTCTTCATGGAGCTCTAGTACTTGTGTATTTAAGTAATCTTCACCTGTGATAAAAGCCACTTCCCTCTTCCCACCCTTCAGCCTGAGCTGTCAGTCCAAGGCCATTACCAAAGGCCACTGTGATCCTTGGATGTATACAAAGGGGGAATATCAAGTGGAAGTAGGGAAGCGATCTCTCTTTCGATCCAAGATTGGCAAGGTCCTTATTAGAGTTGGATGCCCAATTCCTGGGCCCACACTCCATGGATCCTAAATATAAGACAACCGGAAATATGGTCCAGGTGACGGAAAATAAGTTTTAGGGTATGAAGTTCCAGGTGCCAGGCTTATTCAAGGAGAAGGCTGAGAGATGGCTTGATCATTATGTACAGCAACAGGAGAGCCGGTACTAGAGAGGTTGCTTTGACCAAGGTTGCTTTGTTCAGCTCTGCTGGCCATAGCATAAGACAACCCAAGCATCGGCAGATTTCCAACCTGTGCCATTGTTTCCCATCTTGCTCCGCTCCCCAGCAGTGACCACTACTGCAGACAGCCTTGTTTCCCACATAGTGCCATCATGCTTTATCAAACGTTGATAACATTTCACCCAAAGGGAGCAGCCAGTCAACAGAAATCAATGCCAGGGTCTGGGGCTTAGTCTCAAGACCGCGTGGAAGATGATAACTGCTGAAGGGTAAACCATTCAGTCCGACTGGGCCTCTCTGTGACAGAAGCCAGTACCAGGCGCATAAGTAATTTCAGAGTTAAAAAATTGGAATGAACGTGCCCACCAGGGAAATTTCTCTTTCTAACCCTCCTTAGTTACCAACTGATTCATACCCTGAAGTCGCTGCAGGGCTTGGGTCCCAAACCCTTCTGTATTTTCTGTCCTAGCTGTGCTGGGTAAAGGACAGGCCAGGTCTCCCTGCAGAGACAGCAGGACCTCTGAAAACTTTCTGGCTCCAGCCATGGGAAGGAGTCGTGATGATATTTGTGCACATAAGTGTATAATATAGACAAGTGCTTCAGGAATAATTACTGCATACTGAAAGAGAGACGCAAAGCTGAGTCCCTGGGAACATCTCCTTCACCCTTAAAAGATAAGGGGACCATAGTAATTAGTGTTATTTCTAGCCAGCCAGCCTGCCTTCACTGTAGCTGCTTTCAAACCCATTTTCAATTACCTTGTTACATTAATTGGTATTAACACTGCAAGCTGCCAAAATAACAGCATGTGGAGACCCGCCAAAGGTGCAGCCTAGATACGCTGCCTTTTGAATATGCACAAAGCAATTGTGTGCGTTTCAGCACACTGACACCGCTTCCATGCGAGCGGCATTGATTCCCCATCACTCATGTCAGGATGATATCCTGATCCGTGCTACATTACAGGACGTCAACATCTTGTAGCAGGCTCTACAGTGCTACCCTGCAAGTGAGACCCTGCCAGCTTTTCCGGCGTTTGCAGTGGTTGCCATGCCACTGGTTTCATGTGGTTCCCACAGGGAAACGACCCATCCTGCAGCCTGAACTCCCAGGCAGTCGTCAGCCTCATTAACTCCTATCTGCATAATATTTAAGCATGGCCATTGCCTGGGATCAAAGCGGTGCAGTCCCCTCCAACAACCTTTTATCTGTCAAAGAAAGACAGACAAAAGACATGGACCAGTCGAGCACTCGAGACTTGATTTCGGGTACCTACCCTGCAACCTCTCATCTGCTGGATAAAGTGATGCTATCTGGCTGGCAGAGCTTTATCGCTAAAATATTGCCAATGATGGTGGGGGAAGGAGGGGAAAAAGAAGAAGAGAGAGAAAAAGAGATAAATATCTTTTAAAAATGTAATTAACCTCTAGCTTTCTGCCACCGAAAAGGAGCGACAGCACGGGCAGGACACGGGATCTCATTTCAAACACGCTAACAGGAGCCAGCACAAGCACAGCTTGACCCACAAGTCCCCAAAGGTTGTTTTAATGATTGTTTGTCCAAATGAGCAGTCCCTTTATCTGTGAAGCATGGCCTACAAATACAATCAATGCTGACTTTTCAAGGCCTGCTCTATAAAGTCCATTATTCTAATTACCGCTCTCCGACACCCACTACCTAGGATAAATGGATGAAGAGACCCACCGGCACCTAAGAGCATGCTGGCTTTTTAGTTTTGTCATGCTGTGCTTTCAGCCACAAAGCTCAGACCTAGAGCCACATAAGCCCCCAAGCTGGTGCATAAGCACCTCTAGAAACGGTGTGTCAAGAAAGAAAGATGTGTCAAGTGTCAGTCACTCCCATTGCAATCTGCATTTTACCCTGTATTTCTAAAGCACTGAGGTGCAGCTCCTGCATGTACACCCAGCTGTATCTCAGTTCATCGTGTGCACATTATACAGCAAAGTTAAAGAAAGATTCAACAAGTTGACATCTTTAGTGACTTCCAAAGTAGCACTACTGAGGTTTACACAATACTGCCTCTAAATCTAAATGTTTTAGATGCTCCAGTCTAATCTGAACATCTAAAATGTTCAGGTTAGACTGGAAACATCTGGGCATGTCCATGCTATCCTTCAGTCCACCAGGCAAACTATTTGTTATTTAGAGCCAGGACACCATCCCCAGCTGCCACTAGAAAACTCATATATCAGAAATGGTCAGCATAAACTGTACAGGACTCTCAACAGGACAAAGTGGTTGTTTCTCCTTAAAAGACTGACTGCTGTGTAATATATGTGCACTTATATACCAGGACTGCACTGCAAATCACCATAGCAAGTAACTGTTAATCTCCTTGGCTTCTCATCTGGTGCTGAGAGAAAGCATCCTGGGATACCAAGAAGCGGGGGAAAAGGACACAAAAGGGTTTTGAGCAGGGTCAGGAAGAAGAGACGAAGTCAAGGCCATGTGCTCAACTGGAGCTTGTGGATGTACTGCAGAGGGGTTTCTACCTCTTTACCCTATTAAGACATTTGTTCTGGCTCAGAAGCAAACAAATGCCGTGATTTCACCCCAAAGACAGAAGGCGGTGCCATGGCTGGTCAAAAAGTTATGCTTCAGGAAAGGGAAGTGCAGCCAACAAGGCCAAGCAGAAATGTGCGAATGTGTGTCTACGAGCATCTGCATGACGTGCAAGAAGACACACAGCACAACAGGGTCTACCTGGAGGTCTCTCCCCTTTTTCAGACGCTTTCCAGATAGCCATTCTCAACCAGGATGCCACGCAATATTATCCTGGTTAGGTAGCAAAAACATGATTTGCAAGATATAAACCCCGATGATTTCAAATAGAAATCCACCTCCTCAAAACCATTCACACTTGTAATGGCCTTTCTGAGCTGTTTGCAACAGAAGAATTGCTCTAGTCTTCTCCCACCGTCATGAACTGAGTGAAAGTGAAGAGCTGGGATTTGCTGAGGGGTGCTTCAAGACTAATGAGGGGTGCTTTGAATCTTGCACTGCTCAAAAAGGAGGGATGAGAAAAGGGTATTTCCAAAAAGACTGAGAGCAAAGAGAGCGTAAATCTTCAAGCCAACAGTTGAGCTACAGCAGGACATACCCTCCAAGAGGACAGGACAATGCTACTTCATGCTTTTCCTCCTGGCTCCTGTTTCTGCTCCTGGACACCATGAAGAAGGGTTGTATCTTTACAGCCAATGTGCTCCTCTTGCTTCCTTGGGGTGAGGCTGAATCAACTGGAGATCGGACTTTTCTACCACCAATGAGTTTCCAAAATCTGAATAAACTTCCCTCTCCCACAACTGAGGGTCTAAGAAGTCATCTCATCGCTTTTCCTATCACCTAGGCAAACATAAATATTCTTTCATTTCAGGATGCCCCTGCCCCCCCTTTATATCCATTACACAGCAATGCAGTTTGCTTTAAAGCAACTGGCAAGGGATCCTGGGGTCAATCAGGTGGGGGAGATGACTGCAGGAGCCTTTAAAAGGAAGCTAGCCTCTTGCCTTGGGGAAGGCAGAGAGAAGCAGACGACCCCTTTCATGCAACCGACGGCGAGTGCCATCGCTACAGACTGTGCTTTAAGGATGTTGGCACAGGCCAACACAGGCACTGGAAGCGCTGAACTGCCCGTCAGGTATTCTGGCCATTAATTCAGCAAAGTGTGAACAGTTTCCCCCAAACTGTGGTTTATAAAATGGGGAGATTCCACCGGTGGGCACGGTGAACATGGGAACTAAGTATACAGGACAATTCCAGGTGAGGGTTTCCAGCTAATGCCCTTGAACTCCTTCCTACAAAACTCGCTGGTTCTGTGGCCTTAAAGAAATCACTACAGTCAAGGATTGTGCCCACAGGAGTCCATCTAGGAAAGTACCATCCTAATCCAGCACTGGGTCTTGCAACCCTTGGCGTTCCCCAGCAATCATCTCTTTTGCTTCTGCACTAGACCAGATCAGTCACTGTAATGTCAGCGTAACACAATGAACGAACTTAGGATGCTAAGCACCATGAATCTGCATGCAAATTCAGACGACCACAGAAGGCAGAAGACATTACGGCTGAAGAAAAGCAGAATTTAAGACGCAGAATTTGCTGATATGAATATTTTAAAGATCTAAGGCATATATATGTATACGTACACACACACACACACACACTTCAAAATTTTGGTTTAACTAATAATTGCTCCACTGGGGTGCAGCCCACAATCTCACTCTGCAGAAGGCGGGGGTGGTAAATATGATCCCAAAAGTCCACTGCAGAACAAAAAAGCCATTTTTTGCCTATAAATCAGTACAGAACCTAGCCTATTGATTTTTAGGGGGCTAAGAAAGGAAAAAGGAATGGGAAAAGAAAAAAAGGAGGAATACCGTGTCACGTGCAATGAGTGTAGGGGAGAAAAGGCATGGTTAGAAGAAGAGACTATTGTGCAGGTTAAAAGACCCCAAAGAGCCAACTCCATCTCATTGTGCAGCGGTGAAGGAAGAGATGTGCTACGGGGCCAAATCTCTAGCTGATGTAAACCCCAGCAATGGACCTGACCGGCATTATTCCAAATGACTGTTGCCAGAGCTTATTTTGGCCCAGAAATTTGGTAGCTTCCCAGGTGTAAGGCCAGAAGGGACTGTTTTGGTCTTCTATTCTGACCTCCTGCACGACAGAAGCCAAAGCCCAGCAACTCCGGATATTCAGATTTTAAGGCTAATCCTACCAGCCACCTCTACGAGCTGCAGGGCTCTGACCCAGGGCCGCTCTCCCTTCACAGACCCAGACCCACCCTCTCTTTCTCTTTATCCCATATTGAGCAGCTAAGAGGAGCATGATGCACCTGGCCACTTTCCTGCAGGGTCAAACCAAGATGATGACTGTGAAAAGCTGCAGAAACCAGCTCACAGGGGCTGGCTCTGATGATGCCCTCCAACTTTCTTGCATCCTGATCCAGGTGTGTGTCGCACTTGAATTTAGACCCTACAAAACACAGACCAGTTTGTGTTGCCCTGGGCCACTGAGGGTGGAAGACGAACACCTGGTCCTACATGCGTAACCCCACGAGGGGACGGGGGACAAGCTTTCAGGCTCCAGTGACTTGATGGTTTTTGTTGCTAACAAGTATTTAATGCTCCGCCCCTGCGAGGGCCACATGCCTGTGCATTTTCACCATTTGTTTTTAATATCTGTAGAATACAGTTTTTAAAAAGTGAAAAGTCTTTCTCTTGCTTGCTCTTGCTGGAATTAGGTCAAGAAGCTATGCAGCAAATAAGCAGCCCCCATTTGCCTCATTTTAAAATAGCCATTTGCTATTGAGAAAATGTATCTGCAAGACGCGAGTTCTCCGTAATCATGTTCTTTGCGTCAAACTTCTCCGATGCATTCTCCCAAAGCCTACCCTCTATGAATCACAGTATTGTGATTAGGACAACACTTAATTACTGCTCTGCGATAAAAGTTTATGAACCAAGATTTTATCCTTAGTCTGCACATTAGGCTTTATTTATTTTTATATATGCATAAATATGCAAAGCCATTTAAAATGATTATTAATTGCAGCAGAAAGCAATTTGGTGGCTTTCAGCAAATAGTCACTGAAGCTGTATAAGGCCCTTGGTCCTTTTTCAGCTACTGTCGTCAATTATTTAGCCTTTAGAAGATCTCAGTTATCATGATTTAAAGGATGTTCTACTTAAATATTATTTCTGCTTAACAGAAAGGGCACTGATCTTTTATTAAATTAATCTCGACTGTACAGTGATCTGCTGCATCTTCATAAAGCCATGTGTACAGGCTTAGCCCTCTCATGTCTGTGGTTTATGGGATCCAATTAAATCCCATGGCCACAGCTCTACAACTTTTCAGTCCTCCTCCCTGCCCCCATTTTTTCCTTTCAACTACCCACAAAACGTTTTGCACTGTTCATATTTATATTTAAAACCAGCGCATTTTAAACCCTCCTTTCAGCCTGGCAAATGCGCCCTGTGCAAAAGGCAAAGGCTGTGCATGTGTCAGGACAGAGGCTATTTATAAAACTACAAATATCTCATGCCATAAACCACCACACGCTATAAAAATGCCATGTTGAAAAATTTGGTCTCTTTTGAAGTTACTTCTCAAGAAGGGAAAAAAGCCCTGCAATCCTAATTCATTAATATTTATTGCACATACTTTGTTAGCAGCCACTTGCTGGATGTTTAACCATCCTGCTACCAGGAGTAGCGGTGGCTCTCCTGACTGAAAATCCTTGCTATTGACTGAAAAAATTAAAAGCAACCTAATGCTTTTCATTCTCGTTGCAGGTTCCCCCTTTCAAACAGCTAATCTGCTTCCTAAATCCATATTTTAAAGTCCTTTTGTTTAACCTTGACCTCTCCGCCACACCAAGACCTTTCAAGTAGCATAGGACCTGTCCATCTTTCCTATCCTGTTTCTATTACTTGCACTGAATTCTGGAAGTGCCTTTTGTTTTTCGATCCCATTTTTCTGCCCTTCTTGTTCAGGTTGCTAATGGAAAGGCAGCTCATGCTGACGGAGAACGCAAGACTTTGAGCTCCTCAACCACCCACGCACTGCTGAAGTTAGCGCAGCACGACAATGCTGAGAGCCTGACCTGTTGGCATTGATTCTGCAAGTCCTTGTGCTTCGTGGCAAGGGTGGGAAAAGCTAGGGTAAAGCTAAACAATAGGCACAGCCTTCTGCGCTGATGATTTGCAAGCGCCGAGTCTTTGTGCATTATTACACTGCGCTGCACAGAGTACGAAAGCGGTGGTGTGTGGGCAGACAAGGATGAGCCCAAGGACAAGTGGGTTTCTGTTTTATACACTGAACCACACACAATGCTCAGCGTGTGAGTGAGATATGCAGCTCTGCAGTCCCTTCCCAGGCCTCTCTAGGCAGATGCGACTGTCCTGGGCTTTTACCACTGTGCTCTTGTGAATCCAGGATTGGGTCTCCGCGTCCCATGTCCCACTTGTACCACTGTCCCTGTGCCCCTGCGGAGCGGATGGAGAAGCTCGTGCCACCTCTGAACCGCTCGCCAGGTTTGGGGACAGTCCTCACTCTTGCCCCCGCCCCGCCAGGGCTTTGTGGGAACCGTGCACCAACCCCCCTGGACTCTCCTGGCCCATACACCTGCATCCCCGCGTGGGGCACAGGAGGTATTGCCAGAAAACAACACAGAGAAACACTTCCCAGACAATCCCAGTTAGTTCCCCAGGGCCGCTGCATGCATTAGCGTTTCATAAGAAAGAAACACAGGCCTGGCAGGAACTACCTGGGTTATCAAGTCTAGCCCCTTGCAAAATGCTGGTCATGCGCCACGTGAAGGTATTCCAGAGCAGCCACAGAGCCCACAAGGCTGGGTCCTGTAATACTGTGGCTAAACTGCTTCATTTATGCCATGTTCCCCGCATGATTAGAGAGATTAACATAAAAGAAAACATAATTAACGGTCCTATCTCCCATTCCTACAGGTGTATTTATTTATCTGCCTTGCATATAATGAATAACCTTTACTCAAAGCCTCCAACATGGCTTTGAAAATGTCGAATAAGAATTTAACATCAAAACGCTCTTTCATTTTTAATGCACAAATGCAAAGCGACGGCGGGGTGGGGACCACTCCCCACTCCAAGTGCAAGGTGCGCTTCTTTGACCTTGGCTTCAACAAGCAGCACAGAGCGCAGCAGATGCCCGTAGGAAACCGGGAAAAGGGCAGGGGCTGGAGCAGGAGGAAGAGTGATGCAAGACGGATACAAGCCCTGTCATTTAAATTTGCATTTCTGGAAGGTGCTCAATGCTGGGGCTATGAGCCAGGCATAACGAGCAATAAAACAGGAGACAGAGCAGTGTAACACCCAGCTGCGGCAAAGTCCCCTCTCTATTCTCTAGCCCATCCTTCCCTAACCAAGGCAGCATGAGATTTTTAGCATTTCCCATGACAACCAGAGCATCAGACCACCCGGTGCTGTGCTGATTCGGATATATAAATAACTACCAACCAGTTCCCCTTGCAGCTTTCTCAGCGATCACATACTACATGCCAGCATGGCCTGGACCCAGCAGGTACAAGTGAAAGGCATGTCGACGGCTTTTGGAAACTTAAAACCTCCCTGAGCAAACTATTGCCAGAAGGATGCTGAGCTGCTTCGCTGACGTTTTCCAGGTTTAGCTGGAATTTCACAATTTATGAATGATTTAAACAATTAATGAAAACAACAAGCGCTATTCCACTAACGGTCAAGGCCATCATGGATAATAAATACAAACTCATTGCCACAGCCCCGTGCCACTTGGAGTCGGATGAAGTGAGTCGATAAAAAGGTTAATATCGCCCAAGCTTTTCATTTGCAATGCAGGAATTTAACACATTAATAAAGAACTGAGCTGAAACGGCATATTTTAATCAAATTCCAGTTACATAATTTCTGCTGATTCAATTTGAACAACCTGCAAGATTAAAACCAAGAGCTATTAATATGATGGCAAGTGAATACAAACATAATTTCTGCTGATTCAATTTGAAAAACCTGAGAAGATTAAAACTGAAACCCATTTATAAGATGGCAAATGAATACAAACATATTACCTTTCACATCATAGGACTTTAACAGGGAGTCGCATTAAAGCTGCTTTTTGCCATTCATCAGATTATTCGGTAAGGGAGCCAAGAAAATTAAATGCCTATTGATATGATAATAAACAAACATGCTCTTTTTTGTGTCATAAAAATCGATTTTGAATTATTAGTAAAAAGCAAATTCAAAACTGCATTTTGTATTCTTCTCTAAATAAATTAGACCAGCTTATTAAACAAACACACACACACAAAGGAGTCTAAGCAGGACACTTTTTTCCTCCTCCATCATGTAGAAGTTGATGATTTGGGGGAAATGACCCGTTTGTATGCTCTTAAGGGATCTTGCCTTCACACCTCCCAAACCGCGGCTATCAACTGCACCCAACCTAAGAAGAATTCAAGATAGACTGTAACCTACAGTGTGAGCTGAATAGTTACAGCCAGGTAGAAATCCAGCTGCTAGAACTCTATAAGGATTTTAGAGATATATCAAAGCATTTCATGGTGCGATTAAAAGTGTCAATGAATATACATTTTTAAAAAATGTAATAGCTGTTTAGATTAATCAACAGCAAATGCAATTTTGGGTTGAGCTGACATGAGCACCATGTGCAAAACATAGGAGGTAACAGTACCAAACCCCCTAATCATGTGTTAGGCCTCAGCTGTTGTCCCTTCTGGGGCAACGATGGTGAGAACCGGGGAGAATCCAATGACTAGTGATGAGGATGAGAAAGCGGCTGGAATACGAGCCAACGTGAACAGGCTGAAGCACCTAGGTACATCCAGCTTGGGAAAAAAAGGAAATGAAGAGGACTAGCTGTTTTCAAGGATTTGAAAGGCTGTTATAAAGAAATAGGGACGTCATTCTCCCTTGGCACAGGGGGCACAACATGCAGCAGTGGATTTTAACTCCAGCAAGGCAGATTTAGATCAAATCTCAGGGGGGGAAAAACCTTAGACACTGTAGAAAGAGCAGGACAAGAGCAGCAGCTGCCCAAGGAAGCTGGGGATCCCCTTCTTGGAGGTTTTCAAGGACAGTCTGGATGGGCGTCTGCCTGGGATGTTACCCCTGCATCTGTGCGGGGGGTTGAATCAGAGCCCTTCCCGCCTACGGCTCTACGTGGGAAACCTAAGTATTATTCATTTTGAAAAAAATGTTGTAAATACGACACTTTGCACTGAGTCAACAGAGGAGGCATTTGCCATGACCTCTCCCAACAGATGCAGGTGACCACAGGCAGCTCCCTTTGCCTCCCGGCTTAAAAATCAAATCCACCCTGGTGCAATCCTTGAGCCTATGCAATGCCCCAGGTGCACGTGAGCCTGCCTTGGCTCTAACAACAGGGACGCTTTGTCAGAGGAGTAAATCTGCTCTTAGCAAAAAATCTTTTGCCTTTTCCACCTCTTGCCATCAGTCTCCACCCTGGATTAGAGACCTTATTCTTTTCTAATTATAAACAGGGGTTGAACTAGACCCAGGCTCTGGCTGGGAGAGCAGAGAGACCTTTTAGAGGCCTGAAATTAGATTTTCTGGCAAAGGAGAGCGACGTAGCAGAGCACATCTTTCATGCTGCCAAGCAAGCTGCTCTTCTATGGGCAGTCCCTGCAGACCCATCTGAGCAGCCGGGAGAACAAAAAAGTCAAGTCTCATAAAACCTGTCTGCGGTCAGTCTTTAAATTTAGATGGCGGCACGCACAGGCATATGCTATTGCACGGCTCTTGGACAGAGTGGCTCTGGTCACAAGATAAGGCACTAATTGAAGCTCGCAGAAAAATAGGCTTTTCTAATGCTTCTTTGGCAACTTGGTTGAAAGGGGCTAAGATATATGGTGGCCTGACTGTCTGATGCCAAGCAGATGGCTGATGATAGTGGCAGCAATCAGGAACAGAAAGCACAAGCCTCTCCTTAATAGCATGCCTCGAATCAAGAGGAGAAATTCAGCCCTGGAACAAGATACAAGCAGGTCCTGTATACTAAATTCAGGCCATAATGCCTGCTGGGTAATTATGAAAAAGGAAAAGTTCACAATATGGAGAATTTAAGGCTTTCATCTGTTAATCCATTCTGGGGTAACCATCTTGCAGTTTCTACAGCTGTCCAGCTTGTCTAAAATGAGACTTAATCTCCAGTAATTCTGTCCCCTGTTAGATGACAGCAGAATTTTCTGCGGGAAGAGACCCGCCACGCTCTGGTCTGCTTGCAAGCAGGTGCTTGTAATTCCTCTTGGCCCTCCTCCTTGCATGCTCCTGGCACCTCGCTGCTTTAGGTTTGCAGATCGTTTACTGAATGTAAAATGTGTTTGGAAATGAATTCGTGATATACAGCCTTGAAATGGAAAGATGTCCAGCAGCGCATCTCCTCCGCCCCAGCCCCCAGCCTCCCTGCAGCTCTGTAAGGTGCAGAGATAAGTGAGCTAGACTGGGTACTGGAAGTGGTCTAGAAAGGGGAGTGTGAAGCTCTGGGTGTGCTCATTGACTCTAATGAAAAGGAAAATTAAAGTAAAGTAAGCTTCCCCATATGGACCTCTGAGCTACCGCAGCTAAATGGTTTTCCAGTACCTCAGCTCCCACATTTGGAGTTAATTCAGGTATCTCTATGCCGCCCTGCATGGCCTAGATGTAGCCTACATCCCTACTCTCAGTGTGTGGTCAAGTCAAACAGTCAGAGGGAGAAACTCATTTTCAAACTTAAGACAGTGGTTGCACTGGGTGCGTTTACACAAGACGCTAACTGCGCAATAGCCTAATAACACTGCACAGTAACGTGCCAGGCAAAACCCATGCTAATACGCAATAACTACAGTGCATTAATGAACATGTACACACACCCAGCGACAGGTCTTCAATGCAATCAGGAATGCAGCGGTCTGCATGTGCAAGTCTGGAAAGGATAAGAGGCGGCATTGCTGGAAGGTGCACTTGCTTCTAGATAATTATTCCCCAAACAGGGTACCTTTGAGCTGAACTGCAAAATTACTAGGCAAGAAGCTAGGTTATTTGTTGATCTCATCTCAGGCCGATGGGCCACTTCAACTATGCAATCTTCTGCTTAACTAAACAAAAGTCAGGAGTGGGGGGACCCCGAGGCAAACCCACAGGGAAGCCACTTAAAAACCATCACACAACATAACAGGCCAGGTTTAATTCAATTGCAGCAGCAGATGAAAGGGGCAGCTACAATGGGAGCCTACTGCTTCATGCCGACTTGAGAAGCATCCAGCTGTGACGGGCAATGTGAACAGTGCTCTTGCAGGTACCTCTCGCTGCTACTGTCCCAGAAAGAAAAGCCCACACCCTCTGGGGATTATGCTAACCAACCCATTTTTTTCCATTTTCTCTTCTCTTAGCCTTGAATCCCCTGATTTAGCAACATCACAGCCCAGATTTGCTCCAACAGCCCTGACAGCAATGCACATTTGCCAGGTAACCTTTAGAGCAGCACATGAACACACACTTGTTTCTTTTCACCATAACTTCTTGCATACAATGCACATCTTTTTCCTCTAAAAACCAGCTGCTAGAAAAGGGATTGTGCATTATATGCAAGAAATCTGGCAAGAGCAGGTTCTGCTGCTTGCTGGGTAAACTCCGCAGCACCCCACACTGAGCAAACTCAAGTCCCTGGCTGCTCTACTCAATTAAGTCCTACAAGGAAAGATCTTTGTCTTCATTCTGCCTTTCAAAAGGTGCATACATAGTATAGCCCAGGACAAGTTGTATGTGAAAAAATTCAGTATTGGTACATATACCGAAAGTCAGCTCTCAATGTCGTTAACTAGACATGGACAAAAGCAATTGTGCATCCCCTAAATTCAAATGCACTGAGACCCAGGTTCTGCAAAATGCATATTGTGTGCCTGACCTCAACCCTGCACACTGCCCCACTGATCTTAGTGGGATTAGTCACATGCTCAGAGATCATCCCGTAAAAGCCAGGCTGAAACAAGTGCAAGAAATGTATTGTCACCTCATTCCGGCTCCCCCTAAACACTTGCTCCTTTACATGGTTTTCATGGGAACAGAGTCACTAGTAAGAGTAAGTAAAACAAGGACCAAATTCCACAATCCTTTCACTATTAAACACGATTCCCAGTGACCCCAGCAAGAGTTCTGCTCAACGCGTGGCTGCGTTTTTGGACCCAAAGGAAGTGAATACAGGTATGTTGTACCTCCCTCGTATCCACGGACTACGGTATGACAGCAAGGCCCCAAATGAAAGGTTAGGTACTTGCTGAGCTAAGTGCCATACGAACATGCAACATTACGTCAGCATCGCGGATCTCACCATTCGGGCATCTGGCCTTGGGCGTCTAAAACGCCAAGGGGCAAAAAACTGCTTTTTATTGCATCTGGTTTAGCCATGAGCTTTACTGCCACTAGTTCATATTGCCCTGTTCAAAACTGGCCAGGTTTGAAATTTCATCTCCTGTTCGAGTTCCTTGCTAAGAAAAGATTGCAAGTAAATGGAGGAGAGAGACATGATTAAACCATCTCAGGGTGCGAAAGCCAAGATGAGACAGAGTGAAAGCAGGAGGGGAAACAAATACAGAAGCTGCAAGAACAGGAGAGTGCAAACAACGTCGCTGAAGCCGGTCTCCTTGTCTAAGTAAAACGTATGCGGCAAAAGAGACAGTGCGAGCGGGGCACCGGAGTGGGGAAGGTGCCGTCACCTGTCCAGGATTCGAGAGACGAGCAGTGAAACACTGAATAGCATAATAAAGTGATCTCCCGAGCAGCCTGTCGACTCTCGGCCTTGCTGATCCCGACGTCCGCACTGCGGAGCCGGCTGGAAGGGCTGATCCGGGAGCATTGTGATAACCACACAACTTCTTTGCTCATTTGTCCTGTCGGCAAACAGCTGGATCCCACAAAGAGGAGACGGGAACTTCCCTCCATCCCCGCTCTTTGTCGCCCTTTCCATGCCCCAGCTATATTTCTATTGCACATCCTCCTCTGTGAGGTTTTAAGCAGCTCTGGCAGGGTCATTGTGCCCATCACTTCTAGCCCCTTGACAACTCTCCTCTGCAAACCCCAGGCCCTTACCACCGTCGCAAGCCAGACCTCATTACTTTTTTCCACTAACAAACAAAATCTTATTGAAGAACTATTGTCGGCGCCTGCTCTCCTAACAGCTGCTGCCTGCAGGCTTCGAAATCTGGACCTGGGATTTAAGGCAACCCAGCGCGTGTGCATATTCAAAAGGGACATAAAAATCCTTCTGTCCGTCCTGATGTAAAGAGGCAGGTGTCTAGATGATCATTACGCACCAGCCGTGGAGCAAAACATTGGTGACTCAATGGCAAGACACAGGCTTCAGCCAGAGGCTCTCTCATGTGACGTGAGGCTACCGCATGCGAAATGTGGTCACACTGGATCATCGGATGGTCCTTTCTGACCTTCTCTGCCCTAGAAAACAAGGCCGTTCGAGTCACTTTCTTAAATAGCTGCGAAGTCTATAAAAACATGCGCTGCCCTGGCACGTACCAGTCACCATCACACATCGCTGTGCTACCTTAACCTATGTGACCTGTAAAAAAAGAGGAGTGGAAAGCCATGCAAGAGGGGGATTGGGGAAGGTTTAAAAATCCAAAGGGACACGGGAACCTTTGGGATAAAATAGCCAACACAACAGCGATGGGTTTCAGTGGAGAGAGAAAGATGCTAGGTTGCATTGCTAGGGAGAAGGATGTCCTCTCACTGAAGTTTTCAGAGCCACTATTTCACTGGGAGTTAGATACCTAACAACCTATTCTCCCCCCTGCGGAAAAAAAAATCCCTCCCTTCAAAGCTATGTGAGCCGACAGAGGAGGAAACTGAGGCCCAGAGGCGATCCGTGACATGCCTGGGCTGCATGCCGTTTGGAAGCGCCGCTTGGGCTGCGTGGTCCTAGGATCGACCCAGTAGGCCGTGTGCCCGCCTGGGCCACTCGCACGTGCCACCTGCTTTCTTCAGCTTCGTTTGCCAAACAATTTTTTAACTGGAGGCCTCCGCCGAAATTTCCTTCATTTCTTCCTACCAGCAGAAAGCTTGTCCCTTCTTAAAGCCTTTTATAGGCTAGGCAGGTCTCAACAATAATATCAGCCCAGGGAGAGCCCTGGGATAAAAGGAGCTGTCTGCCTAAGCTCCTCGATTTGTCAGTGCCTACAGACATGAAAGAGTAAATGGGTGCAGTCGGCAAAGTTGAGCTGCAGCAGAAAGGAAACAAAACCATCACCTAAATTGCACACGCAAGCCACGGGATATGCAAAGCGAAGAGCCCCCATTAATTGGCATTCTTTAAGACACGGAAAAGCCGGCACTTGAGTGATCCCAAAAAAAAAATCACACCCAAGATGAAGGGGTCACTCGTTCCCACACCTTTGGGGAAAACACACAGAATATCGAATATTCCCACGGTGTAGCAGACCTCAATGTCCGTACTGAACCCAGGTCACTACGGACATGGTTCAACAGGACTGACCTTGATGGGACAGCACCAGTGCAGCATCTGACTTAATAAACGGGGCAAAATACCAAATTCTTCCAACAAACAAAGGCCCATTCGCAATAGACTCAGTCTTACAGGACAGATTTTTCGAAGATACCAGCTTCCGTTTAAGCAAGTGGCCAGATTTGAAGACATCAGCACTTTGGGTGGACAGCAGAGCCGAAAAAATAGGAAATGTTTCAAATATGCAGCCCTGACTGCAGGTGCTGGGTACTTTGAAAAGCTGAGTAGGTTTTCAAGAGACTCAAAACCACCCCCTAGTTCAAAGAGTTTCTTCTGCCAGGACTCAAAGTAGTTTTGCACCCAGGTTCAGTCATTTTTCACCTTTTCCCAAGTACTTTGCAATAGAAAGGACAAAGTCTGCAAGTGCTAAGAAGACATCTCCTATCTTCACTACATCTCTCCCCATGCTATGATTAGAAAATCCACTTTCAGCTGAAAATTGGTTTCGTGGGGGGGGTTAAGCTTTATTTTTAAATGACAGGATTCACACTGCATTTGTTTAACCATTCTCAGAGCACTGAAGTCATTTATGTCTCTTAATTAACCAATAGTCTTTCCAAAAGTCACATAGGGAAGCAGTGTTAAAGTCTACAGCTGTTACCAATAAAGAGAGACTTTTTTTTTCCTGTGGATGAGAAATTAGTATGCTGGAGGCACATGCAATGAAAACGTATTTTTATATAAACCTACTTGCTTTGCTTGGATTATTTTAAAATGACTTTGCTAGAGTGTATATTAATCTAGCCATCACACTTGTTGTACTTGGCTTTCTTTTTACAGTTTATTAGGAACACAACCACTGTGGAATCATCAAATGACGGTTAATATGACTCTGCTTGCAGAAGACTTTCCCCTTTTTTCCTTCTATGAAGAGAAAGCATGCATTAAACACTGTAAAAAAAACCAAACCATGCCACATCCAAAGAGGCAAATCCCTTCTAGTCTTTGCCATCGCCTGTTCATTACCCATGCTAGACCTTATGGATGATGAGTTTGCTCTTCCAGATCATACAGGCCTATTCCCAGCAGCCTTTCCCAGGACCCTTCCACTTCACTGAGCCAAAGGGTCTGTCAGTACAAAAAATGGACTAGCCACAGTAAACCAGAACTGCCCAAATTACTGGCTCATTGCTTTTTCCTTAGCCCACGCCAGTTTCTTTCAAACAAGTAATTCTAGGAGTTGTACCCCACTGCCTTCTCTTCTCCTTTCCTCGTCACAAAATAGATGTTTTTCCAGAATCGTGCACATCTGAGATTGCTGATGACAAGGTAATTAGCAGATTTGTTGGAATTTGACAGGGTCATGATGTGAATACTTCTGCTGTGCCCCATGACTGGGCATGTCTACACTTGCACTAGCTTATTTTAATGAGCATGAACGTATTCCTAAAAAAAGGGCTATTTAGTTGATGTGTATTAAAGTAAACTAAGTGTCACTTAAAAACTGTGCTCTTTAATGCGCATTAAGATAGGCTAACGTGCATTTGCTTAGTACCTCACAATGGAAGTACTAGATTTAATGCGTTTTAACTAACGCACATTAATACACATGTAGACAAGCACACAGAGACTGGCGAAACAACAACAGGTTCAGGGTTTGATCTGAAGCACATACTACATGTTGGCACAGCAAGACTGGTACTACTACTAGCCTTTATATTGGAAGAGGTACAATCCATCCATCCATCCAGAAAGGAAGGAGCCTCTTGAGGCTGAACAACAGGACTTCATACCAAGGATGCAGGTTTTACTCCATGCTCTATCAAACACTTTGTACACAACATTCATGCAAATATTTCTCTTTTGACCATCCCATCTGTACAGTACGGATAATAATACCAAATTCCCACACTGGGAAAGCTTTGGGAGTGTGCAACCTTTAGTAGGGGTTAGGAAGTTGCTTTAAACCATTCACAACGGGTGCCACAGAGGTACATGGCATAGTTATAATTTCAGCCCAGCCTAAAAGTGATTTAAGCAAGAAGTTGAAGGGAATTCTGGCATTTTCAAAGTTTAAATTATGGTGAGGGACTTTTCTGATGCCTTCAACAAGCTCATGCCAAGCCGCCCAGAAGTGCTTTATTCTGGGAAGGAATCGAGGAACAGGGTATTCTCTTTTCATCATGCCCGTGTCCTGTATGAATTTTCCTCTTGGCAACCAGGAGTTTAGTAGACACAGGAAAGGCATTTTCAGCAGCAATATGATTTTAAATCTTTGTTTTTCATAGTTCTCCTGTTTGCTACTAATAATTAAAGTACCTATGCTACTAAGAGCAAAGGCAACATTACATTTTTGTTGAAAAGAAATACATAGAACAACCATGCACTGGCAATTTGGTGATGTGATTAAAGGTAACTGGCATAGTTGTTGCACCTCACATTCTTGAATGCACGTTTAAGATGATCCTTCGTAGTATAACCAAACCAGGAGAAGGTTTTATACATGGCCCAGGGATCAGAGACAACTAGCAGATACAGAGAGCAATACTTCCGAGTTATACAGACTATACTGGAACCTGGCACTAACTTTGTGGAAACCGTTTTTAAATAAGTTGGGATTTAAACAAGGCTGTCACAAAAAATAGTTTCTCTTAAGAAAGAGAGAGAGAGAGAAATGGAGAGAGGGAAAGAAGGAAAGAGAGAACAAGAGAGAGAAAGAGAAACAGAGAGAGAGAAAGAAGGAAAAAAAAGAAGGAAAGATGGAAGGAAAGAAAGAGGCAGACGGTGTAATGTTGGCAGCCCAAGAGCTGCATAAAGGTTAAAGAGGCAGGAGTGCATACCGCAGATTGTGCCGTGTCCCTGGTGATTTGTCATGCTGACAACTGTCCACAGAAGGTCAGTGACATGTGCTTGCACACTGTTTATCTCCAATTTTTGCATAGTGCAAAATGCAGAGTGAAGAAGCTCAGTGCTCGTGTTTAAATTAGGCGCTATCAATATTTTGCCTTTGAAAGTTGGGTGCGCAGCGAGGAAACTTGCTGGCTACACAAGGCAGGGAGGAAGAGGAGCTGATCCAGACAAGCAAATGATATGTCTTCTCCTCTCTGACCTCCTGAATCTCGGAAACACTCGGGGCAGAAACAGCCCCGAGCCGCTTGCCGGGCACACCTCCCTGAACTCGCCGGCCTTGGCAGTGCAGCAGAGGCAAGTCTTCACAGGGTTGAACTGTTCATGGACAATATTTCTAAAGCATTGTTGGGGATACGCACAACAGCTTCTTTTTTTTCCAAGCTACATGATGATGGAACAACAGGGAAACATTTCTGGGGTTATTTTCCCTCTCACAACCTTTAAACACCCCTGTCAGGGTAAGTGAGCCTAAGTGGAAAACAATCCACTTCCAGCCCATGTTCCTCCAAAGATATAACCTAATCTCTCCCTCTTCCTCACCCCGATCCAGGAACAGAGGACAACACTATCCATCACGTTGAGGAGCACTGTCCATCTAAGAGGGCATCCTCAAAAACTATACTGCAGCTCAAAATGCTTTAACAGCTTATGACATTTTAGCCAATGGCACAGCCCTGCTCCATGCCGTATGCAGTGCATATCAGGTTTTTTTCCCTTAAATAAATTATAGGTCAGAAAGGACACTTAAAATGCTCCACTGGCTTCTGCTGCATGGCACTAAACCCACCACACAAGAAGGTATTTCCAGAGCTTCAACACTTGACATTCGATATGACGCGTCATGAAGAAAACTGAATCCCTCTTTCTTCCCCCCTTCAGGGTTAGACCTTGACAGGTCTCCGGGGTCTGCCCTGGCATAGGATGGAAAATTGGACAGATTATAATGTGCCACCTTTGGAGAGAGGAAGTGCACAGACTTCCTGCAGTGCACTTACGATTGCCAGCCTCAGCTCTGCCATCCCCCTGGCTGAAAGGTTCATTTTTTTCCCCATAATTAGGCCTGGCTCCTTTTTTTCCACATCTGCATCTTTGCCTTCAGCGCCTTCTCTCCCAAGACCCTGCCAGGTTCCTCAGAGAGAAAAAACGGCACCTGCCCAGATGTATAAGCATCTCTCATCCCTTCGGCTATTTCATCCCAGCTCCCAGCACAGAGAACTCGTGGCTCCCCACACTTTTCCTTTTGCCCAACCTCTATCTTTCTCCCCTATCCTCAAACATGACCTTTTATCCCATCGTTCCCTTAAAAAGGAAGATTTCACAGAAATAACTGGATGAATGCAACATGCCAAAACACCTTCTCCCCCCAAAGTTGGTCCTCTGAACCAACCATTCATTCACAGGAGCTAGAGGCCCCTGACCACAGTCTCTGTCCCAAAGAGACCAGGGAGATGCAGCTGGGAGGCAAAGGGGCGGAAGAGATGTGCCCCTGCTCACACAGCAGGCTGAGAGCAGGGACACATGCCATCACGGCTACTTAGGTTTTAATAGCATCTTTCATTCGACTGGTTTCTTTATTATTGCACTGACCGCTTAGCAGTAGTGTGTGCATAATA
Organism: Crocodylus porosus; assembly: GCF_001723895.1. Lineage (NCBI taxonomy): Eukaryota > Metazoa > Chordata > Crocodylia > Crocodylidae > Crocodylus > Crocodylus porosus. Next base: position 35,640,181 of record NW_017728914.1, on the reverse strand, counting down.
GCGGGCTTGGCCACTTCTGCAATCGCAGGCCTGTGCCTGTCCTGCTGCCCTCGCCCCCAGAGATGCAACCTTTGGACGCCGCTGCCCAGTCCGACAGGTAGATGGACCGCCGCAGAGCCAGCCTGCCTCCCATCCACATGGCTCTTTCAATCATCCTTTGTCCAGTGGAGAGCTTCCTAATGGAGCTCTGAACTGCTCTTTACCCCCTGCCCGTTTATATAAGCTCCAGCCACGACACTGCCAGGGATTATTAAGATGCAACACCCTGTCAAGGATTCCTGAACAGCTAGAAGAGTTAAACTTGACAGCTCTGAGTTAGGGAGGAGAAGAGAAAATAAAGGGCTCTGGTGAGTGCCTTTCCTTCCAATCGCTTGCCCGGTGTCGTGGTGCAGCGTGCGTCACGCCGGCATCCATAATCAACCCCTGCCTGGAGTGAACCGTCTCAAAAAAAGAAAAGCCCTTGATGGCAAACTCATGCACTACTTGCAAAGAAAAAGCAGGAGGGCACTGCCCTCGTTAAGTAGAAAGTGGTCCCAGACCTTCAGAAGACCTGACAATAGTCGCATAAAATCCGACCCAAGGCATGGAGAGCGCACGATGCCGGGAAGACAAGACATGCGCAAACCTGACCCGAGTATCTCTAGCAGAGCCGTCTCCATCCTGGACAGCCTCTACGTTGAGACATGCTCTCCTCCTTGGGCAGCATTCATCTCTACTCCTCACGGCCTTTTAATCAGACAGGGCATCCGCTGGCTTTTTTCGGAGCTGACCAAGAAGCTGCAGCTCTGTGTTGATAACAGGCCCCTTTGCTGCCTGCTGTGCTTGGTGTCTGGATGATGTGCCCTCCAACAGGTCTTATGTAAAAAGGAGCAAGATGCAATTGCAGTCCTGCTACCATCAAAACCTACTAAAAAGTCAGAGCCCCCAGATCCCTATGGAAGCAAAGACTGGGAATGCTCCTGGAGGAAGATGAATTACATTGGATGCAGGAAGGCCAGCAGGACCAATCTCAGGTTTTCTAGTCCAAAGTCTTGAATTCTAGGAGGACCCATCTATTTTCTTTAGATTTGCGTCTGTTCATGCCTTTGGACTTCTTTGAGTCTGTGAAGAGCCAAGTGTGAACCAAAGTATCCACTGAGGCAAATTCTCCATTCATGCACCTGCTTTTGTATCACTACCATTAGGTCACAAGAAAAGCAGCAAGGAAGAGGACCCTCCCAGGCCAGAGCAGAATCCAACCCTTAATGTCAACTCCACCATCCCTAATAGAGCTGCACAGTGGATTAATTCCACTTAAAATGTTGACCCATTCCTTAATGAGGCACATTTTTATCCCAACAATCGATGCGATTTTTCCTGGATGCCTCCAGACACAAGGTGATCGGGTTGCTTGTTGGTTCTGGGTTTTCTTTACATGGACTGAAGCAGCACGCAGTTCCCTGTTACTGCTCACTGTGCAAAATCCTCATGGAGCACGAGCAAAGTGGGGAAAGAGGGAGATTAAGTTTTCTCTGCGAGGCTTAAATGGAGACCGTGGTCTGGAGAACACAAGTAATTTTATTCAGGGCTATGCCAATGATCGAGTTTCATGCTGCAATTTCATGACTGACAGAGCGGGCGTGCAATCAATAGATTCTCCTGTTACAGGTAAAGTGACAAAAAATTATGTGCTGTAACTACTCATAAATGCTAATAAAATATTCATCTGTTCAAACTCGCCTGACCACCAGAAATCCCGTGATGCAATTAAGGGCCTAATGCCTTCACAATACTGCTACAAATTAAATTAGAGAGCCTCCAACTAAATCCAAAGATAGAACAGCGACAGATCAAATTTGGGTTGTTTACCACGTATCGGCGGCGAGACGAACTGGAACTTGTTTAATACGCCAACCGCACTTTTTATCGTATTATTGTATTTACAGCTATTGCTTCATAGCGAGAAGTATTTTCAAGACGCCAGAAATAAAGACGCTTCTTGTGCTCAGTGAGAAAAGGAGCCCATATAAGCCAAGGAACATGGGCAAGGTGCCAAGGAGCCGGCTCCAAATGTGAAGGATGTCAAGGATAAAGGAGAGGCAGCAATTCCCCAAAGAGGCCGTATACTTCAGATAGGAACCTTTCCTAATCCTCGGGGAACACTAGCCCTGGATGAAATATGGGACGGCAGATAATGCATTAGTTTCTGCAGGGGCCCTTACCCTCCTCATCAAGGAAGGCTGTATGAAATGTGAAAAGCCATTTGGAGCAGTGCCTAAAAGCCTCCAGCCTGATCGCCGCTACAGTCACCCACAGTGAAATATTTTTCAAGTATCTCCGTAGTTGAAGGTTAAATATGAGTGGAGAGATTGCACCCTAACTGCAAGGGGAGGGAGGGGGAAGGGTTATTAAAATCATTCCAGTTTCTTCCCAACAGAAATTAAAGCTAAAAAGCTAGCCTGGAAAGCCACTGGACTCATCACAATTGTGTTTCCTGAGTCAGGGCAGCAGCTGATGGGGCTCTTTCACCCCACTGCATGCTAACTCTGAAGTTATCCAAGCATGAATACAACCCTGTTTCCATTTCCACCCCCTCTCCCTGCGCGCTACCCTCCAGGGAAAGTGGAGGTGACCTGCGGGCCAAGTGCCCGGCACTTCTGAATCCCGTGGCTCCATTTCCTCCACGGGGTAGCAATCTTAGCAGAACAGCAAGAGCTTTGACTAAGGCATCTCACTAAAAGCAAGCGTTCCCTACCTGCAGGAAGCCCTTGCTCAAAGACAAAGGAGGATTTTAAAAGTTAAAGGAAGAAGGGAAAAAGAAGTAGGGGTGCCTGTAATCACACACAGCCCAGCCCTGCCAAAACCAGAGGATTCGGGTAGCGGACAAGCGAGGCAAAGGCTAACTGCTGCAGGAACAAGTAGCTGCCTACGTAGGGCCGGGAGATGGTCTGCTCCTAAACTCATCACCAAAGCACTCAGGTTTTGCAACTACCCATTCTGACTTTGGAGATAATCCGAAAGATCCTGCCTGCACCTTTCCGTTACCGGTCCATCTGACTGCAGGCAACCCCAGGGAGACAGTCGGACTTGGGACTCCTGGGCTCAGCTCCTGGCTTTGCCACTTACTGGGGAAATTTGGGCAAGTGACCGCAGTGCCCGGTCCCTGTCATCTTCCCTCGCTCTGAGCGACTTTTCACGCAGTCGCACTGCAATCCATGCAATGCCCTCGGTGCCTCAGTTTAGGGACCTGTACAATGGGACAGGACAGGCAGTCATGAGCTGAAATTACAAGACACACAGGAGATTTTGGGTTAGAGAGTAAGAACTTTCCAAGCTCTGGAACAGGATTACTAAGAGAGGTCGCAGACTCTCCATCACTGGACGTTTAAGAGCAGGTTGGACAAACGTGCGTTCAGGGTAGTTTAGACAGAAATAATCAGCTGGGGCTGGATGGCCCGCTGAGGTCTCTTCCAGACTTATCTTACAGGCATGCGGTGAGGAGTCAGCAATCAGCGGGAGAGAGAGCACTTCAGGAGTGCCTGGGATCCAGAAGTGCAAATCTCATCAAAGCACCTATGGCCCAAAATACCTTAAGTGCTATCAAAAACCTCCCCCCAACTTTTGTTAAAAGCGCCAAGATCCGAATGGGGGGGAAAAAGTGCTCTGCGGCATAGTTATTACATCCTCCTATGTTACTGCGAAGCCCATTTTCAATATTGTTTCTCCCATCAGAAATGCACCTACTGCAGTGAGAACAAAGCACTTAACTAATCTGTCTCTTGACGTGTCTAGTCAGCTGGAAGGTTTTTTTTTTAATTGATGTCGCACTGAATTTCTGCAAGTTCAGTCAAGCCTGAGCTTATGCAAGCGTAACTTTATTCTCCTGCCTGAGTGCTCGCACAAAGTTGCGCGCGAGTAGGCGAAGGCCAGCACGGCTGGCTTCTTTGGCTAGTCACTTCCCAGCTGGGAACGTCTGCGTGCCGTACGTGATGCCACGCTGTCACGGGAATCGTGTTTCTTTTCACTATTTGATAGCCACTCATCTTGAACTGACACCACACCGCACTCCTTGCTTCTGGTGTCAGATGTTACATCAGCAACAGGAGCAGCCTCGGCATCTTCTGGATGAAAAGAAGTTTCTACGATTAACTTTAAGGATTGTCACTCGGTCGCCACGCTCGGTATTCAGACCTGTTCATCAGTCAGGAATAACGTTCCTGCCTGAACCGAAAATGTGCCCTGAACAAACGCTGGGAAGAGGACGGCTCAAACCCTTGACAGCCGTGAGAGTCGAGGCAGATTTTACTTTTCATTTCAGAAATGAGGAGGCGGCATTGACTTTGGTACACCTCTGCAACAGAAGAAGCCAGCAAGATTATGGAAATGGACTTTTTCTTCTGGCTTTTATAACAACTGCAATTCCTCATTTCTCAGCTTTGCCCCACAATTAAAAGAAAAAGATATCGGGAATAGCTGAAGAAAAGACATGAGAGAAGAAAAGCTGATTCCAGCCAGTCTTCTTCTTTTTTTTTTTTTTTTAATTCTACACTGATTTTGTGATCAGATTAGGAGCTTCTTTCATTACCGTCCCCATTGGTTTTGAAATTGCCACCGTCAAAAAGTCAGTCTTGGGTGTTATTTTTAAACCCCCGGATGGTGTTACGAGGAGAGTCTCATTTTTAACAGTCTAATGGAGGAAAAGCCTCCACTGGGGGGACCGTGACAGCTGAGTGAAGAGCTGTTCATCATCCTCACGGGACGTGCGAGAGGAGAAACCAGCGTCCGACACGTGCTCCCGCTCCTCCAGCCTAAACCCTTCTCTCCCCTGGACAGGTGTCAAACCTAATACGTCACTATAAATCTCCACTAACTAAGACCGAAGCATCTCTTTGCCATTTTGCTCTAAGATCACAACTTTTCGGACATTTTTATCAACATTCAAATATTACGTTGATACAAGAGACCCACGTTTTCAGTCCACTGTGCTCGAATAAACCCGACTGACCAATCTAAGCTGTGCTCAGCCGCTCCTAAGCGTTAGATACAAAAGAAGCCCAAAAAAAGGGGAACTGGCTGCACTTTCTCCAAGCTTGGGATGGTTGTGCCAGGCCCCTGACCACGCCCCAGGCTTGGCGCAGCCACCTTGAGTCTCCTTTCATGGATGCTTTCGCGGGCGACGGTCTTTCGATTCCCCGCAGCAGGAGTTGCCAACAGGGAAGATGTGCGGCTTTGTGCTCCGCTCAGCCGCACAAAGGGAGCGGAGTAGGTCAAGGAAACGTGCCAGGCCGAGTTTAGAAGTCCAGCAACGAGCCCGAGCTTCCCGCTGACAGCTGACATGACCGATGACTGCTTCGCCGGCTGCTTTGGAGAGGCTCCGAAAAGGAGCAGAGTCAGAAAAAAGGGAAAATAAGCCGGGGCGAAAATAAAGCCAAGGAGAGGGCACAGTGTGAGACAGCTGCGGAGAGATTGGGAAAAAAGCAGCCGAAGATGGGAGCTGAAAATAAAAGCCAGCGCACAAGGGCACATGCTGCATATGCCGCCAGCTGCATCAGCCCAGCTTAGGGTTTTCTTCTTTTTTTAGTTCTTCTATTCCTGAATAGGAGAAGCAGGATCCCTTCAGGATCAAAGCAGCAAAATCACCCAGGGGAGAAAACCCTTTAGTGCTGGGTTAAACTACACAGAGGGGCGGGCAGGGAGGAAAAAAGAGCTGGAAGAGAGCCCAAGCCTGCCTTTCGCCCTGGTGTCAGGGTACCCAACCGGGGTGCTGCCCCGAAGGGCTGGACTTCAAAGGGGGTGCCACAGCTGAGACACCCCCAACCCCAGCACTGCCGTCTCTAAGTAGCAGAGAACAAAAGTTGCGGCACCCATTTTTCGTCCTTTCTGGGGAAGAAGGGGAGAAAATGATTCACCATAAATGCTGGGTTTCCACGGCCGTGTTTAAAAATAAGCGCACGTCAATAGAGCGAGCAGATGAAGCTCCGTGCAATTTTTCAATCCTGTCATTTTGATAAGCTGAATCTCGGCTAAACTAGCCTTCACCGAGCCTTATTCATCTTCTTTTTTCTTTTCCGAGGGGGTTGCACAATGACTCCTGCCATACGCAGCGCGAGCAACCTTTCCGAAAGCCGGCAAGGGTCGGGCACAAGTACAGAGCCAGAGCCGTGGCAGAAATCCCAGCAGAGCAAGAGGCACTGACTAGGCAAGAAAGGCGAGTAGAGAGAGACAGCTTCCCCCCAAAGTGATATTTTAATTCAGAAAGGAAGCTTCGCTAATCCTGGGGAAGGTTTATCATCATCTGTGAAGAAAATGGGACTGCAGTTGGTCTACATAAAGCATTAGCTTCCTACGGGGTGTTTTTAAACTTTAAATGATGAAGGACCAGGCTTAAACCAAAAGTCAGCTGGAACTCTGCTCTTACTTTTCATTTGATTTAAACACACCATAAGGCAGGCAATGGAAGTGTAGCTCTGAACAGAAAGGTTTGAGGTGAACTATAGGTACTATAGCAGAGTGCATTTATGTGCAAGACCTCCCTCCCATCGCGGCGTCAGATCCCTGCAGGCACGAAGTAGACAGCAGCCAAGACACTGATGGACACAACAATTATGCCTTCTTTAAAGTGGAAAGCAAAATATGTACCAATGCAGTTATCTAGCTGAAAAGAAGCTAAGCATAAATGAGTCGGATGCTGGAAATAACACTGATATCATTTACGGCTTTTTGCCATGTCACCTACATTACACTTTTCAGTGCATTCACACCAAGTGACCACCGCAATACAAGCGTGAGCAAATTCACTAAATCAAATGAATTGAGGAGTAGAAACAACAGTGGATTTCTATATATATTTTCGACAATGGCAGTATGTATTACCTCTCTCCTCTGCCTGCACTTCGTTTCAAGGACTGATGCAGGGAAGATACCGTAGCTGCAACTCACAGTTGCAAGGATTTAACCTAAGTTCTTGCAGAAATCCTAAGTGCACAATAAATAAAGCAAACAATTCAATAAAGAGCAGAAAGGACAGAGGGACTGCTAGAGGCTTCTGCAGGCTAAGCTTCTCCGCACACTCTGCAACGCACTTCTGTATTATGGAGCTGACCCTTGCCGGCATTTAAAAGTCCCAATAATGTCCATGAGGAATCCCAGGCTAGCTAAATCTTTTGATTCCAGGGGAAACTGCTCCAGGGATGTAAACGCCCACGTGAAAATAAGTTAGCTTGGTAAAGAAGTCTTTTATTTGACTAGTCTCCTTCCCTCCTCCACATGCAAAAAGAAAGAGCAAAGGTTTCATGCAGCTTAAAGAGTTAGGAAGCAGCTGTCTTACAGGGGTCTACTTCTGATTCTGCCACTGCCCTGCCAAACGACCTTGGGCAACTCACTTTCCTGCCATCTCTCTCTTTCCCCTGCCGTTCCTCATCTCTGTAGAGCACAAGCCTCTCGAGGCAGGAAACGCGAGTGAGAGCGTGCCTCTCGAAGCCCCGCTCCCAGCAGAGGCGTCTGGGTGCTACCGCAAGTAACAGCAATCGCAATATGGCAGCACGGCAATCTGTCAGACAAGATCCCAGATTTAACTAGTTTTCTCGGTTGCTCCCACGCGTGCTGCTGCTGAACGCCGCCTTACCTATGGGGACCGGTGACAGCTGCACATCGTGCACCACTGGAGCCTCACAACCTGCATGGTCAATTGAGAACCACCATCACCCAGAAAATGAGCTCCTCCCTAGAGATCGACAGCTGCCCACGCAGAGGAATTTCAAGGCTGGGAGGTGGGGGCTCTTGGGGACCCCCAACTGGTCTACCAGGGGGACCTTGTTCAGGTTTCACTGCCGTTCCTTGCCCTGCAGTCTCCATGGCTGGCTGCGGAGAGTAAGACGTGACTTGGTTTTCCTCCCAACATATTTGCTGCGGCGTGTTACCGGAGTGCTCAACATTAGCACCCAGCGGGAGACAGCAGGGATCACAAACACATTGTAGAACAGCTTGTTTCAATAAATATCCCCCGCCCACAAAGAGTTTGAAGCCTTTTCGTGAATCAGAGCATTTTCACAGGCTCCGTGAGACTGGAAGTGCTGGGTGGAAGCTGCACCCACAAGCCACTGAGACTTGGGAAGTGCCCACCAGCTCGGCTGCAATTCAGTCTCATGCTACATGGGGCAGCGTCGGTGCACGGTCCAGGTGTCACTGCAGGAGAGGAGGGTGGTCAGCACGACAGCCGTATAAACCAGGACCTCTGTCGACTTCCGAAGGTCTCTATTTTCAAAGACACGTGGTTGCAGCTGGAAGACGGTGGCATGGGTGCTGGACTTCTTCATCGACGGGAGGCCGTCGAGAGAGGCGGCTGCCAAGATACGGAAAGTCCTCCACATACTCCATAGCCTCCCTGGCTACGTAGATAGTGCGAGGGATGTTCAGGTGGCCTGGGGAGGGTTGGTGGAAAACTTTTGTCTTGGCGACGTTCAAGGACAGGCCAAGTTTCTTATATGAAGCACTGAAGAGATCTAGGGTCACATTAAGACCCTCGAGAGCTTGCACCAGCGGTGCTGGTATTGAATCCTGAGGATCAAACGGGAGCACCGCCAGACCAGCACGAGCGTCCTCCATGAAGCCATGTCCACCAGCCTCGAAGACTTGAAAAATCAACTCCGATGGAGGGGCCACTGCGTCCTGATGTCCAAGAACCGTCTCCCTCCCCAGATTATCTTCTCCCAGCTCTCCGTTGGCCAACGCTCAAAGGGCAGCCAAAGGAAACAGTACAAAGACATACTCAAGGTCGCCCTCAAGCATGGAGGCATCGACACCAACGGCTGGGAGGCTTCTGCATCCAGAGCCAGGCTCCTCAGTCACCTGAGGACCCATCAAGGCATCCTCGACTTTGAGGGACCGCCGATGTACACAAGGGAGCACTGAGGCACAGTCCAGAAAAGTGTTTCCCCGTGGGGATGCTATGCAAGTGGCTTCCCTTAACATGGGGGTGACCGCCTTGCATTTCACATTGTGCAGTTCTTTCATGCACACGTCTTGGTTCCTTCTCCCCATCGCCGAAAACCGAAATCATGTGCTGTTCTTCTACCTTCATTAACGACAAGCCAAATCACAACTTTCTTACTTGGCAACCCAACTCTTTCCCAAAAGGGTATTTAAGTCAAGACCACTCGTGTACCAGTTGCAGATTGCAGGTCTTAAGTTTAACTCCTCTCTATTTTACATCTCTGTGCTGATGTAAGACATTATTTGGAGGGGAATTGTGCCAGGATTGGTCCCTTGCACTCCTTTCCTAGAAGCAAAGCATGCAGCAATCATACAAGATGCTGAGCCCCTCCGATCTGGGACCTGAGCTCATTCAGCCGGCACAGGATCAAGCTTTTGCTGAAGCCAGTGGGAGATTACCATGGGGAAGGTTTTCACACTGACTTAAACAGCACAGTCTCCGAAAGTAGGCCCCGTACCGATGTTTTTAGCGCCTTCCTGTGTGTCAACTATCAGTTAATTTATAAATAAAGCTCCAGAAGACCAATCCAGCCCAGTGCAATTAGTTTATTGATTAGGATTGTGAGAGCTGATAATAACTAATAACAATAAAGTGCACAATGCAGCACCAAATCTTCGTCTGCTAAAAGCTGCATTTTTCTGAAGCCAGCTTCATATACCTCCTTTACAGCAGGCACACAAATTAACTACACCATCTTATACAATTAATTCAAATCATATGGGCTTATCTCACGAGGTACCCCAAAATACCCCAGTATTGGGCAAAAAAAATAATTTCTACCAGTAACCACCTCACAACTCAAAGAGGAAGCAGTACAGAGGAATTAAACCCTTACCAGAGCCATCCTAACAAAGATAATGAGGCTACCAAGTTCCTACTAAGCATAGCTGGATTGCTTAACATCACTAGCAAAGTATTATGGGAGCTTGGCTAAGTCCCTAAAATAACTCTAAAATAATCTTTTCCTAATAAACACACAAATTAAAATGCAGACCTAAATAATATCTTACATCAACACAGAGCTGTAAAATAGAGAGGAGTTAAACTAAGACCTGCAATCTGCAGATGGTACATGAGTGGTCTTGACTTAAATACCCTTTTTATGCATGTCATTACTTATAATTTCATATCAGCATTAGGACTTAATTTGCCAGGGAGAGCTCTTCCAAATCCTGCCTCCCAGCATGCCAAAAGCATACAACCATTTATTTTTCAATCTCCTCCAAATATTCACCTGCCAAAATGACTCCAGCAAACATCAGCAATGATCATGTGCGGAGTCACGTGATGTGACTCCTCTCCATCTTCATAAATTAATTAGGAATAACTGTCCTGCCCCAAACCGTCCATTTTCCATGCCCAAACCGCTTTTCTATCGCAGCTTTCCATTAGCTGCATCTGAAATCTTAGCAGCAGGCTAGTGAAGGGTTTTGACTGCATGCATTATATAATTGATTGGTTTCTGGTCCAGCCAGGAGCCTGGCAATCAAACCAATAATTCAAAATCAGCGAAGAGGCCCAAGCCGAGGGCTACGGCTGCATGTGCTGTCTACCTTCTCCTACTCTTATCTCTGCAATGCTTATCTTTATTACTCAGGGGAGTATGGGTGATTGATCAGAGCCAAATTATTCCCTCCTGTTAGTTGCTAGTTAACTAAACCAAGTTGGTTAATGCTTAATGCAAATTTGGCTTATATAAAAAGAAAAGCAAAAAAAGAAAAGTTACCTGATCATTTAAGCTGTGAAATTCTGAGCCAACGATCGCTTTTGCCACTGAGCCAACTACAAAGACAAATGGCCGTGCAATTCTGGCGTGGATGCCTTCCTTCCCGCGGCATCGGAGACCCGTCTCCTGTCAGGAGCTTCCTTGGCTCATCCGACGCTTAAACACAGAGTCACACCGGAAAACACGCGGTGCAACAAGCAGCAAGAGGAGCAGCCCAACACCTGAACTCCCCTGAATTATATAACAATGGAAGTCAACACTTCCCGAGCTGTAAATCCACTCAAGCTGCGACAGTTTTTAAACCAGTCATTTGCAAATCTCATGAAGTGAGCTGCCAAGAGAAATTTTCAGTGATTCAGATTGTCACCAGTTCAGATGAATGGGCTCTGAAAAGCTGTAAGATGTTAGAAAAAGAAAAACACAATGGGTAATCGCAGGAATATGCAAGAAACAGCTGAGCTTTATTTCACTCTTGAGGACTTTACTGACATATGCAGCTTCCACGGAAGCCGAAATGTCAACACAACAGCGGCTTTCAAAAGGAAATGTCGGTCATATCCTCAAGCTGGCCATTCATTTTGGGTTTGCGACATTACAAACCCTGGCCTAAATTTTCAGAAGCACTCAGCAAATGCGGAGACCGCTAACTTCAGCCGAAATTTATGGGACTCAATTTGGGGAAAATTTAAGCGCAATACATCTCAATAGCCAGGTGCCCAAAAATTGAGACCACCCAAGTTAAAAGCAACGTTGTGAAACCATTGTGCTACAATCCCTCAACCCAAAGAGCATCCTTCTCTGCTGAAGGAGCTACACGACGGTTAGGAAGAAAGGCTTCCGTTTCCAAGCGCTGTATATCGAGCAATTTTCTCCCCACAAAATGCAAAGTTCGGCAGTGCTTTCCGAGGATACCCAAAAGCAGCAGCTAATGTTCATCTCACTCTGCCATTCTCACCTGTCTTTCTACCTGGCATCTGTCGAGAGCCGACTCAACAAAGCTTACACCCCCCCTTCCTTCTGCTGGTGCTTGGGAGTGTTAAAATGCTGGGGAGGGCCCAGAAAACAGAACAGGTTCCTCCAGCATGTTTTGGGAATGACCACTCAGGAACCTAGTCTTTTCCTAGGCTGATTTTTCGCTCCAAAACTTGATTTTTCCTTCTCCTTATGAAAGCATATGTCACACAGTAATTTGTTTCAGGAACATCTTGGCAGGCATTATTACTCTTACACCCTGACTCGTGCCCAACGACCAGGGTAGTTAACAGTAGTACTAATATTTGGTACTGTACTGCTCTCCGAGCACTTCATAAGGGAGTCCGATATTGTTATTCCCATTTTCAGAGAGCCGGGCAAAATATCGCAACGTATTATTTATGAGGAGGGAGTTTCCTACAGAACGTGGAAACACGACTGACGCTAAACACTAATATAACATGTTACCAGTCAAAATTACACAAGCAAAGAAGAGCACAATTTGTTTGCCAAACCTGTATAAATGGAAGAAATTAAGCATAGCTGTTCTCTCTCTCCGCCGAAATCCAGCAGCGTTCCCAGCGCTAAACTAAAATTTGATTCATTTTATATGCTGGGAAAGTGCCAAACTCTGCAGGTTGCCTGCCCCGCCATAATCCCACACCCTAGCCCTGTCTCATTGCACAGTCTCTGCACCTGTGTGTGTTATTATACGTGCACCCGACTATTAATTAGCCACGTTTTGGCTGCCAGCTGGCACCACCTCCGAAAGGCACATCCTTGCAGTGCGGCAGCCTTGATTGAAAGCTGTCCGTTTCTCTTTGGCTTTCAATTGATCTAGTCTCTCTAGCCCACTGTCAGCTATTTTAAATTAAGGATCCCATGGGAAAACAATTAGCTTTGGGTTGGCTCTACGATCCTTACTTTTAGGCAGGATATTTGGAAACACAAAGCATTCAACACTTCATATCCTTTACTTTAGAAACGTCAATATATTTATCTGCTCTGCGCAGGACCTTCTTGTGAAGTATTCCTTCCCAGTTTCATTGCAGCTCTTAGTGCAGCACGTTACTCTTACAGGCACACTTGCTTTCCTGTTTCACCAGTTCAGGTCATTAGCCTCGTCTGGACAAGAAGAATAAGGTCCAGCTAGCCGATACGTTGGCTAACATACTTCTAAATTCAGCTTTGTAGGTCAGGGCCGCAAGCACGGTGGTGTTTAAAATTATGGTCTATGGTTACAACCAATGCTAAGGCCACTGACTAAGATGGTTTGAGCTGAACACATTTACTAACCTCATCTTTTCATTGCCAGAGTGCTACTTTGCCATGATGAGGTCCTTCCCCTTGACCTACATGGCTCACCTACATCTGTTCTTAGCACAAAACGCACTTCATGTTTGTCATGCTGGATGTATCGCGGAGCCACTGGGTCACTCTCTGCCTTGCTTTCAGCTGCACCTGTAAAAAAACCAAAAAAACCTTCTCTTTTGTTCCTTCTTCAAAGGATTCTGCACTCAGTCTCCAGTGGATTTTCTCTCTGTTGCGTTTCTGGCATATTAAAAGAAAAGCATCTCCTACAAAGATGAAAGCCATAAGGCCTCTCAATTTTTATGCTTCCAGGTGTAAGCTGATTACTTGTTTGAATCTATTAGCTGCCTTCAACAGCCAATCAAACCTTCCTATCCAGTTGCTCAACTGGCTTCCCTTGTTTCTTTTGGATGGCCCTCAACGGGATGCAAAGTGAAGCTCTCACCTGGACTTTGTCCCATCTTTTATCCAACACTGGCGTCAGGCCACAAGAAGAATGAGTGCAATAGTAAGGGCTGAAATGGCATCCTGCGTGCCGATGGCACCGGGATCTGCATTCCTTGAAGATGGGCACAGGGCCAATATAAGTCAGGATGTAAGAGGGTATTGCTGGACAGTAACAGTTTGTGTGCATGGGAGACTCAAGGCAACTCACCGCACACAAAGGAAAAACCAACTTTCCAACAACCCAACATAAGTGTTTGGCCAAAAGCAGCTACACAAAACCTGACAAGACTGAGCTAAAGACAGAAGCTATATTTGAAGTCTGTGCAGTATTTTTTCCTCCAGTGTTTGTACTTTAAACCTGCCAGATCTAAATTAAGACAACTAACTCTACGGCGAGACAAAAGTCTTTCTAGGACCAGCTGTAGAGCCTCAGTTGGAATCCTCCAGCCTAATGGAGTAACAGTAAATGGGTAAATTACAGTAAATGAACAGTAAATGAGTGTTAAATGTTGCTCTTACAAAAACAGAGGTTTGAGCAACATCCTGCCCATACTCCATCTGCTCAATGAGCAGCGGGGGAGAAATGTCATCCCTTGGTCACAGGAGAAGTGACCCAACGCAGACAAGAGGCAAGTCGTAGGAGGCACTGTTGAGACAGAGCAGGGGCACTTGCAGGATGAACTTCACAACTGCAGGGCCAACGTTAAAAATAAGCACCAGTTTTAGGGGTGTACTTGGTAGCTGTGTTGGTCTGAGACAAGACAACATACAAAAAAAGCGAACTCTTGGTTCCAAAATGATACCTTTTATTAAACCAACTGGGAAATTTTCTTGAGACTTCCCAGTTGGTCTAATAAAAGGTATCATTTTGGCACCAAGTGTTCTCGTTTTTTGTGTAAGCACCAGTTTTAGGCACTTCTCTCAACCATAAATGTCTTTAAATAAAGATTGAGGGTCTTTTGGAAAAAAAGAGAAAGCCATGGGCTCAAAGCCAGAATCATTTGCCCTGTGTTATACAGGATGCCACAATGGTATCGCTCTGGGTTTAAATGAAAAAAATCTAATCACTTATCTGGACCAAATCACGAATGCAGAGAAACTCTGCAAATTGTCAGAGCTCTACAAAAATCTACTTCTGTGCAGGAGGCAATTACAGTTTGAGGCCAGAATGGATAATCCGGTGAACTCTTACCATGGGGAGAGCTCTGGGCAATAAATCGACTTCAGGTGTCTCTATCGCTTTAGTAGCAGGTTTCGGCGGTATATAGCAGCCGTCTCTCAGGCGCACGAGGAAAATCTCCGGCCTCTCACGCAAAGCAAATGATGATTGCTCATCCTGATGCTTCTTTAGATAGCTCGTGAGCTTGCCCCAAGATACGTTTTGAACACTTCAGATCTGGCGGTTTCAGTTCAGTTCCCGTTGCAGTCCCAAAGCTACCCTGACATGAGAAGTTGTACATTCAGGATACAATCTCTCTCGTGCTCCTTTGCTATCTCCTAATGCATGTCAACCCTTCACTGTTGGAGTATGACCGTACACTGGAAACAAATAAGAAGGCATGCGCAGTGCTCCTGTGTCGCTGTTTCCTCCTAATTTCAAGCTTGTTTCCTGCCACGCCAACAGACAGACATGAGTTCAGCTATCTAAAAACCATGTACTTGGTGAGGACAGGATACCAAGTCAACACTTCCTCTTATCTATATGGGATGCAGCACATTGGATGGGAAGAGCCCTCAAAATGCCTGATGCATTAGTTGGCTTTGTTTTCAGATGACCCACATCCCTGATCCTTTCTGAGAAGACCGCAACAGCAATATCCCTTTATTCTGTAGCGGTGGGTGGACAGTATACTTCAGAGCTAGCTATTTAAAAAATGAGACTAAATGGAAAGCATTTTCAGAATGCAAATGCCTTATGCAGCAAACACATCTCCTCCCATAATCATTCATGTCACGCAGTAATATTTAATCCGGGATAGAGCATCTAGCGGCAGACGCTGCTGCTATTGTTCTTCTCGGAAACAGATAATGTGTTTTTATATGGTTTCAGCATCCCGTCTTAGTTAGCCCCGTAAGTAGTAAAGTGCATCTTTAAGTAAAATGATTTATTGGTGATTCTTAGAGACTCACCGCCTAGGACTGAACAGAGTTTATCGCTGAAATGCAGACAGTAAAAAGAATTACTCAGAAAAATCTTCCTTTCCCATAAGTCACGCAATGGATATTTTTTCACCCCAATCTTTTTATCTCTCTTCTTTCATGTAGGAATTTTATATGCCACACAAATGGAGCCTAATTTTTCCTTAAAAAAAAATTCTGGTTCTGCACCATGCTCCTTACATGCCTTCTGCACATATTTCCCTACCCTGCAGGTCAGATGAGCAGAGCAATACAAACTCTTCACATTTTAACACTATTATTTAATGTAGCACTACTTTTATCTCCAAAGACAAAAAAGCTGCCCAAATCTACAATTTCAGCAGAGGGCAGGTAGAAAGAGAGACACAGAGATCAAGCATGAGTCACACCGACAAGATAAACCCAACAAAGCATTAACACTCACAGTGGCTGCCTTCGAGCACTTGCAGCCATGGAGAGCCAGAGCCATCATCCTTCTTAATCAGGGCAAACAAAATAATAATTAAAAAACCCCACCAAAGTCCTGCTTGCTCTAGATTAATTAAACCTTTAATTAAGCAATAACCCTTGACAGATCATTGCTACGAGCAGTAAATGACCAGTTTGCAATCCAATGTTTGCTAGGGCTGTAAGTGTTCATCACACCCTTTTCTCCAACAAGAAAATAACCCCATGTATAGCAAAGAAGTTGCTGGCATTATGACATTTATGGAGCAATTTTTTCCTGCAGGAGGAGCAGTTAATGGGAGAGAAATGACCACGGCTGGCAGTGGGATGTAGTAGTGGCTCACAACTTCTTCCATATTCAAAACCTCTTCTGATTCAGTAGGAGAGGGGTGGCAGAGTGGCTCCTTCCCCCGACTCCTCTCCCAAAGCCTGGGTGAAGGTCTCGGTCCCCAGGTTACTCCTCTCTTTCACCCCATATTTTGCCTGAAGCCCAAGCACCACCTGCCCAAGCAGCCCGGCAATATTAAAATGGGTTTATCAGCTAAAAGCATGCATTAGTTTGCTGGAAGAAGCTGGAAGTGACTGTTTGAATCGCTGAAAAGCAGTTTCAATTAACATGTCTATTTTCCCCATCCATGGGCAGAGGATTTGCTTGTGTAACTCCCATTAATGCTAATAGAGTTAGGCTTATAAATCCCTACACATGAAGGAATATTCGAGCTCTCACAGTTGTGCACTCTTAGACCAGAGCAATTTGCGTTACTTTATTTTAACCTCTGCCTGCTTTCCGCTGTCTCGGGAGCTTTAGATGCAAATGGAAAAGCCTGCTGGCATTCTCTTGTTAAAACCCCACATTTGCTTTCCTACCGGCACGGGGAAAAGGACCCTGACTGCGCAACAATAAGCAGAGGTGATGTCCAGGCCACCTCCGCAGCTCTCTTGGCACTGCTGCTGAGCTCTGTCTCTGCACGCCAAGGGTGGCGTGGTTGCCCGTCAAATAGCACCGCTGAGCCCAACACACCCCGCACAACACCTTCCCCACAAGACCCCAGGTGCCTGGCTCTCTTAGGCTGCTTTTAAAAACCCAGCCTTAGGCACCAACACAGAGAGATCACCAGGCCCAACTCACCTCACTCTGATGCTGGACCTATTTCCTTCAAGCCAATAAAAGCAGAGAATCAAGCCCGCTATGTACTCCATGTGGCTACAGGCAAAAGGAGAGCAGGGCAGCTAAATAACACCCGCTGGAGGCCAGTTTATTCAACACAAGATAGTGCTTTAGCCTAAAGAGAGTCTCTGGCAAATGCTTTTATTATTGCTATTCCACCGTGTTCGCAACCTTCCCCCCACACAACATTGTTTTTCCAACAACTTCCTACAGCCGCTCTGCTCTGCTCTGCAAGCAGACTACAGCTTCCCTTCCCAACCGCTCAGCTTGGGCGTGTGTTGTTGCTGGCTAAGTGAGAAAAGAAAAATTCCTCATGCTGTTCGCAAACCCCAGCCCCTCTGAAACGATTTCTCCCTGCTGCAGATCAGCAGCCGGAGCAGAATATGCCGAACACAACACCCAGGACCCAATATTCCTCTGGGCACAAAAAGGAAGAAAGTCACTTTATGCCAAGAGGTGGAGTGGCACTCCCACCGGGGATTGAATCTGCCTTCCCTCGTCAGGTTGCAGCAACACTTGGGAAGCTCCTTCACAGCAGGCGCGTCTACATGTGCACAATTACTGCACAGTACGGGCACCTGTCTACACATGCACGCCTGTACTGCACAGCAAATGTGGTGACTTACACCAACCATCCAGAAAGAGCACCAGAAGCCTCCCACCCACGGATGGTAACAGCTGGGCGTGTCTACACGTGCATTTACGCTGGCTTCAATTTACTGCACAGTAAGTTACTGCGCCTTAAGCAAGAATAGGCTGGTGTCTACACGTGCAGGCATTATTAAAGCACATTAACACTGTGTGTATGGACTGACTTGGGACTGAAGTTAATCCCAAGTCAGTCCACACACACAGTGTTACTGTGCAGTAAGGCATCTACACATCCATTACTGCTCAGCAACTAATCAGGCATAAACCTGATACTGGCATGCTGCAGGTATCAAATTTACACTCTGACCATCATTTCTACCATCGCCTGGGATCTTGTAGGTCATGAAAGAGGAAGGGTCCCCCCCAGGGTCTACCAGGAGAAGGGTGACCTTTGCTATAACTCGGTCACCAAAGAATTTCAGCTATCGTGTGCCTTGAAATTAAAATCTGGAAGCTTGGAGGGGGCTGAGCCATCCAGTTGAAGTCATGTCATGGGCATGACAGGCAGCCTGTCTCACATTTAGATCAGAAGTGCCATGCTGTTCGCCGACAATTTGTCATAACACTGTCTTGACTATTCAGGCCTTTCTTTTAAAACCTCTCATGTGCTAATCACTGCCTACGGGTGTTGTGAATCCTTTTAACTACTGGGGTGTGATTCAATGAACTGACGATCACATGATTTCTTTCTTTAATATACATATTAAGGCAACAGAAGCTGCAGCTGAAACCACTTCTGTGAAGGCAGATCCGAGTCCGTGCTCAGCTCCAACAGCTGCTGGGGACAGAAATGCAAGTTTATCACCCCATTTCCCACCAGAAGCTGAAGAGAGAGACAGAGACTCCAAGCAAGGCGTAAAGATGCCAGGGTTATGGAAAACCCAGCTCTACAGCATAGTTGGAAAATGAAATATCCATCCTGAAGGAATTCTGCAAATTAGTTTTCAATCCAAAAGGGAAAGAAAAAAAAAAAGACAGATGAAATGTCATATGGAATAGAGCTGCCAAAATAAAAGTTTTGATTCTGAAACAATCAAAATGGTTTGATTAAATAATGTCAAAACAATATGATGCCGGTATTAAATCATAAAACAGTTGCAATTAAATCAAAGTACGAAATGAAATGTTTTTACTTGATGAAATGTCACAACGATTCATTCTGACATTTTCCTGTTGCAAGTCTGGCTGGAAAGCGACATGGTCCCACAAAATACCCGTAGACGTCTACGAAGCCGCGCCTTCTGGCAGGAAGCGTTTCACTGCCTTCCTGCTTCTCATCAGCGGGGCTGGCCCAAGGCTACGTTTCTCTTGGGGGCTTTCATTCATCTCATCTCTCTTCCACTCCCTTCCTCTCCTGTATCTACCCAGAGCTGGGAAGATGAATCCTCTTTGTGACCCGGGCATTTTAAAATCCAGCCGTCCTGTTACTCCTGCAAAAGAGTTCCCCCCTTTGCCCGCCGATGTCATCTTGCAAAAAACCATAGCTAATGTTTTAATGATGCCAAACATGCCAGACATTATTAACTCAACTCCCCAAACTTGGCTACCACGTGCTTTTGAAGAAACACAAGTAATTCCTTTCTCCTTTGCCTCAAGGTCCTTTAAAAGCCTTTTGAAGCAGAGCACCTTTGGGTTCCCCATGGACCACAATCACCCATTAAATGACCTTTTCTCGGGCCAAGTGTTTGATGGAGCGGAGAAGGTTCTCCCATGGCCTATACGCCATAGGACAACACTGATAGAAATCCTGGCCGAGCTCCTCGTCTGCTAGGCTCCCCCACTGTACAGAAATCCCCGTGAAGTCTGCAATGCTTCTGAGCGTCAGATTCTGGTCTCTCCAAGCAGAAGCAGGAGGCACAGAGAAACCATCTGTGAGGAAAGGGAAGCATTGGCAGCATTGCAATGGGCCAAGGGGATTGCAAGGATGCTGACAGGAAAGAGAAATCAGGGACAAGAGACGGGTCCGGCAGGACAGAGCTTAGCAAAGAAGCAGCCAAGCAGCTCCTATCCACCCTCTCCCGTGCTTGAGAAAGCAATGCAGGATGCACAGAGCAGGACTACCAGGGAGTACAGGGAGGGGGAGGAAATAACTTGGCAGCACTGTGGGAGGCCCGGGAAGGTGCATTACAAGGAGGAGGCACACGTCCGAAAACCAAGCAACAAACAGCAGACACCATTTATGAATCCCACCTAGGGCCAGGTCCTCCTGGCTTCAGCGGAGCCCTGCCCCAAGGTTTTGCAGACTAGTTAATGCTCATGTGTTTGCACGATGAGGCGTGTTTGGCGTGCAACATGCACACTGGAAGAAGTAACACGTCCAGCTGTTTTCCAATGTTAGTGGAAACCAAATAGCCAGAGATGCCTAATGCCAGCTGGAACCACGTGGGGAGCAACGTTTTAGCTTTTCAGATAAAGCGTGCTGGTCTATGCAAGGATATTTGTTGTAGCTGTGGTGGTCTAAGGGCACAGGCAGACAAAACTCTTGGGGTACAGACGATATCTTTTATTAGACAACCTAGATAGCTGCAAAATTTTATTATTATTATTTGCAAGCTTTCAGGCCCAAACACCCTTTGTCAGGCAAACAGGTGAACAGCCTGATTCAGCCTTTGTCTGAGCCTAATCTGCAGGTTTTTCACAAATGAACTTTTCTACCCAGGTGAACCATACCTTCTTTTAGGTCTCCTGTGCAATATGAAGTTTTGTTTCTACCTGGAAGAAATTTTACAATTTTTGAATACTCCTTTGCCTTACAAAGAGCACTTGAGCCTGAAAGCTTGCAAATAAATGACAAAAAAAAGTGCAGCTACCTAGTTGGTCTAATAAAAGATATCGCCTCTACCCCAAGGGTTTTGCCTGCCAGGATCCATGCAAAACCTTCACTGCATCTTTCCCAGGGTGTGGATTTCTTCCCCTACAACTAAGAGTCACCTGAAGGCCAGAGAGAAAAATGAGAAGACCGATCGTCCCGTGCCCGTGTGCGCAGGCTGCGGTTTGAAGGATCCCCCCATCGCTTCCCCTCGAGTCACAGCAGTGCCGCCTTACTTCCTCCCTCCTCCCCACAACCCGCGTGGTTGATGAATTACTCACTCGGTGGGATTTCCTGTCGTGTAGAGGAAATAAGTAGTTACAATAACAAGCCATTTACCGTCTGAGCGTTACACATACTGTATCATCTTATTTGTGTTTTACCGTTAATCTCCCCGCTCACAAAAGTTTTATCGGATTGAAGGCATGTGCTGTATTCCCCTTTATAAAATTTTACAGTCCCTTGCTATTCTCAGGGCTTGTTTTATAGGCACAATTTGCTGCTTTAATCTCGCCCAATTGTCATGTTCTAAATCATGGTGTATAAAAATGTCTTTAAAGGAGAGATGCGCTGAAGGGTAGTACTTAATTACACTTACTGCCTGATTTAAATGTTATCTGAGCTTTGCCAAGTGCCAGACACAGAGTAACCCAGCAGCGCAAATCTGCATAAACCGCTACGAGTCATTATTGGGTTTTTAATAGCAATCAAGCTGCTCTTGCATAGCGTCCTGATGAAGGTGTGTCCCTCCTCCTCCCACCTCTGTTTGCGTACTAATAAGCAGGGAGCTCAATATAACTAGGTCCTCCCACTCGCTCCCCAGCTTGGTTTTCTCCAGTCTCTTTGGGGAGCCCCTTTCTCAAGGATTTTGCTGGTCCGCTTTGCTATCCTAATTTGCCTTAGTAACGACGAGGAGTGGCGCGGGCAGCCGCAGTGGGGAGCGCGCGGGAAGTCCTTGCATTCAGACGTACTTGTGTACTCGTTCAAAATGAGCAGCTCTTTAAAAATAAACTGCATTTCCAAGTCCTCACTCCTGCTGGGCACCTGCCCTTGCTCATCTGGGAGAGGGGGAATCACAAGTCAAGGCCCCGTTTCAGCACTGGGTCATTCCAATTTTGGTTCAAAGGACCTTTGTGGGTGATACCTTGTATTGGACCAACTGGATGGTTGGGATGAAGTTCGACAAGTTTGCGAATGCAAGGCATTTTTCATGGGGTGACCTGCAGCATCACCCCAAATAGATGCTTGGCTGGGATGGTTTAGCAGGGATGATCCTGCCGTGAGCAGGGGGCTGGACTAGATGACCTAGATGACCCCGCTTTCCTCTGTTCCTAAAAATCTTGCCGGGACCATCCCCAGTCAGCCCCTGGTTCAGGGGTACTCGGATTGAATTAGAGCCCAATTTACATTGAGTGGCCTTCCCCCTTCATGCCAAAGCCCTGCTCTAAGCACCACTCAAAACAGACCTGGCAACCCAACCCATAAGGCAGACATGTTTAAACTCAAAGCATTACAGAGTGGAAGGAAAGCAGCTTTTTAACCCAAGTTTACAGGTGCGATGAGCAACATCAGACAGGAGGACTGCCAGAACTACCACGCAAGCTGCCGGCCATTTCCTTCCCCGGGGTTAACACCAACATAACTGGAGCATGGACTCCCTTTCACCTTGAATGCCAAGACATCCAGCCCCATCACTCATCACTGACAGGGCTCCACAAACTGAAGCAGGTCTAAAACAACCCACCACGTGCCATGGATCTAGAAAGTGGATGCGAAGGAACGTCAGCCCAATAATCTTGCATGCCTACAGCACTGTATTAGACCGAGGTTCCCAGCTAGATACACGGGGAAAACAACGTCACACATTAGCAATTCTGCAGTGCCGTGCCATTACCGTTTAGGCACCGCTGTTCATTACCACTCTCAACAATTAAAATAAACACGCTACAACGTTGTCCCTTACAGGTATATGAAATATGCATGAGCTACTGTACCCATTGCAGCTCCTGCTTAATATGCCCTATACCTACCTGAGCCTCTGCAAAAATAAGCCCTACTACTTGCTTGCCTTCCTAGCTAAGCAACTCAAAAGGCAAAGCAGAAATATCAGCTCAAGACGGCTGGACATTGCATTGCATGGGCCGTGATGTTAAGAGCTTCCAAACGCCCAGTGTGAGTGCCCCCGTGGGCAGGCTGCTCGCCACAGGGGTCTGCATGCAGAGCCACGGCCCAGCTTGTTGCTGGCAACGGGTCCGCGTGTGACTCTGGGTGGATGGAGCGGAAGCTGGGGCTACGCTGCCGCAACACGGATCAACATCTTGTAAGCCAAGGTTACGGGATTTTTTGGCCCAAAAATATTGCTGGCCCCTGACCCAGAGGATTAATTCTGAGGAGCTTTGGGACTCTAGGGCACCTATACATATGACGGCCTTCTGCTTTGATGCAAGCTAATTAGCACGTGCTGGGGCAGACTTGCGGAGTCCGCTGGAGCGAGCTAATTAGCATGCTCCAGCATCCTCCACATCACGTGTATTCAGCGACCCTGCATTTCAAAATGGTGGCAAAGGTGCTTTAACTAAAGCTTATTGAACGACCTTTACTTAAAGTGCCCCTGCCGTCATTTTGAAGCACGGGATGCTGAATACACATGACGCTGTGGGCACTTTAATTAGAGTGCCTCCCCTCCAACCCAGCACCTGTGTATAGACGCCCCAAGGCACTTTTGTAATGAGGCTGGATATATCAATCACCAAAAAAAATCCGTGCATTGTTCAGTGGCCCTGTTAGCAACTCTTGCACTTTGGCCTATGGATCACGTGCAAATTGCCCTCCTTTTTGGTGCCCTGGAGAAGGGGACAGGACAGCAGCAGGCAGTAGAAGAACGAAGGCACTGGAAGAGAAGTGCTTCCCACGAGGTGCTCGCACTCATCACACACCGGCCGTAAAACCTGCGATCTACAGTTGGTTTGGGGGGTTCTTCCATTTGCCCTCATCTAGGATTGGGACGCTCCCTCAGCGGGAAAAATCAGCCCAGTATCGACAAACTGAAAGGACGCAGAGATGGGACACTCCTCGTGAATGCTTCCCCAAGACAGGGCTGAGGCGCACGGATGAGGCTGTGCAGGCAACCCATACTTCTGTAGCTTCCTGTCAATAAAAAGACGTCAGCCTTTGAGGCTGTCAAGGCAGCACTAATGAGCCTCGAATCTTCCAGCGAAGCTCAATCTCAAACGGATTCGAACGCGCACACAAGCTCTGGCAGCATCCTACTCCTCGACTTTGTGGCTCGGTCCCATCTCTAGTGAATTCAGCTTTTTAAGCAATTAAAGCTATAATAATAATATTCAGCTAGGTCCCTATAAACTCGTCTACCTTTGAACAGCTACCAAAGTGCAAGTGAATTTCCAGGGATAAACAAACACATGCTCCCTTTTAATTAAGGTGCATTCCCATCAGCTAGGGCTGAGCGAGTGGGCGGAGGGAGTTGGGGAAAAAATAGCCAATTAAGATGCCTCTCCTTTGACAGGAAGGATAATACAGCGTGCATCGTGGAGGAGGGGAGGAAGGGAACAGGGACCACATCTAAGTCATTATTTTAATTGGCTGCTCAAAAATACATTTTCTCCAGGTCTGACTCTGCCGAAAAGCATCCAAATTACCCAAGATGTTAAAAGACCGCCGAGAAGTGATCAGCGGCTTCTGCCATGCTGGGATTTCCACTACCTAGTTCTGTCCTGTTTCAGAGAGCTGGTAGTATGGAGAGTATATCGTTTTAGAGGAGAGCAGAGCTTGCCTGTATTCAATATGCTAATCTTCAGCATTCATTAAACAGGGAAAGAGAAGCTCCTGCATTTGTCTCCAGCCAATGGTTATTATTCAGCAATAACAGGCACTCAGAGGAGAACAAACGACCTGGAAGGAATGCACAAATATTTGTGGCCTAAGTATCACCTGCCGTAAGAAGCACTAGAAACATCTGGCAGGAAGCAGACCTGAATGTATGCAGCAACTCCCTTGCCCCAAAAATCGCAACCAAGGTAATGGCCATGGATCTGGCCAAATCGGTACTTGCCTCCACTTGCAGCCGACGGACCCTCAACGTTAAGTTGCAAGATTGGGAGTGTAGGCCCGATGGCACGAAAACCGTAGGATTGCAAGAAGTCTGGGTAGTTGGTGGCAGTAATGCTGGGATTCCTCAAAAAGTTATCAGGATTTGGCTCGCTAGGAGGATCACGAGTTTCCCTAGTGCGGACCAGGTACTGAGGGCTGGTGTGACATTGGCAAAACACACACCATGTCGCATGTCGACAACGGCCCGCTAAGTTCACTGGCGGACGACAGAAACTCCACGTGACCCCCGAGGACGCTATCGCATGGCTCAGTGATTATGCACATGTTGACTGTACTTGCCTCCAAATCAGCCTTCAAAGGTTACGGTGCTGAGCTCACCGCTTTCCTGGATTCACAAAGTTTGTAAAAATTCAGAGGGTTGGGGGGTTTTTTTAATCAGAAGCAAAACATGCAGGTAGAAGTGAGTCATCCCACCCCCTGCTCTCTGCACAAACAGACCTGGGGAAAATAATTTCTTGGAAATGGCTTGTTTCAACTTGCTGTACATCCATACTCCAAGAGCATTTTTATACTGTGCTCCGGGGGTATGGGAGGGGTGCTTTAATTAGAGCGGATCCAAAAGCTGCTCTAATTAAAAGTGCCTGCGGTGTCTTTTGTATCAGCATCCCACACTACAAAATGGCGGCTGGGGTGCTTTAACCAAATCTTGGCGAATGAGCTTTAGTTATAGTGCCCCGCTGCCATTTTGAAGTGTGGGGATGCTGATCCATGAGACACGGAGGCTGGCTGGAGCACGCCAATTAACTCGATTAATTGAGTCTGCTCCAACATGCTATAATTACAGTCTCCGGGCACGTCTACTGGCACTCCAAGAGCCCACCTTGTATATTACGAGATCCTTCCCCCTCCAAAAAAGTGCCCAAGATGCATCTCAAAAAGGGCAAGAGGTTTTTTGCAACGGCTTAAATCCTGGAAATGTTCAAAGACCTGCTCTACCTCGCCTCTACTTCACCTCCTGGACCACCTGACTCAGGCAGCAGCAGGCTGAGAAGGGAGCTCCTACCCCCTGCCCACCAAGCACTCAAGAACCAGCAGCCACTTTGGTTGGGCTCCTTCTTTCCTTCCCAACCCCGGACTCGGAGGAGCAGCACCGCAGTCCAGGCCCTGGAGCTGGACGGGCAGATTGGGGTCTCGCTGTCTGCACGGTGGGATAGTGACTGTGGCAGCATCGGACCTTTCATCGTTGGGCTGTGCAAAATGGTAGCCTTCCTCCTCAACACCCTGGTACGTACCAGGAATGGGAAGATATACCTTATTTTGTTTCATACAGTGCACCCCAGGATACACGCCTTCTTTTTATGAAAGGCAGAAACTTTGAAGAAAAAAAGGTCTGTCCTCGTAGTAAGGAGCTGAGTAGCTCCATGTGAATCGCACACAGATGTTACTATTGCTTGTGCACAATAATCAGCAGAAACTGCTCTTACTGTATTTCTCATATATAATGTGCACCAAGATTTCCAGGAACTGGTTTCTGGGAAGCAAAAGCATTTGTTGTACATGTTTCCACCATGAAAAAGGACCCTGTCTGGATGGCTGGGCTGCTGTGGAGCAGAGGATGTACTCTATGTGTAATTTGCAAAGTAATATGAACCAATGAAAATGTCAGCCTTGCTAAATCTTACCCTCTAAAGCTCCACCTCTTGAAGTCAAGTGAACCTGTAAGAGACCTGGCTTTGATCAGGAGCAAAAGGACTGGTCTGTACTCTAGCCCTAGTAGCTATGCAGAAAAGCCTGGAGCCTTGGAAGCTCAAAAGGCAGAAGACAAAGAAAAGCCTGATGTTGCGATATGGAGGAGCATGAATTATGTTGTTTGAGCATTTACACTTGCAGCAACTGCCCTTATGCAGCCTGGATATAATGGCCCTACAGCTACACCCGCTGTGCACTGTGGGAGATCGAGCTCTGACGTTGCTCCTGGCCTAATGCAGAGATATTGCAGATGCAGCTGCCAGTTTTCAAAGCAATGCTATGGGAAACACTGCTTTTTGCATGCCTAATTAATGGAAGTTTTAGTAAAATATAATTAAAGATGACACCTCCCGCAAATTGCACAATGATGAAGATGCTTCCATGAACGGGACTGCAATTCAGCTTTAACTGGGGGTGAGAGGGAGGAAAAGTGAGGTAACAAGGTAGTAATGACTCCAAAATATCTGCCCATTTCCTGGTGAGCTCCACCCGGCCAAAAAGGAACAGCCCGTTTTCAAGTTTCACATGAGTTGCGCTCAGAAAACAATCTAGGTACCAAACAAGGAAACGATAGTGCATTTGGTTGCTATCACTTACTACCTCATTTATTTTTTCTTTGGGCTCATATCTAATTACAGACTGGCCACACAAAGGCATCAGGAGGTGCACACCTAGTATAAAAATAGGAAAAAATAAGAACCTGTGTTGTTTCAACGTAGACCTTTACCATTTATACAGCAGGACGTCACAGCATAAACAGTCACTGGAGGTTGGTTGCTTGAGGACAAGTCAGCCAGCCAAAGCCAAGGCACATCTATACACTGGACAGCCAATTATTGCACAAATTGTCCAAATCACCTCTGCATTTGCATACTGTCTTCCTCTATGCAACTGTCTGCATGCACCAGCCTAGTACTTAGCCATACAATGACATCTTTGCTTCATCACACGCACTTCTTTCTACCTGTAAAAACAAATGCAAGTTTGGCTCATGACAATCCAAGAAGAGACAAATTTAGAGGTCAGGTTGAGGCACCTTTGAAAATTTAGCCCGAAATGTGCCAGATAATTGAAAAACAGAATTGCTGTGAGCTATGTAATGCTCACAGAATATTACTAACAAATTATTTTCTGGCTAGGTCTAAAATGCACTTTAAAAATGCATTAAAAGGTGATCTTGAAATGACAACACTGACTCGTGGGATTTATAAAGGCATTTGCTTGAATAAAGAAAGGGGAATCTCAGAATCTGCCCCGACGCTAATGTTCCCTCTACAAAGTTAAGGAGCTATAAATCCGGAGGCAGAAGTCATATCCACTGTTTATTTTTGCTATAGCAGTGTGGCAAATGTTACGGAGACAAAACATATATGGTCATTTGTAATAAAGCAAAAACATCGACAGCTGCTATTACTCAACATCATGCTGCTTCTTTAATGTAAAACTTGCTTTGGGCAATACAAAAACCGCATTCAGTCCAGAGTTCATGGTCAGAGAGCACCCCAGCTGTGTCAGCCACTGTACAGATGCTGCAAGAATTGCCTGCATTGAAATAAAGTGCGCCGCAGCCTCAAACCTTGATTTTGGTTTTCGAAAGAGGGGAGTGTCTTAATAGAGGACAACTGACCACGAGGCAGGACGACTAGCTGGTAGGAGCATTAGGAACACAAGATGCAAGACTAGGAAGGACTCCATTCCCCATTTGCTGCCGGCAACCACATCCATCCAATGCCTCCCACATGCCTGACAGCATGCTCAAAAGGCACTCCAGCTTTAATTTAAGAGGCGATTGAAAGGTAACTTGGTTACAGCTGTTGAGTTCCTACACATGGAGAACACAGCTCCCTTCTTTTTCAAATCAGATCCTATGGCTGGTCATGGAAGCCACAACCAGAAATGTCCAAGCTGAAAATGAAATGTGAATTTCTAAACAAGAAGGAAGTTAACCATTGAAATGACTACTGCAGGTAGCATTTCCCATCACCTGGAGTCTTTAGAATAATACCAAGTACTGTTCCACTGGGGGAAGAGGGCTTTCAAAGGCGCAAAAGGTGATTTCGAATCAAAATTTCAATGAAAGTGGGCACCTACCATGCTTTTTAAACCACAGCTCAACCATAACTCACTGGTCCCAATACAGGAAGCACTGAGTGAATCTTATGGCCTACATCATGCACAATGACTAGACCATCACGTCCACCCTTAAAGTCTATGAAGCCCAGGTCAGTAGAGTCCAAGAGTCTCCCCTCATCTCTGCTGCATCTCCTTTGAAGACCAAATAAGTAACAGAGATTCAGGACTTCTAAATCCTTACAACCAAACCATGTCATTGAAGGGGTTTCCTACTCATATGATCGATGTGTCCATTCTGAACTACAGCAGCTAATTTGCTACCTGAACCTATAGCCACTATCCTGCTACCTGAAGCATAATTCAGAGTGATGCAGAAGAAGCAGGCCCTCACAACAGACTTCTGCAGAGCAGAGCTTATACCCAGAAGGCTGCCTACAGTACACAGCTGAATTCAAGCCTAAATAAAGTGGCGGCATTGGGAATAGCATCAATGCAAGTCACGCTGATGACATTGTTTCTTGCAAACATAGCTTTCGTAAGTCTATTTTGCTGTACTTGACACATTTATTCTTTGATATAACTCTCCTTTTATTGTACGTCTTAAAAAAAGAAACTCTCTGCTCCCCCCCACATCCTCTCCCACTACCAGAAACCATCTTAAAATATAGCAGTTCTTGAAAAACAGTATTAAAGTGACTGTAAACTCACACATAACTCTCTCTGGACCTTATCTTGCGCAGAGTGTATTGTCAGAAAGCAGAAAATGCAGTTTGTCTCGCATTATCTGTAATAAGATAGACAGTCCTTCATTTTAACAAGGTGCCACTGCCAATATCAGCCCTGCTGTGTGAGGAGCCGATGCAATGATTTTGTTATTTATACAAGTGGAATGAAACCCAGCGAGACTCGAGGCAATTGATGATACCTTCCAGCAGCTGGCACGTGTTGTGTGTTCACGCCGCACCTTGGTAAGAATTACAGCAACAGAGCAGATCCTGTCCGCGATGCATCAAGACATCCACCGACCTACTTGCACCCAACTTCCAACAATTAGTTACTGGAGCCTTGCGCAAGAAGTCGCATTTGCATGGTAACTGTGAACACACATTCAAGTTCACTTCAGCCATGGGAAGCTGGTATCATAGCATGTCCAGCAAGAGGGGTAAAGACCTGGTTGGTTCCTACCCACTCGAGTCGCTGGGTTAGAGACAAAGGAAGAGAGAAACAGCTCGCTCACGCAAGAAGAGGTCAACGCATTGGAGTCATGGGCTCTTGGAGCCCTCTCCTTGGTTCTCAGGTTGCTGTAACAACCGCGGTGATGAAGGTTAACTTGCCTGGACAAGACTTGGTTATAACTGAGCTGACAAGCAAATTTACAGACACTATAAATGGCTTCTCTGAATCCCCATGAACCGTGCAATGGACCATTACTTTGCTGCTGGCGACATCGTGCCAATGGCAACCTTTCAGGAAGCAGAGCCAGATTACCCGCCGCCACTTTCCCCTCCCTTCCCTCACTATTGATAAACTGAAAACACATTTCTAATCTGTACTCACTCAAGAGCTGGGCACGTTTGGGTCATAATTTCTGTCTGCATGTTTTAAATTCCCTCCTCCGCTAGGAAGAGCCCGTTAAACTGGCAGTCATCTGTACGGAAGATTGTGAAGTATAACATAAGGACGAGCAATTAGCATTACAATCAAATGGAGCAGACAAACATTCGCTGGCCTCGGGCGTGAAAGGCACACTGATGATCACGAGTTCATCTGTTCCTTGAAGCTTGACTGAACTTGTTGGAGCTCACAGTGACTATTTGGTAATTCCTCCCCACCATCAACACCCAACACAGCTGTCCCTCAAATATTTGTTTAAGACCCACCTAAGGCATCCTCCAAAATTTTGAAGGATAGGGTGTAAACCAAGGCGAGACAGGCTGTCATGAGTTTTGAGGCAAGCTTGGATATCTCCATCCAAGACCCCAGCACTGGAGGAAATCATTATTCTGGTAACGCAATAACGTAATCTACAGGTGAGGGAGATATTTGGTCAAAGCATGCATTAGGGTAAGGACCAGCCAACGGTGCCAGCATCCTCTTTTGGAGGGAATTACAGGCCTGGCGCCATTCTCGCTCCAACTAAATCATAAGCAATACTGGCATTGTTTGAGTGAGTTACACCAGGCCTGACCTGACATGAGGAGAAGGTAAATCAAACCCCAAATTATAGTTTGGGGAATCCACATCCGAGGGGAAGAGTCTGAGGGGCCTGCCCTTGGAAATGCTAGTACCGTAGACGGTGGCTGCTACAAAGACCACGTTATATTGCTGGCACGCTGCATGGCCTAATGCTTAGACGTACAGAAATGTTATTCTCTCCAGCACTAAATATACCAAGATAGCTCAGGCCATTGAGATCACAGCTGGCCTACGAAGGATACAGTTGTTTATCCTCTAGCCGAGCGGTACAGTAAATGCCAGAAACAATAAGAGAATAAGAACAAGCAAACAGACATGGAAATTATCACCTAATATTCCATGACAGAAACCCACTGCCTGGCTGCTGCGCTCTCACCATGCGATTAAAAGATTGCCACACGAGCCTTTTTAATAATAACGAGCCCACTTACCCCCAAGGGCACAATAAAAATATAGGCCTGACCATTATAAAGACAGGATATAATTTGCTAATGAACGAACGGCCCTTTTTAATTCACGGCGGGCCCTAGGGGCTTGATAGGAAACCCCTGATGTGACAATACTTTGGATACAGTGCTGGTTGGCGCTGATGGACGCGTGCCAGCAGGGCAAATCCTTCCCCTTCCCCAAAGCAAGGAAACAATCCAGTGAGTAATTGTTTTGTGTTGCTATAGCAGGAAGGTTTGATAGTCCTATTAGTCTCGCAGCAGAAGGTCACAAGAAGTTTATAAACAAAGACGACCTGTTACCCGGCAAGGGATGTACGGGGAAACAAGAGAGAGGTTTGGAAACGGCAGGGGCCTCCGACGAGATGGATATTTACGAGTGCCGGGCGGTTTTCGTGCACTGCTTTTCATTGCGAGACTTCCCATAGTACATCTATAGTTCGGATATTTGCACTGAGAGCAGATAAGCTCCTAACGCTACATTTTTCCATATAATAGAGTTGCAATGCAAGGCTAGTGACAAACGCCGGCATCAGAAACCAGCAGGATCGGTATTTTGTTTGGGCTTGAGAGAGAAATAAGCAGAGATGTAGCCAATCGAAGCGAGTCGCTTTCTCCCCGCGTTGCAGGAGTATTTTCTTGAACTCCTAAACACTAACGCTCGACGTTACATTGAGTTTCAAGAACGGCTCACAATGCTGCTGCTACAGTAACCAGTTCCAGGCTATTCGCTTCGGTTTCACGTTCGACTTCTCCACCGGAGATTACTCGTGTTGAAGTCTAATCTCGCATGCTCTTAAAGTTCATAAAACTTTCTCTGTGAAACCTTGTGACAGCGTACAGCATGATTGGGATGATCTACCATCCCGATAAATTTAGGGGATTCAGATGCCACGTTTTCACATTTCCCATCCGTCTCTCAGACCCGGTGCATCTGTATGCAGGTGTGTACTGGCCAAAACCCATACAATGGAAGTGATCAAGATTCAGACGTGGAAGGTTTCTCATGCCAAAACGCTCCACTGGAAGACAGAGAAACCCTAGATGTGAAGTAAAAGGCATGGAGAAGACGACTCATAAAAAACTGGAGAAATACCATTGGGATGACTTGATTCATGGAAAATGGACCTGACAATACAGCTGTAACAACATGAGGGATGCTCCTCTATTTTGTACTTTGCATGGAATCAAAGAATAGTAAATGAACAGTTAAACTTTCTTATTGCACTCATTCCTAGGTAACTTGTGGTCCTATCAGAGCTACCGAATAAAAAACACAGTGCAAGGCTCCAAATGACCTGTCGGGAACAGACTACAAATCCTTCACAGTCATTTAAACAGGCAGAAAAAGAAAAAGCCCACTAAGCCACCTGTTACATGTTTTCATCACGCAGGACTTTTTTACCCTCTATTCTGAGTCTGACTTGCTGAGGAGAGGAGGGGAAGCATCTTCTCTGCCCACTGAAGAAATGCGGAAGAAAAGATGTGGGATATTTATAGAGATGAGGTCAAAATGGTGAAAAACAAACAAACCCCAAAATAAGTTTCATGAAAACTTTTCTCCTGTTTATTCCCCCCCATTCTAAGAGTCTCCAAATTCTGCTTGCTGCAGTACTGAGGTCTCAACGTATTCCACCGAACGACCCCGTTTGTGTCTTCAAACATTTCTCTACAGCATCCAGAATGGTGCTATCACAGGCAGTTTTGGCGAGGAGAAGACAGGAAGCATTCAGAAGGACACAGTCACACACCGCTGTTATATCCATCTGTGCACCAGGCTCCACAAGGGCGGACCTGAACGCCACCAGATGCTTCATGGACACACGTTCCACGTTCTCCACCCTGAACCCCACCATGCAAAGGTTTGGTCTGAACGGGCAGCCCAGCCGAGGCATCAGAAGATGCAAGCAGGGGGACAAAAGCTTTCCAACATTGCAGAGCAGCTTCCCATCCCTGTAAGGATGCTCTCATACAGGACAAAGTCTGGAGAACCGCTTGCCCCAGAGGACTGGCAACTGCAAGCCGCTTCCCCGTCCCATCTCCAACTTCCATCCGGCCTGTCACACTCTGTTCCTGAGTGATTGCCAGTTACTAAAGATGTAAGGTCCAGTAACAACTCCTTTGACATACTCCAGTTGACGAATACCTTTGACTTCTGCTAATGCATTTTCTTCCCTATGAACAAACCAAGACGTGGAAGAATGACAAATGCCCCGACTTACTGTACCTCCCAACACTGAGAACAGTCCTCTGACAAAGAAACTATTAATTCACTAAATCACACAAGAAACACTATTGCTATTTACAGTGCTTCTGCACAAGATCATTTTTCAAAATATTTGACTGAACAAATACAGTTATGCTCCAGTCAATTAAAAAGGACACTGCCAAGGTTGTTAGAGCTACCCTTACAGTGGTCTTGATCTCATTTTTAAGCCAGTTCCCTTTTCACCAAGCAGATAATTTCATTATTCAGAGGAACTGAATGCTTTAAAATGGAATCACTGCTAGCAATAAACCCATGCACTCAAACCGTCTTTGGTACGTTGTGTCACAGCTACCAAGGTGAGAGGCTCTCTAGAAAGAAAATAAAGGATAAATAAAGAAACCAATGCAACAATGTGCACGGCTTAATTTCAGAATTTCACACACCTCAGCTTTGCAAATCCCTTTTTCTGGATGGGCAAGTGATACGCCATGCCATTCTCACCATTTTCCTCACCAATTCCAGAGAATGGGCTATTTGAGAAGTGCAGAGGCCAAAAGCCTAATGAGGGAAACCCACATGAGCCTAATGCAAACTCTGGCTTTTGCACAAACCAGCCATTCAGTAGCCAACCAGCTCAGGTTCATGGAAATCAGTCCTAGGGGTTGGCAAAGAGCCGGTGAGTAGGTCTACATTGCAATACAAAAGGCACAGGAACCATCTTCCTGCCACATGTGCGCACAGTGCCTGGCCTTACAGGACCCTTCTCCTCCATCATGGTCTCTATATAAAGGCAAAGCAATCATATTACCTATTGTGCTGGCAGGAGCATGGTCAGCTCTGGAGGGAAGGCACTACAAAGATGATGATAACACCGTAGAAGTAAGAACTCTTGCTGGGGCCAACATCAGGGAAAGAAAGTCGAAACCCTGAACGTGTGAGATCATCTCTCAAATCACTCTCTCATGGCACGCCCAGGCAGACTGATAGTGTGGTAAAGCAGCGGTGCTCAACGTTTTGGCCCCGAGGGCCAGAGGAGTGGCGTGGGACTGCTCCGAGGGTCATGATCTGGCCCTGTGTGCCCTGACCCTGCGGCTCAAATGACACAGCACTGGGGGCCTGTGGGTTGAGCACCCCTGTAGTAGGGCATCTTGGACCAGCCCTTCTCAACCCATGGGCTACGGTCCAAAAGTGGGTTGCAAGAATATATACGAAAGGGTCGTGAACAAACTTTAAAAACGGATTCTCCTTTAAAGGAGAAAAACGTGGGAAACCGTGGCTTTTCCCTTGCGCAATGGCAGAGCTCCAGCCTGCGAGGGGCTGCTTGGGGGCCCCCCTGTGCCACACACTGGGAGAAGGGCACTGGGTCGGGACTGTCCATCGATGTTCATGAATTGGTCTTGCTACAAAAACAGTTGAGATGCACTGCTCTAGGCCAACCCTTACAATTTCATAGATTTCACAGATGTTAGGGCTGGAAGGGACCTTGCAGGATCATCGGGTCCAGCCCCCCTGCCCAAGGGGCAAGACGTCAGCAGGGGTCAGATCACCCCAGCAAGATAAGCATCCAATTGCTTCTTAAAGGTATCCAGAGGAGGTGTTTCCACCACTTTTGGGGGCAGGCTATTCCAGACTCTGGAAACTCGGACAGTAAAGACGCTTTAGCCTCTCCCAGCACCTCAGACTGCCTCATCCCTCCATCATTGCAATGCACGCATGGGACCAAACTATGCAACAGCCTCCTTTGCTGAATTCCTACTGAGGTAGTAAAATGCAACCTGCTGTGCAGCCTGTAGCCAAGAGCAAGCACCATGAAGAGCTTTGGTGAAAACCTTCCATTATTTCCAACCTAAAACCGAGCAGGTTGCGATATTCTCTGCATCCTCTCCAGAACATTTTGAGGCATCAATGGGATGCTTATGTCTTTTTTAAAATTCCCCTTGTTGGAAGTAAGGGCGTGACAACATAGCTGGGAAGTGCGATGCTCAAACCCACGTCTACAACGCTGCTTCTTCCTAAGACATCATTACCTCAGATTTCAATAGTTCTGCTTTAAACATACAATCTTTCAAATTGGTTTTTACAACAAAACCCGGGCTCAGAAAGCTTATTATCCACCGCATTAAATGAAAGGCTCACCCTCAAAGTGAGTTTGTGCATGTGAAATTAAAGCACGCTGGACACCATCCTATGCATCTGATCCAGGACACTATTCTCATTAACAAAGAGCGACCAACTTTGGCAATGATGAACCTGAAAGCCATCCTTGCCTAGAAGCCACAATGTGCAGGGGGTGCCTGCAGGGGGAGTGAGGACGGGGACATAATCAAACAGATTTGTTTCTTAGACAACCAAGCCAACACTTTCAAATCTTGTGTTCACACTTTGACAAATAATCATCTGTTTGCAATTAATGACTCCAGGCCTGATTCTGTTCCAGGCATTTCCATTGATGCAAGCGAGAGCAGGATTGGCGGCTTCACTAGTGGCGGCTGAAATCCATGACTCACTCTTGAATATCTGGTTCCCATCGAGTGCAGGCTCACAAGTATCTTCAATACATTGCCAGAAATAGGATGCATTTGTCATCGAAGCATTACACTGTGTTTTCATCGCCAGCTTCCCCGCCCCACCGAAACTTCGTGGCATCTTTCTTTTCTGCAATGCTTCTGTACCATACCCTGCTAAAGAGCCAAAACAGATAGTAGTGGCTTTCCTAGTGCCTACCTCAAAACTGTCGTTCAGCTAGTTTCTCTCTAAAATGCCAGCACAGGCTCTGTAAACTAAATTGTGAACCTATTCAGATGTTCAGAGCCAATCCACAATCAAAGATATACCAGGGCTACGCTTCTTGTGCAATGCTGAGGACCGCGGAAAGTAGCACCTGGTTCAACAGAGTCCTGCTGTGGCTGAAAAAACTAGTTTGGACTCAGGTTTTGGGAACCAATATGCAAGGTGCAAGAATAGTTGTTTTTAACCCTAATTCTGAAGTGCTGGCAGTGATCTACATAACTTTTCCCAAGAAGAGTAACAGAGCTGAATTTCAGCCTTCTGTGTAGCGATAGCACAAAAGCAATGATTTCTTTACACCCAGAAAACAGTTCATAAGAAGGGCACAGACCTTCTACACAAGGGTGGCTTTCCATTTTAGCATGCAGAAGCTGTCTCGTACATGCACAAATTCAGAAAGAAGGAAACCTGAAACAAATCTCCTTCCTATGTTATTTCCCACACCAAGTACAGCGGTTAGGCCCAACTCTGATAGCAGTGCCCACTGCTGAAGATCTGCCAGATCGAACTTATCCATGCAACTGCAGATAAGCTTCGGTCAGCAAGCCCCATCTTCAGCTTGTATGTCTGCAGCAGACTGCAGTTCAAAAGCTGGAATAAAAACCAGGGGCTGTTGCGATGCAGTTTTGAAAGACTTCAAGGAGTTACTGGAGCGGGACAGACTGTGTGAAATGCTTTTATCAAGCAAGGCCAGCAGCAGTCCAATGGCTCAAACAGCTTCCGTTTAATTAGCTATTTGCCCAAGTAGAAGAGAGGCTGTTGGAAGTGTCCGGTGCAGCTTTCTCATTTATGCTTCGTTGTGATCCAGCTAGCAGCCGCTCCATTCCTGACCGAAACGGAGCTCATTATCCAGCCGAGATGAGCCCTCCTCAGGAGTGAGGTGTTTCTACTGCTGTTAATAGCATTGGTTCGCTGTGACAGCTCCCATGGCCTGCTTCCAGCAGCGATGCATCTGATACGTGAAGGTGATACAGGAAGCTTACTCTCTGAGATGAGGCTTTCACATCCAGAGAAGCCGCGGTACAGATTGGTACCTAACGATGCAACAGAACCACCATTAGTTTGTTCTGAAGGCAGGAGGACTGGAAATGTAGGTCTCATTGGAGAGGCCACAGGCCGGGTCAGAGTCGAGGGCATACGGAGGGTGCATCCGAATCTGTTCCCGATGGCTATAGAGAACGGTGCCCATCGCTGAACACCCCTGCCTCTGACGACAACTTTGAGCTATGGCTCACAGGCTCTCCCTCCCAAGGATTGTGCTGTTAGCATTTAAACAGAGAACACACCAGATCCAACAACTTATGCTAAAACGCTAAACCCTTAAAAAGACATTTCATCCCCTCATCGTCGTCTTGCCCAGGTTCTCAGCTTGCACACTAAAGGACCTCTTTTTTTCCCTAGAGCATGATCCGCCTCACCAACCTTTGAGCAAACATGACAAACGTGTCTTCAGCCTCGTTCCCCACCTAAACACGTGCCCCGGTCATTACAAATGACCTGGATGTAAGCAGTGCCTTACAGCCCCAACCAAGGACTGTACAGCTCCGTGCTGAAGAGCCTGCATTGCAAATAGCTGTGAGCAAACAGGTGGGGACAAACAAAGTCACAGAAAAGGGGGCACTAATTGTTCAAGGCCAAACAGCAAGTCAGTGGCTGAGCCGGGGCTAAAACACAGGTCTCCCTATTCCTAACACGGTGTCCAATCCACTAAATTGGGGTGCCCAGCTCCAGCCATGTGCCAGCCCGTTGGGATACAGCCGAGTGCTGACCCAACCGGACCCCATGCAATGTGCAATCGGGGCCACGTTATCCGGTTCATGGAGCTCCCCGTGGGTCTGGAAATTGGGAGCAGTAGCAGCCAGATCTGGCCTGTGAGCTGGGAAGTGATAACCCTTACACTAGACCATGCTCCTTCCAGGGACTGAACCACTTACTTTCCCCATTTTGTGTGGCCAAGCCATATCTTGCAAGCTACACGTGGCCACCAGGTTGTTTGAAATGTGGCTTCAAAAAGAAAATTACTTAACAATGAGTTATTAGTTGAACTGGGACTTGGTGCAGATCATGGACTCAGAGACATGAGCTTCTCGAAAGCTATGCATCTAGTGGCTCCCAGCTGCAGCAATATTTGGGTTTGCAGGTAGAAGGGTGAGGAAGTTCAGCCATCCATGGAATATGCCTTATTTTTGTGTAATAATTAAAAAAAAACCTACTCAAAAAAATCCATCTGGTTCCTTTTTCCTCTGTAACCATGTGCAGTGCTACAAGGATACCACCAAAACGTGTCTCTCCAGAAGCTCGAGGCCATTCTGCAAGCACACGCAGCCGCCTCGTATGCTTTTCCCACTCCTCCTCAATTAAGCAGACAGGACAGGACTTTGCTCACACGTTCCAGAAAACAGAGCCAGATCTCGAGCTGGTGTAAACTGGCAGAAATCCACTGACATCCGTGGAGCGACACTGATTAATGACAGCTCAGGATCTGGCCAGCGGTCCGATAACATGGGTTATTCGTGATCTGAATGTCAACTAACGCAGCTTGCATTTTTTCAAGTCGTTTTACTTGAAAAACGAAAAGCTGCAGAGATCAAGCCCAAAACTCACATCTCTCACTTCCTGTGCCCGTGGTCAAAGTCCAGAGGAAGCAGCAAGCGAGTGCAGCCCTCGGGATTCAGATCAGCCTCTTTTGTCGCCAACACCTGCTTGGCCAACTCGGTCCCCACGAGCCTCCACAGTGACGTTGTCTGTGGATCTGAAGCAGTCTAGACTTTAGCTCTGAAAGCAAACATTTCCACATGCAATGGTCGCTTTGGTCTCCTCCTTCCCCTGGTACTAACCTGAAGGATGCAAACCTGCCCGGTGGAGTCCTCCGGGGCCCTGCCATGGTTTGCTCACCGAACAGCCTGTGCCCTTCACTGAGCGCTACAAATGCTACAGGGGATAACGCAGCTGTGATATAGCAGGAGAGCCCAGACCATCCCTGGGGAAGCCTGCTGGTTAGGCCCTCACCGGGAATGCAAGGCAAGGGTGGAGCTGTGGTCAGTCATTATCAGAGGCTGCATCTGTACAGGAGATGCCCCCCAGTTCACAGGGGAAGCTGTTCCACTGGCGCGAACAGCAACTTACCCTGTCTGCACTACATATTTGGGGCTGAGCTGCTGTGTCATCTGATAGCTGCAATCAAGCCAAGTGTCCATGCAGACAAGCCCATGGGGTAGGGTTTTAGTTATAGGGTTACCACGTTTCCAAAGGAGTATATCCATTACACACCACCTTCGGCATGTAATAAAGCACCGAGACGCATAAACCTGTCCAAATTGCACATCTGCAGACACTTTCTGGCCTGATCCCAGGTGCTCCCAACCCAGCATGCTGCACTGTGCACACAGCATCATTCATAGATCTGAGAAGCACCCAGGGCTCCCCAGCCCCATAGACCACAATGTCCCACAGGGGCTGGCGGAGAAGCCCTTATAGGAAGGCGCCGAATCAAAGATGCACGGTTCAGTTCCTTCACACTGTTAGAGGAGCTGACGCGAGGCACAGAGAGGTGATCTGTACCACAGCTGCATTTTGAGTTTGCAGCAAAAGGATTGCAAGGGAATATCAAAGAATAAAACTTGGATCCACTTCCACCCATCCCAAAACCTCCTTGAGATGCCATCATACAGCCTGGAGGAGGCATGTCTGCACAGTAAGATCAGTTATAAAGAAGTTTCCCTGTGTTTTTATCTTCTCATCAAATATTTTAAATATCGTCCCCTTCCATCACCTGAAATGTGCTTTGGATTCACTGATCCCTCCCCATGGGATGCAAACCCTGCAACGTCCACATTGCCGTCGCTGATGGGAAAGGATGAATGTGCCACTGAGACATTTTTTTCTTTTCAACAAGATTTTCTTGCTCAGCAATCAGTTGCTCTTCTTCCTTATCCAGCACCAACATTTCCAAGGCGATAGCCCTAAGTGCCTTGTATCCAAGCAAAGTGAGACCACTCCAGCTTTCAACATATTCACATATGCTGGCAATACCAAAACTCAAAACAGCAGTTAAAATCATTTCAGATACGAAGAAGATAATGAGGAGGAGATGAGACTGGTGGCAAAATTACGTGAGCAGAAGGACACCCAAAGTAATGGGATTCTTTCCGTTACTTTCAATATGTATTGGCTCAAGCCCCTTGATAACTTTGGATGTGCCAGAACTAGGTACGCATAGCTATATCTGTGGCTGATGTAAAGTGGTGGCACTCCACAGTGTATTGCTGAATCGATTTAGAGGCAGGAAACTTAGCCCAAGCAGGTCCTACTTGGACGATGAGAATCCAATAGAAGATTAAACACATCAGGCCACAGCTGGGCTTGGGACGGCCGCGCATAAAAAAAAAGCTCTCGTCCCCAAGCAAACCCTAGGTTTCATACCAGAGTGATCCTGAATTCCTAATAAAAAAGCTTTATACAGTTAAAACCCCTGACTGTGATGTTTTCTACGGTTATTTAAAGAAGAGGACTAAACGCAGCCTTCATCGCATAAAAGTTACTATTAACATTTTTCAAACCAGCCTGGACATTTTCAACCACTTTGTTATTTGAATCTGCAAGAAACAGACAAGTTATTGGAAGCCTGTAGTCTAGAAAGTTGTAGGTTAAATGCCAAAAGTTTCCACCTATTTATTACATGTGTAAAATTCAGCCACTTCCAATTATCTTGTGAATCCAAGTTTGTCACCAAGCAACACCTGTAGTAACGCATTGTCAGAGCTTTCTGGAAAAGCATCAGGATAGCCTGCCAGTTAATGCGTTAACAATCGCATGTGACATTTCTCCGTTCTAAAAGCTATTGGGGCTTCCTGCTTTTATGGGCTCTAGCTGCCGATGTCTATAATATGGGAGGACGGAGGCAGCAATGAAACATGTATTCGGGTGGTGATGATAATAAACAAGCTTGTAGGTTAAGACGGTTCAAACTTCAAGTATTATTGACTAGATTGATGCAAACAGATAAAGGACCCTGGACTTCCCACGCATGAAATAAAAGCAGAAGTAGAAAGTGAAATTACTCACCTAGAAAAACAGCAATACTAAAGAACATCCTCAAGGTCTGAATCAAGGCGAGTTAATCCCTACTATCCTCTTCCCATATTTTCAAGTCATCAAAAATATTTCAATAATATGCAGGCACCATCCAAGGGGAGCTCAGCACAGAACTGCCATTTACCAGTAAACCAAAGAGAGCTAAAGCCACTGTCAAAAAGGAGCATAAGAAAACACATTTCAAAGGGGAAAAAGTGCCAGGGAGAGCAGCAAAATAACCTCATGAAGCATGCCTATTTTTCAGGAAAGCATTATTTTTATTTTGAAGGGCAATTAAAACTAAATAGGGACAAGCCTAATCAGCTTCTGCTGATGCACACAAGAAGTGTGCAGCCATACTGATTGACAAGAAAGCAGGCCAGGTAGCATTGCAACTGCAAGCGAATATATAGATTATAGGCATTGCCAAGCACAGAGACCTCCTCCTCGGGGGGTGGGACATACCCACTGCTCCCCCTGCTCTGTGGCATACAATGTAATGCTTTTTAGGTCCCCAAGCAACTTTGATGCACTCACTTTACAACATATCACATAAAAGCGTCTGGGCCGATGTACTTCATCGTAAAAAAACCCACTACAGACTGCATTAAGTAACAGCCTGCTTTTCATACGACACCCAAAATGGAAATGCTGCTCGCCTGTGTAGGAGCTCTCTATCGGTCTAATCAAACCTCCCAAGGAAAAGATATTTCCCTTCCACAGCCGGAGGAGAATTAGGGCTCCGCTTTCCACTGAAAGCCAAGGAGCACAGCTCATAAAAAAACCCCCAAACTCCCCCAATTATTTGTTCTGTTAATAACGTTGAACAAAACAAGGGGAAAAATGGTCATTTGTATACTTCTACCCATCTCTCCCCACCAACAAATGACTTTACAAAGCAACTAACTTTTAAATTACCTGCAAATGGAAGATAATTAAGAATCACAAATTTTGCAGTGTTAAGACTGACCAGTAAAGGTTGCTGTAAGCTGCTACCAAGCATGGGTAAAAGTTCAACTCTTCTTTATGCGCTCACATGAGAAGATGCTTCCTCAGCCTGGCGAAGGGTCTTTATACCCGAAAGCTTGCTACAAAGGATTTTTCCAACTATTTGAGTTGGTCAAATAAAAGATATCACATCTACCCGAAGAACCTTGTCTGCCTCGGAGAAGTTTTAAGCATTCCCACGAACGAAGGCACCACCACAGGAAAACGAGCTCGTGGGATATTGCAGTGGCTGCACTTGGACTCATCAAAGGTGCAAGGTTCAAAGGTTTAGAAGTGGAGTGAATGTAACCTGCTTTCCGACACCTGATCTTCCTCAGCTGAGCCTTTGCCATACCAAATCTGAGCAACACTGAGCCCAAATGACACCACTGACATTAGTCTATGCTGTCTGCTCACAGCCTCAAAATGCAACTCTTCTTCAGCACAAAGGCTAGGAGCCCGGGGCCAGACCCGCAACCCATGGAAATCAGCTATCCAGGTCAACACAGTTCTGCTAGCTTACAATAGTCACACCTATAGCCCCTGACTGCAAACTTTATTTTGAGACATGGGGAATAGATAAGATCATGGTCCTCTGCAAAATGTGCTCCCCTGGCACCATTGCTCTGGATGGGAGTACAGAACAACCACGTGTGTTAGTGCAGCACAAGGTTGATCTAGTGCAACAACACACTGTGGTCCCCAGCCTCCATACAGCTCTGAGTTTTTTGTTTTTCCTTTCCATGAGACACTACATAAGTGTTAATTTAATGGTTCATTTATCAGCCTCTCTGAATACTAAGCAATTCATTTTGATTTAGTCTGGACCATTCAATTTAAACCACCCTTTTCTCCCCCAGTGGAAAACCCCCCCTGTAAGATGCCAGCATACAAAAGGGTGTTTCCAATACCTGATTTAATAAAAAGTACATGAATTTACAGAGGGGGTTCCCTTTCTGATTTTTCTTTGCAGCCTGAGTTTTGCCTTCTGTCAGAGTTTAAAAGCCAAAGGGCGTTTCAGTGGACATTTTAACTGCTCTCAATTCACAAATATCTGCTGGAATATCAGCTCTCCTTCCAGAAGATCACTAGAAAATTAAGTGCATTGTCAATGCAGCCAACAAGCTCGTGAAGTTGTGTGGTTCATGGGTGAGGGATCTCATGATTGAAAATTCATTATTCTTCCTAGAAGCTTTCTGTTCCTGGAGACATTTTCTTGACAGGAAAAGGGGAAAAAAACCCACCCATATTATGTTTATGAAACACCAATTTAAAGCCTTCCATCTCAAACAGCCGCTCTCGGCAGCCCTGAAGTTCATGTCATCCTTGCAAAAACAATTAATGCGATTCAACACAGAGTTCGCTGTTTCACAGCACACCGTCAGGAAAATGGCATCTGGGGAGCGTGCCACGTAGCCTGGGCAAGCAGGCAAGCCAAGTGTGCCTCTCCGTGCCCTGTCCGCGCGCTGCTGGGGGACGGTGAGGACAACTCCCGGGAAAGGGAACTTTCTGCCTCAAAAAGGGACAGCAGCACAAGCAGCTGTCTGAACAATACCGCGGGGTGGGGAGGCAATGCTAATTAAAACTGTGGTTTCAGCTTCCCAACAGCTCTGCCCGGTTGCAATGACCAACGCCCGGTTTCCCTCACCGTACGAGTTTTCCTGCTGGCACTTACTGTGCCCCATCCCCAACTCATTTTACCTGCTGCTCCTTCTCTGCTAACTTTCCCCCTCTCGCAGAGACTTTTAATATTCAGCAGGCACGACCTGCTTCTGCATTCCCCTTCTCCCTTGCACAGCTTCCACAAATGGCTACTAAGACATACGTGCTGGAGCCTTGCTAATGTGCAAACCCACGCATGCTACTTCTGACACGGAACCTATAAGAGAAAAGGTGCACGACAGAGGATGCCTTGCCATGCGTTTCATAGCTTTTACCCAGAGAAAAGCCAGGCAGGGATGTGCAGAGCCCTGTTGATGCAAAAGACCGTACTCCTCCCTGCAGGCGTGCAGACAGAGGGGAAGGCTCTGGGTCCAGGCACCGGCTGGATAAAGAAACGCAAACCAGTATCCGAGCATCGCATCCCTCCCAACGCCATCCTCAGGACGGGAGCTGTCCCCAGACCCAAGGGAGCTCTCCCTGGAAGAAGTGCCGGAAACTTCGCCGACTCACAGGGTGAAAGCGGAGGGCTGGGGACGCTGGGGGCCCACAGGCAATGAAAGAGGCACTCAGCGCACACATGACCCCCAAAGACCCAGCAGATCTCCCCCAAAGAGCCAACACGGGCACACATACACCCCTCCCCAAGACCCAACATGTGCACGTGCACCCCCTCGAGACCCAACACACTCCCCAATAAAGACCCAGCACACGCACATGTGTGCTGGGTCTTGAGGAGGTGGTGCATACACCCCCCCCCCCAAAGACCCAAGACATACTTGCACACACCCTAAAGACTCAACACATGTGTGCACACCCCCTAAAGACTTAACACATGTAGGTA
The DNA here is from genome assembly GCF_001723895.1 of Crocodylus porosus. NCBI lineage: Eukaryota > Metazoa > Chordata > Crocodylia > Crocodylidae > Crocodylus > Crocodylus porosus. The sequence continues at coordinate 35,595,446 of NW_017728914.1, read as the reverse complement.
CACCTCCCCCAAGGACCCATGAACACCCCCTGGAGCCAGGACACCCCCCTACCCCCTGAAGACCCAATACCCATGTGTGCATACACGTATCTCCTAAAGACCCAACTGACACCACCTAAAGACTCAGCACATGTGTGCATATGTACACACACAGATACCTACCTATATGCACCCCCTAAAGACACAAGACTTGCACTAAAGACCCAAACACCCCCTAGACTCAACACATGTACATGCACACACACACAAAGATCCATAAACACCTCCTAAAGACCCAAGATGCACACCCCACCGGGAAGACCCAACACACACGTGCACACACATGCACACCCTGAACACCCAATACATGTGTGCATACACACACACCCCCAACTCCGACATATGCGTGCACACACACACTGTGAAGACCCAACACACACATGCATGTGCACACACAACCCAAAGACTCAACACATGTATGCACACGCACCCCCCCCGAAGACCCAACACGTGTGCACACCCCCTGAACACCTAATACATGTGAGTTCAGGGGGTGTGCACGCACACACTATGAAGACCCAACACACACGTGCACGTGCCCCCCCCGAAGACTTGCATGTGTGCGCACACACGCACTCCCTGAAGACCCAGTGTGTGCACACCCGCCGCCGGAGACTCAACACACGTGCGCACACCCTTCCCCAGCACCCGCAACCCCCCCGCCGAAGCCCCCTCACACGTGTGCGCACGCACGCACACACACACACACACACGTGTGCCCTCACAGCCGGGCGGGCACGCGCGCACTCACTCACCTGCGCCGGGGCCG
>NW_017728914.1:35589566-35594483 GCF_001723895.1 Crocodylus porosus | reverse complement strand
CCGGCGCGGGGACATCTCCCGCCCGCGCCGCGCCGCGCCGGCCTGAGGGGCTGGGCTGAGGGGAAGGCGCCGGGCTCGGCGGCGGGCAGCTGCGCAGGAAAGGGGCTGCCGAGCGTGGGCCCCCGCTCCGGCCTGGGGGGGGCCGCTCGCTGCCACACGGCCACGACGGCAAATCCTACGGCCAACGGCTTCAACCGCCGCCCCGCGCTGGACCCTGCAGGTGCGGCTCACCCGCCCCAGCCCTGTAGGTAACCTGCCCGCACCCCGGGGTGGGGGGTCCTGGCGTGAGCAGGGCCCGGCTTCCACGGAGGCCGTGGGCCCGCCGCTGAGCTGCCGGCGACCTCCTGCTCCAGACCCCGCGGCTCCTTGGCGGGGAGGGGAGAAGAAAATCCTTTAGGGCCGGAGCGGCAAGGGGGCGAGGTGCAGCACGAGGGTTTTCAAAAGCACGGAGCGGCCCAGTTCTCCTCGTCTGGGAAAATCCTGCTCGGCCCGTTTGCATCCTCGGGGCCTGAACCCCTTTGCGAACCTGGACCGTCGACTACCCCAATGTCCAGGTGGCTCCCTGCACCGGTGGGCGATGCTTCCCCGAGGTGGCGTGTGGATACGGTCCATTAGGGACTACAGAGCAGGCAGACCGTCCAAATGCCTCAACCCACACCAACATTTGCCTTTAACTCTATATTTTGAGGGTGGGGAGGGTAGAAACACTGATTTTTTCCCCTTCAAAAAGAAAAAAAAAAGCCGCCACGCATTTTCCATGCTATAATGCAGAAATCTCGTCTTTCCCCCACAGCAGAGTGGGTGCATTTCTCTGAGGCCCTAAAATATCACTCCCCTCTCATCTCTTTTGCCTTTTCCTCTGAGAAATAGGAGCTTCTCATATGTCTCAGAGAGCTCTCACCCCACCCAAAAATTCCCACTGAAGTCATCGATTTCATAGACGTGAGGGCTGGAAGGGACCGTGCAAGATCGTCAGGTCCAGCCCCTGCCCCTGCCCCTGCCCCAAAGGGCAGGAAGTCGCCGGGGTCAAAGGATCCCAGCAAGACAGGCATCCAAATGTTTCTTACGTAGCACGTGGCAGTGTCAGCCGATCACCGGTCTACGGGATCGCTGCCCAGGCTGAAGCCACTTCACTGCTATTAAATGCAGGAGAACAACTGGCGAGATGACACGATTCATCTCGCCAGCCTGCTTTCCCCACTTCGATTCCCCGCTCTCCAGCCAAAAAGTGTGTTTGTTTTAAGCAGCGGGATTTGGGCAACTTGGAAGGAAAGAGGATCCACAAATAAAAGGGACTGCTTCTTCTGAAATGTAATTCATCTAACAGCTGCCGTGGTAGCAGAGAGACTGAGATAACCATTCGCGGCAGAGAAAATGCCCATGATGAATTCTTAGGGGACTGTCATTGTACCGCCGGCTGCCCGGGTTGGCTTTGATTTGAATGCCGAGCTCAAGGCCACTCCACTCCACTCCACTGCCACATAACAGAGGCCAGCAGAGGACAGCAAACAAAATAAAGAAATAAATGGTTGATCGACAAAGCTTCTTCCCCCCCACCCTCCAAAGCACAAATTCAATTTGCAGTCCTGGCTGCATAGGGAGACCAATCTCCGGCACGTCCAAAATCCCTGCCAGCAAGAAGGGATGTTCAGACTTTGCAAGGAACGTGGGCTGAGATTCTGCATCGTAACCCTGCGCTGAGCAATGCACGCCGCCTGGGTTTTGCTCCGGATGTTACGTTCACAAATGTTTGCTCAGCTTCACGGTGCTTCGCATCTAGATTGGCCATGCAGGAATTTCTAAAATATTCGTAAGTATGTTCCCTCCTGACATCCTCTCCCTCACCCCAAACAGGGTGATAGCTGGAGGAGGGGAGGGGAAGAGAAGTGAGGAGTCTGATTATTCCCCCCAAAAAGAAAAAGCATTACTCCTACATCATATCAAGCAGCTGTATCTTCTGCTGGGATTATTTCACTGACTTCCAGAAAGTTATGTCAAGAAAGGATTTGACTCCAAGGCTTTTAGTTGTTGTTTCAAAGCTTTCACCTTAAGCCTCATGGTTGTTGCCCTTCCTCTTGCTGATCGTGTCACTGAACTCATACTAATAACTAAAAAAACAGGTTTTTATTTTTATCTCATCTAGTTTAGCTACTGGGACATGCAAGCTCTAAATGGCACGAGAGCAAATACGTTTTTAGCAAGCTCAAGCCAAAGCGAGGCCGCAGCCTGACCCTCGGGACAGGTCTTGGTATAAAAGGGTGGTGAACTGAAGTCACCTATTTCTCCAATGAGAAATAGAAGGGGGAAATGCAACACAGTACAAAGATTTAACTACAAGTACCGTGTGCTTCCCAAGTGTAGCCACCATACTCCAAATGAAGCCCCAGTCTAAGGGAGCTGTGAAATTTAGCCTCCACCTCAAACCTCAACCATATGAACCGTGCCACACATGCCATGCCGCCATAGCAAACATCGTTTAATGTTACGGGGTCAGTGACAGCGACAGCTGGTGCTGCCAACCCCAAGTGATTCGACGTGCTGGTTGAGGCAGACTGCGGGACTGCGGCTGCCTGCTGAGACTCACTGGGACGTTAAATTGTTCTTGATTTTGTCACGTTGACCACACACACGGCGCTTTGCTGCTGCAAGTGGGGAACTAAAGTTCACTCCTTTTGAAGTTAAGAAATAACCCAACCTTTCCCTCTGCTTCTGCTTCTAAACAGACACTACATCTGCTTTGCCACCCCCAAGCATTCCACAGTCATGAGCCAGGCCCACAAAAATAGTACGAACGGCTTAAAAACAAATAAATCACAAATTGTTAAAAAAAAATAATAATCAACAAGAGGTTTTGCATCTCTGCTTTCTGACTGTTGAATCGTTGGGGGACTGTTTTCAGCCGTTCCTCTGGAAACAGGAGGGGTAGACACTTGACTTATGTAGATAATCCACTTCATTTGATTTAATTTTTTTTCCAATTGTGTCATATGGTTAATCTCGTTTAAAATATTTAAATAAAAGCCCAGGTTCTAATGAAATGAGTTGACTCCAGGAGCTCTTGCAGACCCACCCGACTGCGCAAGCCTTGTCATAAGATCACCAGCGTTGGTAGCACTTTGCATTGCTCCTGAACTTGATTGAGCGGAAGAATGAAACGACGGACAACCCACTGACCTGAGCCGAGGTATCCCACCGAGACTGCAAAATAGACGCCCGTTCAAAAGGTGTACCCTGGAGAGCGACTACCCCCTAGTCATAACACCACTTGCTGCAACCAGTGCAGGAGCTGCTTTCTCCCAGCTCGTTGTGGCACGGTTTGGGTTCAGATGTTATATCACGAGTTATCATTGTGAGGATCAGTAAAACCCAAGGCAGAAAATTCATACTCATTCCAAATAAACCATGCATCCACTCATGGCGAGTCAAAAATACCATGCAAAAGGCCCCTCGCACTCCGGTCAAGAACAACTCCTTCCCATCATTTTCTTGATGCTACCCTGAACCTCTGCGGCTTGCTTTAAACTGTTATTCAAACATCGCAGAGATAGTATTGATCGGTGCCCACAAGTGGAATTGATTATTCAGCATGCCACTATTAAAATGTCCTCTCATTGCTTAAGCTTTTGCTTCGACATCCTAGAATGCTATTTTCTCAACGGCTCCTATACAGAAGCTGCCAGATTAAATTGGTGCTGAACACGACCAGGTCAGGCTTTGTGGGACTGCTCCACATTAGATTTTGGCACCTGGAGGAAGCATGCACGTGAGATTGCACGTGCCAACTTATTTCCAGGAAGAGGGGAAAATGAAGTTAAACCACCTGCTGTCAAGTCCCCCTTGCTCAGCAAAGGACACAAAATAAACACGTGTACGTCAGCTGTGACCACTGGAATTAGGGAGCGTGCTTTGAATGTGCTGCCACCTCATTCCTTCTCTTTATCCTGATCGATACATCGGTTTATCGGGGAAGAAAGCAATTATTATGCAGTAATATGTAGACTGGCAACCACAGCAAATGTTCGGTGGTGCCAAATAAGGTTCTCTCTTGGTTTGACATCAATCCCTGGCTTCTAATAAACCTTCACTGGTGTACCCTGCTCCTTTGGCATTGCCACCATGTAGTCAAGCCCTGTTTATGATCAAATGTACAGGAAAGCATCTCGCCTTCAGCAGTGCATAGAGAAGGGGATATTAACTTCTGCCACTTCCAAACTTCAGATTTGATAGGAGAAATATTTCTGCAGGCAGTTTGCAAAACCTCCTCAACTGAGTCACATATGCAAATCCACTGTAGTCATGGGACTAGTCATAGGTGCAAAACGAGCATGGTTTATTTAGTCCCTTGGGGATGACACTGGGAATTAAATTTTAATTTTATAAACAGAAAGTGATTACTTACTACCATGAACCCCTCTATAAAAGGTATGCACAAAAAGCACATTTTTACATCCTGACCATCCATTTCTCGTGTCATTTTTGTCTGGGTTTTCCCTTGGTTCTGATGGGTAGACATGAGCATTAGGCTCAGCCCCGAGTACGATTGTCATTAGTGTAGTTACCGCCTCAAGTTCACACCCACAATCAAGGCCCTACTGAGCTGGACACCATGCAGACACGGTTGATGGAAACCCCAAGGAGCTTGCAATCTAAACAGAAAGGAAGATTGGTTGTCCCCAATGCACGGACTAGGAACAGAGGCCCAGAGATTCAACGTGGCTAGCTCAGGGTTATACCGGGCCTGCGGCACATCCAGCTGTTTGACCAAAACAGAATAGCACCCACAATTCAAAAAGGATGTGGAGAAGCTTGAGAGAGTCCAGAGAAGAGCCACGTGCATGATCAGAGGTCAGGAAAACAGACCTTACGACGACAGGCTGAGAGCTGTGGGGCTCTTTAGCCTGGAAAAGTGCAGGCTCA
>NW_017728914.1:35488900-35589466 GCF_001723895.1 Crocodylus porosus | reverse complement strand
ACTGTCCGAGCCCCCAAGGAACAGCCTGCCAGCGGAGGTGGTTCAAGCACCTACACTGAACACCTTCAAGAGTAAATCGGATGCTTATCTTGCTGCGATCCTATGGCCCCAGCTGACTTCCTGCCCTTTGGGCGGGGGGCTGGACTCGATGATCTCCCGAGGTCCCTTCCAGCCCGAATGTCTATGAAATCTTGTCATTGCCATGAAAGAAACAGCAAGGTCCAAATCAAAGCCCTGCAACTTGACTGAGGCTCTGCAGAGCCCAGCATGTCGGTGCCTCAGCTACATTAATTGTGATGAATGTGGAAATGCCATGTAATAATCTCACAATACTGAGAGGAAATTAGTTTCATGAACACCACAACCCGTCAGGGAGGTGAAGCTCTGGTAACGGTGGGTTACAGGACTTCACTTTATGAACTGCCCTGTTCTCTTTAATGCAGGCCTATGGGGAAAGGGGAAGTAATATGATAATTATAGATAAGCAGCCTTCCAGCAAACGCTGTGGAAGCAATGACGAGACGGTAGACATCTTTCCAAGTCCAAGCAACACAGCTCTCCAGCGGCTGTTGGCCAAAAAGAGAGCAAAAGCACACTAAAGAGGCAAAGAGCCCAGCTGACTCTCCCCAGATCCAGGGAACAATAAGTCTGAAAAAAAAGTCAGATACAGGTATAGACTGATGCCTTGTCTTCAAATTTTACTTTAAGCAATAGTTGGTTGTAGGGCAGCTATTTGGTTTGGTCACAAACTCCTGCAGGACCGTTTCAGGCTGGACATAAGGAAAAACTTCTTTACGGCCTGAGCCCCTGAGGCCTGGAAGAGACTCCCCCAAGAGGTGGTGCAAGCACCAACTCTGGACACTTTCAAGACACGTTTGGATGCTTATCCTGCTGGGATCCTTTGACCCCAGCTGACTTCCTGCCTGTGGAGCAGGGACTGGACCCGATGATCTTACAAGATCCCTTCCCGCCCAAATGTCTATGAAGGGACTAGCTGGAAGCCGTGCCAGCCACAACGGCAAGAGGATGGAAGAGTGCATTTGAGGCTCACATTTTGCCTCACTACCTTCAGCTGCTTTCCCACCCTACATCAACAGCAATGGAAATACACAGATTAGATGGGAAACCTTTGTGTTGGGAGACAGAGAAGGGTTAATAAAGCCACCTTAATGACACTGAAAAATGATGGGAGCCCAGCACTATCTCATCTGAGACCCTGATCCTTTCCCCAAAGCCTGGCACTGATGACTAGTCCCAATGTAATAAATGGTCCCTTTTTGCTAGGATGTAGTGTCTAATATGTATACAGAATGCTTATGTGTGCTTCCCATATAAACCCCAGTTTCCTCAGGCTTATAATACAATACAATATCATATAATAGTTTTTATATATTACATAATATAATGTTATAGTTTATATTATATAATATTATATTAATGCCAAGCATCCTCTCTACAACATTTTTTCCATCATTCCACTGACTCCCTACCTGCCTCTATATACCTATAGGTACGCTGGCGTTTACAAGCCAGTCTGAGCATTCACGGCTCACTACCTTTCCACAGAGCATGCACAGCGTTTCCTGCAGCATACCAATCTGATATACAAGCAATTCAGCCCTTTTGCACATCCCATCATTGCAACACACTTCCAGCAACTCATCTGGCTGGAGCTGGTGTCACGGGGTGGAACTGGAAGTGATTTCTCGGCTGTCATCCACGGCAGATTTGCATTCTGTGACTGTACCTTTTAAATGCTCACACAAGTTTAAAAAAAAACAAACCCAAAACTACCACAGCAACAAGGGACTATTTCTAACTGAGCACATCTTCCTCTGTTGTCTCTGCTTCAGCTGTGATTGCCCCTGAATTACATCGATTTCCATTAGCTGATCATTGCACAACCTGTTTTCATGAACACAAACAGAGAGCAACTGCTTCTAATTCCAAACTCACAGCCTCTACCCAGTTAACATTTGCCCATCGTTCTTCAAGGCAAACTTCACGTTGGGGGGAAACAGAAGATTAAAAAGATCAGCTCTGTTCCTTACCTTTAGAATCAGACTTCTCCTAAAGCCTGCAACTACTTTTACTTTGCTGGAAGTCTGCAAACTATTTTTAGCTTCCCCCAGGGTTGCCATACATGGAAAGCAGTCCCCTCCCTGCCATTGCTAATCTGCCTAACATAACAGCAGGACACCTGCTGCTAGTGAGTCATGTTTTGTGTGCTGCAAAGAGTGTGTGTGTATATATATATAGGCCAAACAAAGACAATGGCTGCTTTTCCTCTACCCCCTCCACACTGTTTGGGTCTTCCTCTTCTAGTAAAAAGCAAATCAGATCATTAAAGAAAAAAAAGGTCTGATTACACATACAATAAGACATGTGTAGCCCATTCTTTTTAGATTCATTGAGCCTTTATATGTAAATGAGCAGACTTATGTTTATGCACGTGCGCGCACATGTACATGAATGCTTGCATATATATGTGTACACACACGTTTATGTGTATGGACACTATTTCTCTGCGCGCGCACACATATACCCCCATGACCTTGGCCTTGACCTTGCAAGTTTGTGTAATAGGTCTGAGCTCACTGAGCTTCAGGATAAGTGCAAGCAAAAGCTAAAAGAGGGCACAAGGCATCACCCTAGACTAACTTCAGTACAGAGGCCCATGCACGCTGTTCCCTTCCAGTTTAGCAGAAGGGGATAGGTTAATAGTAGCTATGTCGAATGGATCATGGATTTCCACTCTATCAGCAGCATGCGAGCAAGAAGCATGTGGACATCCTATCATAAGTCTGGCATTAGGCAGAAGTAACATTAGCTGTACAGCAGTTCTGGTCTGAGCTCTCTTTTGTGTAGTAGGACTAGCCATTATTTGCAGATTATAAGGAGAATTCAAGTGATGCATGAAAACCTATGGGTAGTGCTACAGCTCTGATTTCCTCACCCAAAGCCAAGAGCTCCAGAGCTGTATTCCACTCCCAAAATGAACTGGAGCTACAGCAAAACCCTACCCTGCTTGGAGCACAGCACTGGAAGAGGCCCCAGCTCCTTCCATTTGCAGACAACCCGTTGTCCAAAGGGTCCACCAAATTATCTGCTCCGGCCCCCATTGTGCTACCACCCTCTTTGCCTACAACATGTTCGTTCTCATAGCTTTTATCTTAACTCACCTTGATGCCCTGAAACCCTAGGGCCTATGTGCTGTTTCTGTTGAAATCAATAGTAAAACTCCCATTGGCTTCAATGAGAAGAGGACTGATGGGAGATGCTACAGCCAGTCTCAAGCCTAAACCATGCATTAGTGTGTTTGGACCCCTGCCATTTTAGGCTGACCCATACAGGCCTGCTCAAAATCACCCTGTGGAAAAGACTTATAGCATTCAATAGGAAATGAAAGCCTCTCTGCTTCTTTTTCTGAACCATTCTCCAGAATTTAAGAGAGACTCCCACCCCTCTGGAAAAATAATGAATGGTTCAAAACACCCCTATTGAAATCGTCTCGTTTCCCAGTCCCATTTCACTGATTTTCAGAAACATTTTTATAGAACCTCCTTGACTTCCAGACTATAAAGCGACTTTTCCACAACTGGGTTTGTCCCTCTTCAGCCGTGGACCTAGAGCAGAGAGGAGAGAAACGGAAGCCGTGTTTCCATGGTCAACTGGCTGCACTTAGCAGTGGTGCCCTCAAGTCGCTGTGTGGCAGTGCCAGCTAGCCAGATGCAGTTCATTTTCCACATGAGCACGATCTAAGAAAATTTGGCAGTCCATACCTTCCTAAATCACCCCTCCCCAAGCTGCAAGGCTAGGGAAGGGGGTCAACTCAAGGAGAAATGCCCCTTCCAGCAGCTCACAGCCCCATGCCTGCACTAGATCCCATGCACATATTTAGATTTATGGAGATACTAAAAGTATTGTCTAGATAGATAAATAGATATGCAATGCATCCTGGGCACACGTGACATAGTTTAGCATGTCTCAAGGGTAATATCATAAAGTTACTGACCACACATCCCCTACTCGAGTGACAGCACCCCGGTATTCAAATGCCCAGGGAAAAGGAAGCGAAGAAACATGCCCCAAAGGTCATCGGCTATTACAGGCCAAAAAGGGCAGCCAACTCCAGAGCTCAGGAGCTGTCCCAGAAAACCTGCCCCTCATTCATACCTCCAGGGCTTCAGCTGGAGCACCTCTGCTTGTCCCGGGTGCAGCAGCATATCATGCCAGCAACAGGGTAGACCCTAAACCTTGTACAGGTTAAATAACAAGTGGAGATATGCTGGCAAGACCCACATTTACGGTGCATGGAGCTCTGCTCCAGAGAGGTGTGCAAGATGGCCATGGCCTGGGCAGAGCTGGCTTGCAGCAACTCAAGCTTGCCCTTTGCTTCAGAGGGGTTGAGTTCAGTCTGCTCCTAGGAGCATCCCCTTGCATGGACCCAGCCATGCCGAGGCACCACGAGGGCCAGTGCAGCATTGCCCTCCATTAACATATCATCCAAGGCGGCAGCTTCATATCGGTCTGAGAGGAGAGCAGGGATGATAGAAATAAATAAATAAAACAGCACCTCTGCCTTGCATGCCGATTAGCAAGGCATTGTTTGCCTTGATTCTAGATGTATTTAGAATATGAAGCATATATTTCCAAAGGATGTTTTGTATTTACAGTGTGTCTGTCTGGTTATACTGCCGCAATATAATTGTTTCCCTGCTGAGAATTATAGCAGAGAAGTTACGCTGGGTACCATTACAGCTAATTATAGTCTCACTTTAGAATTTAAGAGCTCCCCTGCACAGCTCCCCCCCACCTCCATTTCTACACAATGGACCTGGAGTGTGTGCTGCCTGCCACCCATAATTGCAGTGACTGAATTCCTGCGATGCCGTGGCCACCGATTTGATGGTTTCTGCACTCCAGTTTGACGGTTTTTGTACTCCAAACTGACTCCAGTCCTACCCAGCAGGCAGCACATATCTGCAACAGCTATGTATGGGCACAAGAAACCACCAGAAGAGGCTACGAGTTGGGAGCCTCTGCAAACCAGGACCTACCTCAGGGTGCACCAGACAGTGAGCTTGAGCCCTAAGATGATGGCTAATGCAAACTGGACAGGTGTTAAGGAGATTTTTGGAGCAGGGAAATGGCAGTTTCTGATTCTCCAGCTCAAGCAATTCATTTCTGAGCCGTGTGGAGAAAGAGGTGCTCCTAGTCTGAGGATAAGGCACCACATCAGCCTTCAAAACAGGGCTGAAGCAGAATATAAGCAATATGTGGTCCTATCCCCATGAGAAATCCACTGGATGCTCCTCATTAGGAACTGCTTCCTGGTCTTTTTCATTTTTGTAATGATTTCTTGTCCTTCGTCCCTTTAAGCTACCTGATGCTGCAGCCCGCTTGTTTCCTAAATGTTTTCCCTCTGCTCAGCTTGTGCTTTATGGTTTTCGATCAGGCTATTCCTGAACACGCAGCTCACGAGCAGCACTCCTATCCGTAGCCTGCACAGGGCGAGGCGAGTGTTGAAATTCTTCGCCGGATTCTCTTTGAGGTTCATGGAAGGGATGGAGGGAGGAGTGAGACGTTCCCTTTACCTCTCCCCAGCTACAGAGGTATGCACGGGATCCTCGACGCAGTTCCTGGAGATCAGGCATTTACCTGCAGCCCATTCCCCTTGCTCCCAAGAGATTGCAGCCTAAAGAAATGCGCGTGCGCAAGACAGGACCTGCTGGCCTTCATCTTGTGCAAGCCACGTGATCCCGTAAAAATCTCCGAGACACAGTCCGGAGCTGGTGCTGGAAGAACACCCCCAGGCCGACTCTTATCTTTCCCCCGCTGCATGGACCCCAGATGGTGCCGCTACAGGAACAAAAGAACTTCGTTGCTGCACAGCACCGTGTGTTTCAAAACAAAATGTCAATGAGTTTTCCAGATTAAAACATTAAAAATGTATGAATAACAACTGTCGTGCAAGGGAGCTAACAACATGCGTGTGTAGGGGAGGGGAGGCTTCTGCTCAAAAACAGGGGTTTTGTTTGGTTTGGCTGGGGGGTTTTCTTGGTTAATAAAGATGAGGGCTAATATAACTGTAGTCTCATAAAGTTTTAGGCCTGAAGAGACTGACAGATCATCTAGCCTGACTTCACAGGCTATTACAGATCACCAGCTACCCCTGTATGAAACCTAACAACTGCGTTCAGCTAGGGTGTTGTCCAGAAAGGCATCATCTCTTGACCTGAAGACATCCAGAGGTAGAGACTCCATCACTTCCCGTGGGCTGTTGGCTCCAATGATTAGTCACCTTCCCTGGTACTTTTTTTTTTTTTTTTTTTATTCCACATTTCTAATTTGTGTGTGCTGGGATTCAGTTTCCATGTGCTGGTTCCTGCTACACTTTTCACCACTAAATCAGAGAGCCCATCCCACGCCTGGTACATTTGCCCTCATAAAGGTAGCCCCGGACATCTCTGTTCCATCAGCGAAACCAGCTGAGTAAGTCCCACACTGCCACATATTTTTTCCAGCCCCTCAGGCTTTTTGGTTACTCTTTTCCTGCACGTTCTTTGATTATCTAACCTTCTTCAAGGAGCATTTCAAAACCGCTCTCACAAATGCTGTATACAGAAGTGAAATCACCGTACTGCAAAATATTTCATTATGCCCTTTTGGCACAGCAAAATATGGCCCGCGTTCCTTGTTTCTTGGCATGGGACTATGCCTTTGGTGGTCTCAAAGGCACGTGGTTTGACAGGGTCAGTTTAAGGAGGGATCCAGATCCACAGTGTCATTTGCCACTCCAATCTTTATACAGTCTGCAAATTTTATCAGCTGTGATTTCATGTTTTCTTCCAGTTCTTTGATGAAAACAGTGAAAAGCAGTGGGCTCCCTGAACACCACCAGAAGATAACTCCCCATTCAGGGTTGATTTTCCATTGACAATTACTTGTTGAAATCTATCATTTACCTACTTCTTAATCCATTTAGCGTATGCTCCATTGCTATTGAATAGTGCTAATTGTAAATCAAAATGCCATTCAGCATTAAGTCAAACACCTTAAAAAGTCTAAACATGTTGCATCCACACAATTAACTTTACCAACCAAACTTGTAATCTCATCCAATAATGAAATCAGGTTGGTTTGACAAGATCTAGTTTCCATAAAACCATGCTGGATAAGTGCAGAATTGATACTACTCTTTAATGCTTTATCAGCTGAATCCCGTATCAGCTTTGTCATTACTGTGCCTAAATAAGCGGTGTACCGCCACTTACCTGGAACATCCTGTTTCTCCCAGGGGGGATGCTGGCACAACACAAGGGTCTTTCAGGTCCTCTGGAGGGGCTCCAGTTTTCCAGATCACTGCAGGCTCCCATTTGGAACAGCCACATAGGATGGTAATTTCACACCTGCAATTCATTTTTGGAGACTCGTCAGGTAGATAGTTTTTAATCCATCGAACACAGACTACATTATGATTAGAACATGGGTGCTAGTGACCTGGGGAGGCCCGGAGCAGGAGGAACCGGGGGGTAGTTGGGAAATTCATTAACCCATCTTAGATCATCTTTTTTGTTCTTTGATTTCTTGTTTTGTTTGTTCATGGGGGATGAGCTTCTTAAAGGCAACTAAAGGGATTTGGCACCAAACTCCCTGTAGAATATAGGCACCTCTCTCCCTTTGGCTAGTCCCAGCCTCATGTTTTTTAAGCAAGTGCATGCCCTGCAATAAGAACCGTTGTTGCTCATCACAGAAATTCAAATTTATAACCCAAGCTAGACAATTCTCAGCAAGTGAGCAAAAAATAAGATCTGCAAATTTTGCATGTAGGACACAATGGCTTTGCAGTACTCCTGCTATTATTCAGGAAGTCATGCATGATTAAGTTGAGACAGTGAGCAAAGCTATGTACGTAACTGAAACCTTCATTCTTCACCAGACATACCTCATTTGCTCTGCTGTCAGTAACTCAAAATCCCAATGAAGAAAACAAAAAAGAAAAAGAAAAGGAGTAAAGGATATGCAGCTTACTAGATTTATCATTTAGCTTTTGGCAAACTATTGACTCCTGACTGAACTTTGTCAAATCTCATAAAACAAACAGCATCCTGCTCTTGAGAGTCTTGCCAAAGACCTGAGCCCTGTGCTGGAAGAGAAAGAAAAAGAAAGAATAGGGGGGAAAAGGCCTAATTTTAACTGTATCTGCAGCTGTGTCGTGGGCTGTCATGGGAATTTGGGATAGGAGACGTCCATGGGGTTGGAGTGGCTGGTTTGCAATATATGCATTGCTTTTGATCTTCAAGGACTTTTTTTTACTAGGCTTGGTGGACACGATGGTAAATAGCTGAACACATTTTGGTCTTTCCTCAAGTTTCTCGTGGCAGTAGAAGACACTCAGGAATCAAACTACAGTCTCATAAGGAATCAGAGCAGAACATTCAAAGACAGACAGAGTTTCAATGGACAGATCCTGTGGCGTGCTGAGCACGCCTACTGATTGCAGGGGAGCGATGTGTTTGCAGCATGCTGGTCTTGGAAGTCCAGTGCACATTAGTGAACTGTGCTTTTGTGCTAGTCCTGTCCATGGATGGAAGGGTGGTCTCCTACAGAGCACTGTTCTGGGACCCGAGAAAACCAGGTTATAGTCCAACCTCTGCTGCACACCTCCTGAGACACCCTAGACAAGGACAATGCATTTCTCAGTTCAAAGGGTCACAGAAAATGAGGGCTGAAGGGACTTCAGGAGGTCACATCTAATCCAACCCCTGCTCCAAGCAGGACCAGCCCCAACTACATCATCCCAGCCAAGGCTTTGTCTACCTGGGTCTTCAAAACCTCCAGGGATGGAGACTGCACCACCTGTCTGGGTAACCTGTCCCAGTGCTTCACAGCCCTCCTCGTGAGAAAGTGTTCCTAATATCTAACCAACACCTAATGCTTCCACACAGCAGAGCCAGGGGCTGCCAAGCTACAGTGATGGCCACTGCTGAAAAGCTATAAATAAGGAAGAGATATACCTGGTTCAAGCAGGCCAGGTTTTTAATAATGGCCAAAATAAGAAACAGTAACGTAAGCACGGCCAGCATTTCCCACATATTATGTTCCTTGTCATATCTGTAGCTTTGCACTAACCAATGTTAATTCAATGGGTTTAATTTCTTCAGTTATCTCGCTTCACCATTGGGCAACGAACCCAACCCAACTCCCATGGATTCCTTTTGCGGGAGGAATGTTTAAAATGATTGCAAGTAGTGGAAAACCCCTCTTAAATGCCTAGTTGCAGGATGGGTAAAGAGAGTTAGAGGTCTGCTTTAAAAAGAGAGTTTTGGCTTCATCTTATCTTCTTGCCCTGCTCATCGCCAATGTATTTTTAAATGAATCCTAAAATACACACTAGGAAACTCTATTAAATAAAATCATGAGCAGCATGCAGACTGTGCTATTACTGTGCATCAGCAGATAACAAGACTCCAGAGACTGGCCTTTCCAGTCTGCTGCTCTTGCTCACTCCGGATCTGGCTTGGCAGATGCCAGGACTCCAGAAAGAAGAGGGCATCCCAAGCCCTAAACAATGAGCCTGGAAACTAGCCTGAAGAGTGAGCTATCACAGAGATAACAGGGATGCGATGAGCCACAGTGCTCCGTGTCCTCAATTAGCTCAGTGATTGAACATGCACAAGCTGAGATCCCAAATGCATCCTTTATAGGTTATCGGTGATATCAGACATCAGATGCAACAGCTCTGGCCTCTCGATGCCAACTGACTGGAGATAAGAATTAGGATTCTGAAGGCTTTTTAAAGCCAGCCCCAAGACACAATAAAAGAAAAGCTTTTAGATCACTCCTGGCAGAGGAGCTGGAAAGCTGCCACGTTCACACTGAGTAACAATGGTAATCCATATCGGGTTGCAGAAATCATCTTCAGCATACAGGCTTTTAAGCCCTCCAAAAAGCTTTCTCCCTAATCCACTTTTTTAAAAAGTTAAAAAAAAAAAAAAAGGACATTTCAAGGTCAACCAACAGGATAAATAATGAGATCAAAGATAGCAGCATATGTCACTGAGCACAACCTCCGAAGAGAGGAAGATAAGTCACAAGGGAAAAATGGGAATCTGGCAAGGAAGTGCTCTGCGCTCTGTAACTGGAGGGGTTTAACGTTTATCATCCGCAAGGCAGACTGCACAATTAAGATGTATTACAGAAAAATTGCCCATAATAGCATGGATGTTTAGGAGATGGGAAGCCAAGTGCATTATCCTGTCCACATTACCAACCACAACCGCCTTGATTCTGCTAGTGCAAGTGAGACGTGATCTGGTGCATGGCCATCACTGCAAAGCGCCTATTAGGAGACAGAAATGCATCTACTAGGAGCTTGGACCTTATTGATGCAAGGCAAACTCAGCCCTCAGTTACACCTTAGTTTTTGTCCTTGGGATAGAAGAGGTGTAAGCGAGCCCTGTAGACTCTGCTTCTCCAGGTCTCTTCTGCAAAGCTAGGTTCATACAAAATACATCTCCATGCTTGTCATCTAAACCCATGTTTCTACAAGGCAGGCTCATAAGCCATGATGCTTGATCCATGTCTAGTTGCTTTCAACTGCCCTGGTATTGTGAAGCTGTTCATATATCCATCATCCGTGGATGCTCCTCCACAGTTAGACTGATCCTTGAAGGCTCCTTACACACCTCTAGAGACTACAGGCAGCTGGGCATAATTTGGACCTTGCTCCCAGGAAAAATTTAAAAAAAGAGCAAAGGTGGCATTCAGGCATACCTCAGATACAGATGAGGCTTTATCCCAATAAGCAGTACGTTTCAATAGTGTGGCAAGTGAAGAGGTGGCAGGTGATCATGGTAGGCGTCTCATTCTGCAAGAGAAGCTCCAGCTAGAGCTAGTAACACGCAGATCCCGAAGACCTGCATTGTAATAAGGAAACGTCAAACTTCCTCTGTTCCTGGTTTTCGTCTTGCTAATCCCCCTCAGCTGGATACCATATTTTTGTGCAGATGGCAATATATCTGCTGTATCCAGCAGAACGTTAAACCCCAAAATGTTAGATGTGAATCTTACAGCAAAGGATCAAGATGTCAAGAGTCATCTCCAAGTGACTCTCTTACCCCTGCACATAAACCCATACCAGCTTCACTTCTAGTACTGAAGGCTTTTGCTCAGATACATTTTGTCATCTCCAATCCTTCACATGCAGAAATGCTGAGGCAGGTGTCCAGCCTTGTTATTTGCACAAAAAGGCACTGCAGCTGAGTGCCCAGCTATCCCAATATGCACATGCAAACACAGTTTGGACATCTGCATCTGTGTTTGAATGTGCAGAAACAGCCAGGTGCCCAAAAAATAAATGCACAAACAAAAAGCTTCCCAGAAAACTAGGCACACAAACTTGAAGACCGTACTGACATAGCATTGAAAAACAGCCCTTGACACTGCACTGTGCTGCTATGGAAAGGCACGGAATTATTAGCATTTCAGCAGTCTGTCACTCAGTTTGAATGGGCAATAAAATCAACTTGGCTAAGCATGTTGCTCAGGTATTTGGATGTAACAGCTTTTTAAGTTGTGCAGTTTTTCCCCATCAGTTTCTGCAATACATGTGTAAAAATTATGCTTTAAGGAAGACAAGCCCACCTGGTGCTTGGATGCAGCTAGCTGGGTCAGTCACTGACTGGCAGCTTAGTGAAGAAGAATCAGGCCCTGCCGGGGATGACTGACTACTAGGAAAACGATGCAATAGGAAAGCAAGGTTCTGGATAAAGGAAAGGATGATTCCTTTCTCCAAAGAAAGCTAGGGAGAAAAGGCTTTTGAAAGTGAGCTTGGTGGGACCAGTCAGTTTGAGGACAAGCCTTTGTGGTCAACTCTTTGTCTTCTGAATTGTGTAGTTGTGTATAAATAGTAGCAATCCCAGTACCCACCGCTTTGGCCAAGAAAGCTTGAAGCACCAGAGTCATCTCCTGGACTGCAAGATCTGCCTATGCAACCTCTTTGCCTCTGTACCACTTTGCAACATTGCAAAGAGATGCAGAAGCCTCCATGACGGAATCAGCACGGGGAACACTACGATACCGCCATACCCAACCAAGCAGCCTGGAGCAGAATTTAAGCTGCAGTTCGAATACAGAGGCAGGCAAGGGCCTTTGGGTAAATGTGATATCTTTCATTAGACCAGCTAAAGGGAGTCGGTAAAATTCTTCTTTGCAGGTTTGGGGGTACAAACACCCTTCTTCAGGCAGAGGGTGCATCCGAATACAGAAGCACGTCTGCTTCTGCAAAGCTGGCTGCCAGTGGATGAACAAGAGCAATCAAAGGAAATGAGTTCCCAATTGGCTTTTGCAACCACTTGATTCGTAAATGCAAACTGGGTGTTGAGATGTGGGTTTGTCAGACTCTCCTTGGCTGTCGCTACTGGCAGGGAGACAGGACAGCAATAATTCATTCAAAACTAAAACAAAAAAATAATCCAGGAACTCCTCTTCAGAAGTTAAACTTGCCAAGATGACAGATCTTTAGGGTTTAACCATTTTCACAAGACTTGGTTGGGCTAATGGCCTGTGTTTCAGTGTAGAGAGCATATTCTCTACCAACCACCCCCAGCCACTCCCAAAAAGGCAGTAGAGGATCTGTGTGAAGCCAGGAAAGACAGGGTCCAGGATGGCACACGTAGCTGACAGGACTGGAGTATGCGGCAGGGCTGCTGATACACCCCAGACCCAACTGCACACATATTACAACCCACGAGGTCAGCGGCCCAGAGACTCGTGGCAGCCCTGGCAATGCAAGGAGTGGAATAAATAACCAGGGACTCATCACACTGGGCTCTCTCTGCTCATAAACATCTGCCTCTATGTTCCTCCTGGCTTGCAACCCCAGGAGGTTTTCATTGGCTTCGGTGGTGGTGGGAGTCTCTAAATGGTTCACCGTTCCTATCCCACGTCCATGCAAACACTGCACCTTCCTACACGGCAGTTCTTCCTCTTCCAATTTATTTTCCTTTTCTTTTTCTCTTAGGCTCACCCCTTTTGATTTCCTTCCTCCTCCACTCCATGCTCCCACCTTGCAGATGCTCTTGGAGGTGCTGTACACAGCGAGCAATTCGCCATGGGACAACCAAAACGAAGAGTCAGGCAGAAACAAATCTAGAAGCAGTGAACCATCAAACGCAAGGAACAAAAGGAGATGCTGACGGATGAAGGACCAAAGCACGTTTCTGAACGGCACATAGCCCACGAGCAGTACGTCTCCCATTCTCCCCCAGGCTCCGAAAGGGAATCTATAGCCAGAGAAGCCTAATGGTGGCTCCATCATCGACTGCTCAATAAGCAAAGCTTCATATCATCCTACTAAGCATGTTCAAAATCTTCCATGGGGGGAAGGATGGTGGGTTAAAGGGTCACCGCCAGCTGGAGAAGGGGCTGTGCGCTCCCCTCTGCTCACATACTGAGAAACCAGGGAGTAGGTGTAGCCGTGGGTCCACAGTACGTTTGCCCCGAGCCGGGTGATTGGGGCTGCACATCCTACAAGCCTTCACTAAGGTCCAAAATAAACAGGGCACTGAGCTCAGGGACACAGATTCATGGGATTCGACCTTCAGAGATGCATGGATTTTAGAGCGTGATGGGAGCGCACCAATCATCTACGATGATCTCCAACGTCGCGGTGTTGCGCCCACCGTAGAGAGGAAACCGATCTTGTCGGGTCTTTTGGCAAGACAGGCCCAACACTTAATTACCCCTCCATTAAAAGCACATTCCTTAATTCAAGTCTGAATTTCTCTACCCTCACCTTCCAGCCACTGGTTTGATGGGTTTTCCAGAGGCCTGACTACAAATACAGGGGGGCTTGTATTATTCGATGAAGCTGTGCTCGTATGACACAAGGGGCAGTATTATCACAGCAGCATACAGACAAGGCAGCAAGGAAGCCTCAGAGACAAATCAGAGCAGCAATTTGCAATATGACTAAGACAAAGGGCTTTTAGGTAGGATGCTGGCTGGAAAGACGTGGACTGTGACAAGGGAAATTATCTTCTGTTGTTTGATTCCTACTGCGTTCACCGAACCAGGCCTCTCTGTACTTTCTTTGTATCTAGATTGCATAAAAAAGAAGAAAAAAAATCATGACTTCAAGTTGCTTCCTCCTCCTATAAGAAACTACCTGCCAGGCACTGTGGTCAAAAGGGCTAGATGACTCAAAATAAAACAAATACTACCACTCTCTAGCAACAGTTGTGAAGCAATTTTCTGGGACATGGTTTATCTCAGATTTCCCAAAGCTAGCGTTTCTCCAAACTAGTACGCCCAGCAAATTTCTTTTTTTATTATCCGTAACATGGAAGGACGGGGATGCACTGTAACACCAACCCAGAAAGGGAGCCAGTTTAAAGACCCCTGCCTGGTGGTTTTGTGATCTCCGGTTTCCCTCCTCATCGCCTGCTCCTTTGTAATTCCCATGCTCAGTATATAGGCATATCAGCATGTGAAATGGAAAGCACACACGTTTGGTGGGAGCCCTTTCAGGGTTTTGGTTAAACTCAGTTTATTCGAGAGGAACTTCCACTTGACAGGGAAGAGGGGGCTCTTGGTTTAATGGGAAGTGAGAACCAGAGCGTGTTACAGAGCTACGCTTAAAGTATAAAGCCCATATCTGGATCCCCCACATTTCACTGCCCATTCAGTTACAGAATTTATTCCCATTCGGTGCTGCATCCAGCTTGTTGCTTTCATCCGGCTCTGCTTCATCCTCCAGGCCTCCCCAGCACATCCTAATGCAAAATGATTGCCTGGTGGGACTGAAATTCTCCGAATGGCAGGAGTAGACAGATAAAGCACCAGACACTCCAGTCTTGGGCACATCTTTATCACCATGCACTTGCCACCCAGGTCTGAAACATTGCTGTATAACAAGGGGGCTCTCCCCTTCTTACGCCGCCCCAGGACAGAGTCAGGGCTTTTAAGGGTGAAGGGAAAGAGGGTGGAAAGAGAGCCGGATACCACCCTCCTGTTAAATCATGCCGGCTGGCTTCAAGCATGCAGAGTTCCTCCCTGCCAACATGTTTTTATCAGGTCAGATTTGCACCAGTCCAAAAAGGTCAAATGTATCAGTCCAAAAGAGTCCAAAAAACCATGCTGCCTTTCTTAAAAGCAGACTATGAGATTTGTTTTTTAATAAATAAATAAATTAGCCAGCACTAAAAAAACGCTGCCTGGTCCAAAAGAATTCAACAAGGTATTTCGGTACATACCTAATATTCACCGCAGGTGCATTGTTCGTAAAGGTTTGTATCATTGGGGTGCCTAAAAGCCGATGAGGTCAGACACTGCTGCATCGGCTTCTGTTCAAGCATATTAAGAAAACAAAAGACAATCCCGATACAGGGAACTTCAACCACGTCCCAGGGGAATGAGATGCACAAGCAGCTGGGGGCAGAGCGAAAGGGCAAGATGCGAAGTTGTGCACAAACTTTGCTAGTCGCGAGCAGGGGAAACTGCACTCCCCACCAGCCGGTCTTCTCCAGATGTGTGCTCTGGGCCAGGTGAGCTGGGAAGCAGGATTTGAAAAGAGACAAGCAGAAGCCTCGTGCTTTTTGCTTGGAAACTCCCCCTGCTTGCAAGGGATGGCCTCGGAGCAAGCCTGGGAACGTGGGTAGAAAGCCATCTCATCAAAGCTAGGAGTGCCCTTCAGCACAGGGTGGGACAGGACGCTCTGGTGACACCCCGTCTGAGGCTCTGGTTCCCGACTCAGGAGCTCTAGTTTTCACCTCCAGGACCTGTCATGTTTCGCAGGCGTTTTCGGTTCAACCACCCGCAGACGGCTTCTTCACTTGCGGGCTCTTCCTAAGAGTGATACAAAAAAGGTCGTATGCTTTTCCTCTGTTATGTGATTAATACGATTCGAGGCTTAAAAAAAATAGCAAAAGCCAGTAATTGTCAAGGTTTAAGTGTATGTCTAGTGAATTCATTGCTGCCATTAGGAGACAATTTGCCATCCCACTGATGGAGCAAGGAGCAGCCCTCTGAAAAGAAAGAAATTGCAATGAATCTTACAGGGAAATATCAGAGTTTTTGCCTACACTTCCCATGAAATATCTGCTCTCTGGTTTCCGAGTATCTATCAACACCACACTAAAGTCACACCTGTTAAATAATGGACACTGGGCTTCTTTAATAGAGCTGAAACAGATGTTTCTGGAGAGGCGCGATTTGAAAAAGCGGTTTAATTCCTAAATGGAGTTAGAAACATCGGAGATGGACTCAAGTTAGTGACATCAGAGCCAGAAAATGCCTGGGAGGGTATCTAGTCCATCACCCAGTCTCTAAAATGTCCTTGCCCACGGTGAAAGGACTATCGTACCCAGAAAACTCAGGGGTACAGAATGGGGTAAAACCCCCATGTCAGTGCAGGGAGGTTTGGGGCGAATACAAAGCCCTGCTGAAGATTTGGCGCTATAGCATTTGTTTTTAATCTACCACTCCATTACAGCAGATTAAAATCAAAATCCACAGTACATCTTCTTTGGTTAAACCTTACAAAACGGCGCTCCTTGAAGCTCCTTAAAGAGCAATTAAGACACACTACTCCCAGAGCTGCCGCATCGGCAATTAGGCTAGTACACAAAAAGGACTGGCTACGGAGGGCTTCCTCCGTCAAACACCCGATCTATTTTAGCTGGGGAAAGGTAAGCGGACCATGGAAAGGAAAGATAACCATGACAATTGAAATCAAGCCTCCTTTTTCAATGGGACCAGCAGCCTGGCCTACTGGTGCTTGGGGGAAATGGGAAGAGGAAGAAGCAGTTTCGCAGCAGCGTGCAGAGCAGGTGCCCGAGGTTATTTTGCTCAGGCTGAGCACAGGTCGCAGCTGGGGGGGAGCCGGTCACTGGTGCAGCCCGTCTGTCATTGCACCACTAGGAGACGGCGGCGTTTCCAGCATTTAGCAGTTTTGAGTAAAAGGAACCCAAAAGAAGCTCGTATCGCCATTTCTTAAGCATCCTCCCCCACGAAGCTCTTCTCCATAACATACCCTCGAGCAAAAGGTGAGCGGGAGGGATGCAGTAAGACGTGCCAGCGTGAGGCACGGAGAATTATCAGCCGCTCTGAAGAACGACGACAACTTTTTCTCTCTCCTCTTTTTTTCCCCCCTCCTTTCATGGAAGAGGAAGCTACACACCAATATTCGGACCCCAATTCCGACTTCCAATTCCCCAACGAGCAGCCAGGGGTGGCGCTGGGGTCAGGATCTGGCCTGTGATGGGTGTCTAAACCCCCCCCAGATGAAATTTCCGTCAGGGTTCGTTCCCCCTCTGGCTGCCGGAGGGTTGTGATCAGAAACCAGCAGGCAAGGTCCACCCTGGTTATAAAGATACTGGGACACTGCTAGCTGCTTCACAGCGGCCTCATGGTGCAGGACAGGAAACCCTGGCAAGCCCAAGCCCCCATGGGTTATCCTCGGTGAACAGGTGTGAGCACACAGGAGAACATCGTCTTACACTTGCC
The DNA here is from genome assembly GCF_001723895.1 of Crocodylus porosus. Taxonomy (NCBI): domain Eukaryota; kingdom Metazoa; phylum Chordata; order Crocodylia; family Crocodylidae; genus Crocodylus; species Crocodylus porosus. Next base: position 35,571,955 of record NW_017728914.1, on the reverse strand, counting down.
GGGGTGGAAAGTCCGACCTGGCAGGTAAGGGCTAGAGCTACTTCGGCCCTTGCTTTCCCTCTCCCTTATCAACCACCTGCCACATCCTCCCGACTGTGTGGACTGCAAGATCTCCGGGGCAAAGCTCTTCTCCCCCGAGCCCATCCACATACCTCCCACGCCCACTCCCATGCAGCGTGCAGAGGCCCCAAACGGAGACAGCATCGCCAGGTTAGCACAGCCCCGAGTCCTCTGCACGCAAGTCCGTCCACACACCGAGTCCTTTTTGCTGATCGTCATATAGGAGGTTTCTGCGCTGAAAACTGTTTGCTGTGTCGGGGAACAGACTCTTTGCTGTAGACCAGAGCGTCGAGCGCCGGCGCGTACAGGTCAGGTTGCAATGGATTAAGCACTGCCCAACCTTCCCGACCCAAGGGATGGGGGTATTTTCTCCATGTCACAGCTAATCCCCCCGGGTCGCACACAACCCCATCCACTCCTGGCTACCGCGCTCTCGGCACCTTTTCCAGACCAAGATCTTTTTCTGCAAGTCTCATTTGCAAGCCCAAGGTAATGAGTGTCACCGTGCCGGTGACAGGAATAAAATGGATTAACCCTCGTGCACAGATCTTTTCTTCCCCCCATGCCATTTACATATCTTAAAAACAAAACAATGAGAAGTCTTCATCAGCAGCTATTGCCAACCAAAATCTCCATTAACCTTTCCAGTCTCAGCCGGCGCCGCCAGCGATGCATGCTCAAGCGAACGAAACGTTCCAGTAGATGTCTGGGGCAGGAAGGATCGCTATCTAATTGACTCCGCCAAGAGAAAAAAGATGACTGTTTCTTTATCAGCAACACAGCCCCTCCATTAAATATTTTGACATCAATCTTAATCTGCTCTCAGTCCAGTATTTTGCAGACATGCACTGGGGTGCTTCCCCCTAGAAGGACGCCTCTCCGGAGTTGGCCTAGTTGCAGCAGAACCAAGAGCAAGGTTGGACCGAGCAGCTACATCCTACGAAGTGATCACGGTCCCTTTTTCAGCAATGCTGCTTGTTAATCATCCCCCTCTTTCATTTCCCCTCCAAAACAGGGGCTTAGTCAGAGCTGGTATATTTTCAGCGCTGGGATATTTTGTACAGTGCCTCTCACGTGAATTCAGTGCTTGCAAAAGTGCTGGCTTGACAACGCTGGAAACTCACGGACGTCATCTGTTTATTCATAGACCCGTGTTCCGGTGCCCATAGACATGCCAGCTTCCCAAGGGCTAGAGAGATGGGGAGCAGAGATTACTGCTTATTCTGCAAAAAAGAAATGCAAACCTCTAAAACTCATGGTTCAGAGATGATATCTTTTATTAGACCAACTAGGAAACTGCAAAAAAAATTACCTTTTTCTGCAAGCTTTCAGGCGCACACCCCCTTCCTCAGGCTCAGGGAAAATTTAAGATAGTAAACAATCCCCATAAGGACTTATTCTGCAAAAACTCACTCCACTCTTACTTCAGTCTCATCTCCTGTTTGCTAGCTGTTGCGTCTCATCAGGAACCAGGACAGTTCCCTGGGTTTTTTTTTTTTACTACATGATGGAAACGTGCATGGGGGTTGTAAAATTAAATGATATTAATTGGTGATCTCATTAGTAAAATAAACCACAGAACAGTACTAACAACAGAATTGGCAGGTGGGATAACAAAGAGATCCTTGCTCTCATCCGGTGCCTTTTGTGAGCTGATTCTCAAAGCCTTTCACAAGGGAGGCGGGTTTCCCCATTTTAAAGATGGGGAAACCGAGACGCAGAAGGGGGAAGCGACTTGCCCTAGCGGCAGAGCCTACTTGCACCGGAGTGTCCGGAGGCCCCTGTCTATTGTTTTATTGCAGCAGGCAGCATGGCCCTGAAGAGGAAATAGGTTTGGTCCAAGGCCATGAACTCTTAGAGGTTTTAAGACCAGCATGAGGGGAGCATTGTTCTGCCTTGGCACAAGGGACAGGACGGGTTTCAACTGCAGTGAAGCACATTTAAATCAAACCTTGGGAGAAACTTCCTAGCTAAGCGCAGCAGGGCAAGGGAGGAAGCAACAGGGGGTTGAACCCACTAAATGCAAGACCCCCAGAATGAAAGGGGAGAGCAATTAACGTGATCGGGCCACGTTTCCATGCAGCTGCCATAAAAGGGTGCCTACTCTAGTGCCCCGAGGAGGAGCAGAAAGACTTCAGAAACAGAAGAGGACGACCAGAGAGCCGGGCAGAGCAAGAGAGGCTGGAGATCTTGCAGCGCAGGAGCACAGGAGAGATGCACAGAGCCTCAGCAAAGGGACGGAGAAACCAGTGGAGGGACTTGCAGAGAGGAGCACTGTGTAGGGCAGTAGAAGCTCATGGAGCAGCAGAAGACCAGAGAGACCCGAGAAAGGCAGAAGACTCAGGGTGGGGTGGCTGGCCAGGGAGCCTGGCTGGCCGGACGGCAGAGTGGTTGGTTAGGAAGAAGACGTGGGGCATCCTGAAGGCCAGAAGGAGCTGCCCGAGAGGCGAGGTTCATTTACCCGCCCCACCTCAAACCTCTCGTTTGATCCTGAGCAAGCCGTTCAGCTTCCCGCCGCTCCCCATCTGCAGCCTGGAGATAATGGCACTCTCCTACCTCATCTCAGGAGGATAAAAACATCAAAAACGCGAGGCACTTGGATCCCTGCAGTGATGGAGGCCGTGCGAAGAGGATGCGGAGACCGAGCCAGCAATCTTGAAGCTCAGAGTCGGTTTGCAGATCTGAGCAGTCGCCTTGTTTCAAAGTAATGCACCCCCCACCCGACTGAGGCACCCCTCGTTTTGGAGAACAGCCCAAACGTCGTCTGACGCCCCTCGCTTTAAATGTCAGTTTGCAAACCGTTTCCATCCGCGGGAACACCGGCTCATCCGGAGCCCGTTTCCTCCCGTCCGGCTCAGGCCGCCCGACCCCGTGCTCTGGAAGCACCCGCAAAAGTCTCCGAGGTACCATTGCGTTTTATAGCCCCCGTCAAGCCCAAACATTTCATGTTAATTCCTCGCAGCCTACTCGACTGTCTGCTTCACCCCCTTTGATATTTATTTCCTTGCCAAATGTACATTTATTTGTTGACATCTTTATTAAATCAGACGGCGATAAATCTGTCCGCATTTATGTTTCTTTCCCCTTCCTGCTCAAGGATTCAAAGGACCCCCAAGTAGGCAAGTGCTGTACAGCCAAGCACTCGCATGCATTGCACAAAGGGTAAATAAAGTCAAATCGCAGGGAAAAGAAGAACAGCAACGAGTCATTGTAAATCTCACAAGTAGCCAGCTTTTATGGGAGGCGGTGGAAGGAGGGTCCTGTCCTGAGCAGGATGACACTTGAGGTCCCTTCCAGCTTTGTACTTCTGCCAGGTTAAAGCTTTACCACCCAAGCTGGGCACGTTCTTTTTCACTCAACAAAATGCAAACTCTTCCATTTATTTTTTGCAACCCCGCGCACAGAATTGAGAGCCCCAAGTAACATGCAGCTACTAAGAAGTTTGTTGGGGGTTTTTTTAAATCAGAAAATGTGTTTTGAGTTGTTTCATACCACAAAATGCAGCAATAACAAACAAAACCACCTACTTCTCTAAGCACACATTTATCCATAGAGCTCCACACACTTTGCAAAGCCAATGTAATTATCCTCAGGAAGAAACTGAGCCAGGGAGGGAAGTAACTTGCCCAGTGTTGTCTCAGCTCCCGCCTGCAGGGGCAAGAACAACAACTTCAGATCCCCAGCAAGGAGTACAAAGGAGCAGATCATTGGCCTGTAATTTAACGTCTCTCAGATTCATGCAATATGAGGATTCTTCCTAAAACTTCCTTAACCATCCTCTTCTACCAGCGAGAGAGGAAAAAGTGTGGCTCATAAACCCACAATATCAAGGTCACTCAAGGTTAAGACTGAGCTCTCTTCCTCTGGCCCCTGCTATATCATTCATTTCTCATATTACGCAGCACACGGGCTACGTGATTCTTGGGCATAAACGGCAGTAAATTAAGGAAGATGTGGATGCCTTAATTCTAAAATGATGACATTCACATTGAACTTGATTGAGTGAACGCTGAGGAATTCAGCCGAGCCACGCCAGCTTCAGAGGACTGTGAACGCAGGAAATTTTTGCTAAATTACAATGTCTGGCAATTGGCAACAGCATACCGATTATGCCTCATTGTGACTGTCATGTCCTGGGCTATGGAGCTTAGAGACTGCAAAATTAATATAGTGCTACTGTAGGAGACTCTAATGGTTAATGACACTTTGCCACGTGTGACAATTTTGAAACAACCATAATGTTCTTCTCTTGGAAAAAAAACCATACGTGTCACTAAAGAGCAGCGTATGAATGCACATAATATATGCCACTACTGGGGGGCAACTTACAGCTCCATTGAGTAGTACCTGCTACTCCACCCTGCATACGCTATGGCAGCCACCCTCGGGGGCTGAGGTTTGGGGTGGAGACAGTGGGTCTTTTTGAACTATCTGGTGAACTTGCCTCTCCGGGACAGGATCCCAGGAGGGAAGGACGGGTGAGTCTTGCTCTGGATTGCAGATCCAAATGAATTAGAGGCAGCATCTCGCTGATCGTGGATCGGATTCTCCCACGTAGCGAGGCTGCTCTTTCTGTCTGGTAGCAAAGACTAGCTGTAAAGCTCCCACAAGGGCTCTTTGCCAAAGTAGGAGAAGGGCACACATCCCTCCTGTAACCCCCATCATTAACTCCCTGGACCTACCTTGCTCCTTTTTTGAATAGCTGGGCACTATATTGGCCCTTTCCCTGGCTTCTGGGACTTCACCTGACCTCTCACACAAGAGCCGAAGGCTCTGCACTGACCCCAGCCAACTCCTTGGATGAGCTAGGATGAATCTCCCTAGGCCTTGCTGATTTTAAAAAGGTGCAGCTCGTGTCCATAGCCCCTAACCCGTTCTTTCTCCGCTCCCTAGTCCTTACTGTCAAATGTATGCATCATCGGAGAGCTGACCTTTTTTGCAAACACCGAAGGAGGAAAAGGTAAAACAGCACTTCAGCCCTCTCTGTCTCGTCCGTTATCATCTCCCCCCACCAAATTTAGTGACAGACTGGCAGTTTCTTTCTAACCTCTTCATGCAAATCTGCAAATGGAGACAAAACACAGTCCCCCAAAGGACCACGATCCGTTCTGCGGAGGAACTCGGGATCCCCCCAAAGATGCACCAAGCTCCCTGTAGTCTAATCTGAAGCAGCTTTGGGGAAGAAACCCGTGCGTCTTAGGAATGGCCGGTGAGAGGACCAGCTTTTAAATCAAACCAACTTTCCTCTTGGCTCACCGCAAGGCGCAGGGAGGGGGTCAGAGAGCATCACTGAGCATTTCAGCACTTACAGGGAAGTTCACCTGGCCACGATGTTTTTCTTAAAGAAAAAAAAAAAAAAAGATGGATTTGAAAAAAGACAATCGAAACCCCTGCAGGTCAATCAGCAAAGAGCAAGGCTGATACAGGCATGGCACGAAAATCTATTTCTGATCTGCCCGAACAGCAGCTTCTGAAAACTGCAAGTGCTTTGCTGATGGTGACATAAATATTTGCCTTCAAGAGAAGGGGAAACAAGAGAAAGGAAATTGGTTACCTTCAAGATAAAACAGATGGTTTGGAGACTTGCCACAGCCTCTCTGAGGCTTGTCAGAACTGCTGAAGATACAGGCCAGGCCAGTTTCTTGTTTTAAAATGTCTGCAAGGCTGCTGAAGTCCAGACAGGATCTCTTTCTAAAAGAGAGACCCTAATTCACCTACACGCCACGGGGTGGGTTCACTGGGTGAAATCCCCTGCTCTGAGCTATTGAAAAGGTCAGACCAGACTCATGTAATTGTTCCTTCTGGTCTGAACGTCCACCGATAGCGATTTTACAACCTTGCTCCATAATCATTTTCAGAGCTGAACCACCTTCCTGGGGTTAGGAAGTTGTTCTTAACATCAAACTAAACCCCTCTTACTGGTTAGCATGCCTGCCATCCTCTTCTGCCGTCTCCCCTGCATCTCTAGTGCGCTGCTGTGGCTACCCAGCGGGACACGGGGATAAGTCCACACTCTCGTGCTGTGGGTGCAGACACAATACAGGATTAGGCTGTGCACCTGTCTCTCTCTCACTCCCTTTTTTTCCATCAGGAGCCAATATAACCCAGGTAACACCACCCAATGCTAATCATGAAAGGGAGAGATACTTCTCTTATGAGAAGAAGAGACCCGCCAGACCCAGCGGCAGGCCTGCCATGCACACGCACGCGCTCTCTTCTGATAACTGGCACGTTTTGTTCCTCTCCGGGTCCACAAACAGCCAGACTGACTCACGCTCCGAGGAAAGGACACGCAGATTGCTGCCGGCAGCAGAGCTGAATCACGGATCCCACCACGGGGTGCCCATCCACCTACCCACCTACCATATCCCGCAGTGACCCAGCGCTCACTTCCCTTTAGGGAAGAGCCGGAAGCAGGTTACCACACTTGGTCTGAGTTCATCTGCTCGTGAGCTTGGGTGCACGCAGGCTGCTGAGTGAAAGCTGAGCCCAAGAGATGAATGCTGCATGACGTCTGGAAAGGGCAGGAGGACTTTTTTTACCTCTTGCTTCTCTCCATCCTGATTTCAGTGTTTTATAGTTAAGGCCAGGGTGGGGAAGGAGCATTTCCCCTTGCCTTGGTCAGCTCTAAGCTCCGCTCTGCACAGAACCAAATGACAGGAGGAACAGCAGTGGCACCAACCTAGTTTTATGCCATGTGAGCGGATCCTGGAAGATGCAACTTGCTCATAAAGCCATGGGGCCTCTGTGCAACCGACTGCTGCGTTTATCAGGAGAAGCAAACCATGGATCATCTCCTGAGGTGCCCTGTAGCAAGCACCACAATGCGCCCCACAAGACATGTCGACGCCACCACCCAGAAGCAGTGGCCTGTGCAGAATAATGGGAACAAACCATACAGAAAGGTCGGACTGGAAACATGATGATAATGAAGATGATGCCGTATATATTTAAGATCTGATCCAGGGGGTGGCCAGAGGCCTGCTGGACCCCCGTGCAACTCAGAGCAGAGTCTGGGCTGCTCTAATTTGTCCCCATGTGCCACCAGACAGGGGCACCTGGAAACCAGAGACCATTGGCATGAATATATGCGCTCTTGCCAGAGCCCCTCAGCTACGGGCAGCAAGAAAGGTGGTATGGAGGCAGAAGGATACTTCTCTGCAAAGGCAATCCTTCACTGGATATTAAACACTTGCTTTGGGCTGTCATAGAAAACAAATGGACTGACATCCATTGCCCTCTGCACATGGCTCTGATGGCCTCAGACATCTTCTTCCTGGGAGACTTCTATAATCCAAACCATCATTGCACCTGCTGGAGGTTAAAGAGGAGCACTAAAGGGTCTAGGGATTAGGATCTGCACTGCTCTCTAACCCACAGAGTTGGTTCCCCCAGGTCAGATGAGCGGGGTAATAGAAAACCATTTTCCCCCCCTTGTAACCAATCAGAGGACTTCCAGGATCATACATTAAAAAAGACCAAAATCGGTGCTACAGAAGTGGTCAGTGACGTCAACCGAAAAGAGACCGCTTAGAAGATAACGTGCTCTAGATATAATACCACATCTAAAAATGTAATCCACCCCCAAACCAAACAAAACCCAAACCCAAACCCACACATTGATTCAGAAGAAGTTTCCCAGCTTTCATTTACAAACCCCGTACAGCAACCATAGGGCTACCCAACAGGAGTCCCTTGGCTACGCCTGGTCAACACGGCCCTGCCTAAACCCTTGCCTAAAATGATGAATAATGGAAATATGAAGAGGTCAGGCGCCCATTCAAGGGAGCACTTTCGCATATGCGTGCATCGCTCTACCAGTCGCTCCAGCTGCTTTGTGGGAATCGCTACAGCGATCCAAAATACCACGGCCTTTTCAACCGAGGGGCAGTTGGCATACTCCCGAGCACACGGGAATTCAGCCTTCGGAGGACAATCCCCCGACGCACACCAGCGACATGCTGCGTGGCACTACCATCAGACCCCAGGCTGGGGACTGGCTCTGTTTTATAACCAGCAAGGCAGCAATGTCCATGAATCTATCATCAGAACAGGTTAAAGTGTCTATTTTCCCAACAGTAATTATCACAGAAAAATCCAGTTAATTATACGAGTTTGGGGGGTTTCTTTTCCTTCTTTAGTTTTTGCACTACACAGTCTTAGTAATCATAGCTCCTATGAACTGTTATGTAAAATTATGGTAAAAAGAAACATGATCAAGGTATTAGGACATTATTGTCCCAATTGCTGAAACATGAATCGTTACTACAGAGCAGATAATGCCCTCCTCCCCCTTTCAATTTTCTGTCCAATTGAGTTTAGAAGAAATTTTTTTTTTTGGAGGGGGGGGGTTCACGATGAATCAGACCTTGATGAATCTAGAGGGAAAAAACCCACCACAGTTATTATGAGCCCTCATTAGGAAACAGAAGAGTGTCTTTGATGAATTGTGCTTGGTTTTGTCACTTAATTAATCAGCTGGCTTCTCAGTTAGCTGGACAGGATTTTGTGGAACGGCAACCAGGGAGGGGAGACGTGGCCAGCTCGTGCGCTGGCTTTGGGAAGCCAACAAGGCCAGCGGTGTCAAGACCTGCATGCATCAAGGTCATGCACGCGAGCTCGTGATAACTCGGTCTGTCAGATCAAGATCTGAAAATCACTCCAGGAACTCATCAGGCTACAACCTAATTGCTGCTAAGACTAAACCAGTTTTTAGATGTCTAGGTCCTAGAGAAGTAGGGCTGGAAGGGACCCTGAGAAGTCATCTAGTCCTACCCCTTGCCTGGGGCAGGATCGGCCCTATCCAAACCATCCCAGACAAATCCATCAGTTAGCGTCTTAGCAATACCGCACAGTCGATCTGGACACAACCACAAGACGTAACACCCTAAATAACCACAGGTAAAGCAGGGACCACAGCAGCCAACCTCCTGTTACTGCAAAGCTTGTTAAAATATGCTCAAAAGATCCCAGGAGGTGGTCATGCCCCGCGCTGCAGAGCAAGGCAACCCCCCATCGTACCAATCTGACCATGGGGTAAAATTTCTTCCTGACCCCAAACAGGGCAATTGATCTGACCCTGAGCAGAGGGGCAAGACCCTCCAGGCAGGAGCCTCCAGGTTTAAGTCGGTGTTGTTCAACCTGCAGCCCTCCGAGTCAGATGAGCAGCACAGAGCCGGTCCGTGGGTCAGACCCCTCGTGCTGGCGCAATTTGGCACACAGGGTTGTGTCATCTGGCCCCGAAGACTCCCCACGAGTCTGGAAATTTGGCAGTGGTGGAGCGGTGGCCACAGCTCTGGAAGCCTTGGCACAGCCACGGGCCGCAGACCGAGCACCGCTGGTCTAGGTCATCCAACGTTAGATCGATGGCACAAAATCATGGGGCCAGAAGAAGAGCCAGCACAGGGGCGCATAACCCAGAGTCCTCAACAGGGAGGAGAGCGTGACGGACTCGCAAGGAGCACCCTGGATTTACACTGCATGCGTTTCATCGACTTAATGCAGAAATCTGCATTGGGAGCAGGTCGCCGAACCCAGGATCTCCTGGCTTTCTGGGTGCCGGCCAGGCTGCCTCTTGCTTGCTCTTCTGCTGGCTCCCCATTTGGCTGCTTGGTTGGCCAACTTCAGCAGAAGAGCACTGGGGAAGCTTCCCGCTGAGGCTTTAATGCTTTGGTGCTAAGAGGTAGGAGGCTGAGAGGGACCTGGAGCCTCCATCTCCCTGTCCCAGGCAACTACAGAGCTGCAGCAGGATGATGCATCTTGAGGCCAGCGCTGCTATTAGGTAAATGTACTGGCTCAGGAAGGCATGTCTCGACGCTAGCCCTGGAAACCCATTAAGCCACCTTCCCCGGAGGCTGTCAGGGTGACTTGAATCGCATCGGACAGAGGCACCTTACCCTTGTGCTGTTTGAGAGGACAGGGACACCGATTGTGATACAGGTGCCCAGGGGGTGCCCGCTAAAAGGACAAGAGAGCCCTACAACTCTGCAGGGCAAAATAAGACTCATCTTTGGAGAGACTTCACAAGCAAAACAGGATGAGCCCCTGGGCTGGCTTTCCCGAGCTTGGCACAAGCAAGAGTCGTGTCCGGGATGTCTTAGCAGCAGAACAGGAGCTAGCCCCAGGTCTTTAACAATACAAGAGCCACAGGGAAAGCTGCATAATGTTACGGGAAACAGCAGGCCCTCCAGATCATATGGGAAAACCTGACAGAAGCAAGACAGTGCCACACACCTGAGAAATGACTGAGAAAAAATGCTTGAAATGAGCAGGGGAACACAGCAGAGAAAGGCAAAATGCCAAGACGCATTCGGCTACGTACGTGTCGCTACAAGCCGCTATTCATTGTCCTGTTCCTCGTGATGGACCAAGCGTTGAACAACAAAATGGGGCGTCTGTGCATGGAAAAGTGTCTTCTCTTTTTCGGGACACTGAGCCACTGACCTGCCCCTTGATCCCCACATTTTGTTGTGCCGCTGCTGCATCTGCCGATTGTCTAAGCTGGGGGCTTAACCTCCCTAGCCCTCCTGCACTTTCATTTACTAACCTTGTGACATCACTGCCTGCCCTGACAACACCCGTGTCACACACGCCAGATTATGACTTCAGCACAGGACATGACGCTGGACTGGGTAGAAGAAACCTGCCGTTCGGGGACCGAAATCGCAGCGACGGGAACAGGAGAACGACCAGCCGAGGAAACAGCTTCCAATATTCACCCTCTCCTTTTGCTCCGGTCCAGAGTACGAAAGTCATTGTCGCGTGTCTGGGTCACTTACCATGCCAGAGAGGACTGTGCTTTTTAATCAAAAGATGGTGAAAAACAAATATTTTCTCTTCCTTAGTCATTCATAGCTACCCAGCTGGTGCTAAAGGTTTCACTGACAAGCTGAGAACAGGACGTGAATCGTTCTTGCGTCTGGAGGAAGTGTGCCCGATGGTCTGTTGTCTGAACACAGTCCTCTAGCCCAGGTACGGACATTAGAAAAGCCCAAGGCAGAACCGATTGAAGTTGCACAGTTTTCTGTAAGCCGCGTCATGTGGACCGGCAGCGAACAAAACAGACATTCACTCTTTGGTGGGGAGCAGCAGATCTTAAACCGGGCTCTGCCATTTTTAAACCAGTCTACATGTGCTGGGCATCTGTTCTGTCGTGGCTATAGACCAGTTATGAGCAATTATACCGGGAAAAGTGCAATGTCTATACCCGGCCCTAATATTTTAGGTTGCAGCATAAAGTGATGGCAAGAAGGCTGCTTTCTATCTGGAGCCTGGCTGGAGATGCCCAAGTTTGCATTAATTATGTAACTGTTAAAGCCTAGCTGTTAAAACTTGAGTTCATCGTTAATAAATGTGAGAGAACGCTATCTACCTAATTGTCTGGGAAAAGCTGCAATCCTCATTTACAAGAATGAGAGAATATTAATCTTCATTCAACAGCATGAGGTGGCTGGTGAAAGTCTATATTTTTCTTGTGGGGGAGGAAAAAAAACAGAGGAGTGAAGAAAGTGTCGTGCAGGGAGTGGGGGGGGGAAAACGTATGATATTGAAATGCTAATGTTGTTTCATTAAATGAATTGGGGAGGCTGAGATAGAGATCGACATTCTCAAAGAATAATTTCTTTAAATACCTTCTGCTTGAGATCCCCCTCCAGGCAACTTTTCATCTTTCTTCATTAAAAAAATAGCATTAAATTTTATTAAAGAGTCCCAATTAAGCTGGTAACTTGCTTCAAAGAGCATCCAGGCTTAGGGGGATATGTTAAACGTTAACAGCGATGGGAAGATTTGCCCGTGAAGCTGATTTTAAAAACTGCATCTTCCTGACTAGTACAATTTGGCCTGCACAGCCCTGAAGGCATTCTCCCAAACTTGATTGATGCTTATTTTGGGAAACAAGACAAAAATGCTCCGTTTTAAGGTCAAGTAGATTGCAAAAAGTTGGCTGGTACACGTGAAAACTTTTCCTGATGGCTTTCGAGCGTGAGGAAGGGCTGTTTCATGCGCTAGGAGCAAATCTATTTTGTTCAGAGTAAAGGTGCATTTAACACTAGGGGTGCTTCCAGCAGAGAGCTGAAGCAAACAGTACAAGTTTAGCTTTGCGAGCGCTTACTTTGGTACCGATGCAATGTGCACAATGCCCCTCCTTGCTGAGACGCCCTCAGTGGCAAGCACGCCATGAGGCGGCACTCATTGCCCTCCGAGAAAAAGCAGGAGGAAATCTGAAATCTGAAGGTGGAGAAGTCCAGGAGGGTGCAGGGGAGGGCACAAGGCAGCGTACGGCCCGGATGACAGCAAACACCACGCTTTTGTAACCCATGTCAGACATGAGCAGTGTGGCTAGGGACGGACGTTACACACAGACCGGGTTAAGTGATCAGAAACTAGTTTAAACCTCTAACAAAACAGACGTTCAGTGCACATAAACCTGAACCAAGGACTTTTTTTTGGAGCTCCCTTGTTCTTTTCCCCATAGGCTGAGAATATGTCTTATGCAAACCTCTCCCCAAAAGAGGTCTTTCTTTGGTGAGGGTGGAGCGGGCCTTCGGCATCCTGGAGACCGGCCTGTTGCTGCGAGCCGATGCATCCTCCAGCTCCCCCACAGTAATGCCCAATGTGCGACCAGCTGAAGGCAGAGACGAGCTGAAGGAAAACAGCACTTGGAAACTTTAACTGGAGGAAAGCAGAGACCCTGCAAGCTCAGCCTCAAGGGAAGGAGTGGAGCCACAGCAGGTTTCCATACACCCCCTCAGCCTTTTTCAGAAGCAACAGGAGCGCCCGAGGTTAATGAGCGCTCTGGTGCAGCGGTCTGTCTGTAGAGTTGGGTTAGACAGGCTTCGGACATCACCCTGTATCCTGACACCGCCCCCACTTCACCACATTGCTCCCATTTTCATCACCCTCACCCCCCCCCACAAACAGCTTGGGCAGCTGAAGGATACCGAGCTCGGTGTAAGCACAAAGCTGCATCATTATCATCTTGCAAAAGCATCGTCCAGATTCTCACCTGGGGTGCCCTGAGATGGGAGAAGATAAGCAAATAAATGCAGGCTCAGGCTCGTCCCCCCACCCCTACTGCCTGGCCCCTCTGTAAACTAACTAACAAGTTACTTTTTGAAATGGGGGTGCTGCCCAAATTGAGAAAGTTAAGGAGGAGGGCACTGCGGGGGCCTCGAGTCTAAAAAAGTTTGAGAACCACTGGCCTAGACATCTGCACGGATGCCTTGTCGAATAAAAGATATCAGATTCATCCAAAGATCCTTGTCTGCCCATGTCCTTAGACCAACACGGTTACCACCTACACCCTTGGGGCATCAAGGCATGAGAAAGATGGCTCTGACCTCAGCTGAAATACTGCAAGGAGGGTGAGAGAGAGCATGCAGAGGAGCAGGGTCTTTTGGGGGGACTGCGTGCAGCTAGGTAAAGACACCACGTGGGGAAAGCCTGGAGCACGCCCAGGTGCCCCTGGTCTGCGAGAGGAGGAGGAAAATGGGAAGAGAAATGCAGCAGGAGCCTCCCACGTGGCCAAACTCCACCGGGCAGCCAGCGGGTCCTGGACAGCCCGGGCCATGCTGCTCCCTGCGTGGATCGTCGCCGCTGCAATCTCTGCGGCAGGAGGCAGGGTACTTACGCAGCCCTACAAACCTCACACTCATTTTTAGACAGTCATCGGGCCCTCGCTTCGCATTCACCAGCCGCTTTTCCTTCCCACCTAATGGCATGCTAATTTCTCATTCATTTTTCAGAGCCAGATTTAGACATACCACCCAGTGGCACAGACTTGAGTTTCCATTTTTTTTTTTTTTAATAATCAGAGTGTGTCATAGCCCAGGTAAAGGATGTGCTGCCTACAATGTAATTATGCATTCTGGATAATGCCTAACGTTGACTAGCGGCTTGTAAAAAGTCAATGGCATATTGTATGATGCATTATTTTATATTTATTGTTTTCTAAAATGCTCTGACAGCAAAGTGAAGCTTGTGGACAGTGTGTACCTTACCGTAAACACGGGGCCTGTTGGAGAAGGTCCAGGGATCAGAATAAATCTAATTTGACAAGCCTGTCAGAGGCAACCTCTGCTTCTTTCCAATCTGCCTCTTGCAACTCACAATCCAAGCAGGTACAGAAAGCAGAGGAAAGGAGTTAGATGGTCTTAGGAATAAGTACGACAGCAGGCAGACATAATAGGGCATGTTCCACAAGGGAGCTAATATGCTACAGTGCCGTGCATGCTTCGTGTGCCTTCGACTCCCCACAAAGTGTATTAATACCCAAGAAAAATAATGGCCTTTCAAGTCTGGCATCTTTTATGGGTAATTTCCTATTGAAGAATCTGGTTTTAAATGATCTCTTTTCTCCCAGTTTCAATGAGGCAGCATATTTCACAATGGGAAAATCAATTCGGAAGTGGGAAGGGTGTATATATTGCAAGTTATATAGGCTAGCACTCCTCAGCTGTCCCTCTTATAGCCACATAACTCTATTGACGCTCGCTATAACAGGCCATCGCTGCAGCTGGTGGAGCTCTGCTGATTTCTAATCAGCCAAAAGTCTGGTGAATGGCTTCATTTTGGCATAGACACGAAGAGAAGCGGGTCCAGAAAGGATCATTTTCATATCTACTGGGCATTTGTACAGCTCGGAAGGAAAAAAGCCCCCTCAAAAAGGAGTTAAACGTGTTGTGCTATTGCAGGTTGTTTTGTTGATTCCCACATTATTGCATGACCTGGTCTTCCCGCCCCCACCGTACATCTTCCTAGCCAAGAGCTGTGCGATCTGTGGGCCCCCCTCAGCTGGCATCAATCATCACAGCTCCATTGACAAAAAAGGACTGTTGCTCCCGAGCAGAAAAACATGGCCAATGCTTTGTCTGTTTTGCAGTCTTTTTGTCCATATTCATGTGCCATGCAGCTAGGATGCCCTAAAATACTACGTGCCACTGGGGCTGGCATTGCAGTCAGGAGAGCAGCAAAATGTTTTTAATGATCCCGACATCTCTGGAGACTGCCCCCCCCCATCTTTAGCAAAGAAATCCTTCAAAGCCTTGAAGATCTCCATGGGAGAGCGCGTGCACAGGAAACAACTAGCCACACAGTTGCCAACCACCAGAAAATGCAGGAAAAAAATACCTCAATGCTCTCAGAAAATTATCCAGGAACAGTTTTGCTTTTGCAAGGGGATGGAGCGATAGAAAGATCTAGACATGAGGGGCCCCCCGGGCAGGGGGAATGGGTTGCGAGGACTGGCACCCAACTCGCAGGGTGAAATGTGCCTTAAGTGCTGGGCATGGGGTCTGTTGGCCCCAATGGATGAACTCCAGGCCATGCCTCCTCATTCACTAGGGGTCTAGGCTGGGCTCCTGGATGCTTTCTTGATGATTTTTAGCAATACCTATTCTACAGAATAAAATCACAAGTAGCCAGGAGGCCACTTGGAAACAGCAACGAAAGGGCAAGACAGGCGAGAGGGCGCCTGTTGTCTTCCAAAGCCCAAAGAAAACCTTGCAGCAGAAGCCTTGCCATCGTGTTGCTCCCCTCCCTCTGCAGCGCCGCCGGTTTTCTATGTGCATTCCCCTGGCAGCAGCTTTATGTTGCCATCTACATAGTGATGAAGACCCAGGTCTGGGCTCTGGGTGTCTTAATTTATTTTTTTTTTTTAAGTAATATCTATAATTGACTTCTATAGTGCAGCAGCATTCTCTGGGTGAATTGATTTAAAATTGCTATAATAATACTGCAAAATTCCTTTATTAGTGCCGGAGTACATCACAGAGAATCAGTTAGATTGCCATCCAAGATAATAAATACCTGTAGATAAGTGCGCGCAGCCCATAAAAGGCAGCAATTTTACAACTGCTTTCTCTTGCGCTCTGCCTCTGCTACAGCCACTAGCCCATCATCTTCATAAATTAGACTCTACCTATAGGAGTCATTTGAAGGGATCTGTTTTTCATATCTATTGTGTGCGTGTGAGCAACAAGAGGGAGAGAAGAGAGGGGAAATGGAAAACTACAGCTTTGCTTAAGTGAACTGAATGGATAATCTCCAAGTCATGCAACTATGAAGATGAGGGGACCTGCTCTTCTTTCATTTCCAGCAGGGTAAATTCAGAACCACTCTGCCGACTCTGCACAGCGCCTGTGGGCTTCAGCTCCGATGTTCAAACTGGATTTCGCAGGCGCAGGATCCGATCCGGAGTCCGCGGAAAGCAATGACAGCCTTTCCACTGAACCTGGATCAGGCCCATCATCTTTACGCATGCCGGCGGTCTAAGCGAACGGGGGCGCAGGGACCGGGCCCTAACACTGTTGAGTATGCCGGCAGAGTCTCCCCCAGCTGATCGGCTGCCTTCAGTCTGCAGACCATGCATCTAAAATCAAAACGTTCGGCCCCGAGGACCGTGTGTCACAAGCCGCGTGCGAGCCCATAAACAAAACTTGACACCAGGAAAAAATTACTATCAGAGCTTGTATTGAGGTGCAAGCTTTCGCTTCTGGATCGAATATTCCCAGGGCATCTTTTCTAATAAAATTAGGGCAAAGTTTGGGCTGACGCTTTTTTCCGAGCTCAGGGAGTTTTGGCTGGTTTGTGCCGAGAGATGACAGAACCTGTCCGAGACATGGGGCAAGCGAGCCTCTAATTAAGATGCGATTCGTGTATACCATTTTAAATGAATAACTTAACGTGTCGGTTAAATTCAAGTCAATCTTATGCCAGAGGTTTCAGATTCAGTGGTGATGCATTAAGCTTTCCCCGAGCTCCCGGGACGAGGCCGCGGAGGAACGCGAAGGGGCACAAAGCTGCAGCGCTCAAGAGCTGACGTCTGCGGGGACTTTCCCCGGGGGAAGGCTAAGTTATGCGACACCGGGCTGTAAACACAGATGCTGTATTTAGATGGCTCTGTTCCTAGGACGCTTTGGCTAGGGAAGTGGCTAGTCAGAGCTGCAATGCCAGGCCTGCAGCAAAGACTCTCAGGAGCACCATAACCCGACCCGCTCATTAGATCCTCAAATTCAGGGTTCAGCCATCGGTGCAAGACGGCTGCCGGTAAGTAAAGTTACTCAAATGCAAACACGTAGGGGGATGATTTGTAGGCGTGCGTCTGTCTGCCGGGGGGGGGGGTGACCCTACCTCACTCCCTAAAGAAGGATTATTGCCATGGCAACAACTGTATCCTATGATTTCCTTGCTGCAAACACATGCTGAAAACATCCTGAAGCGATCCATGCATGAAACGGCGGATAACTTCGCTCAGCGCTGCTAACCCCTTCACAGCTGAAATCTTTTCTGCCACGAGCAAAACCTCCCAAAAAACGCATGTGAAGGGAGGCAACGTTGCTGCCATTTGAATTTTAATTGGCAACCAAAGCCCCGTTTTCTCCTTGGCTGTAACGAGCTACCTCGCTGTTCTCCTTCGCATCCCTCCTTTGCTGCGGGGCCTACAAAAAGTTCGACAACCGAATGGCTGCCGATGTGCTAAGACTATGGCCCAGGAAGCTGGCCAGCACCATCTTCCCCTTCCTTTGGGCTCCCCTGCCGGTCTGTCCGGACCCGTCTGTTGCTTCTTGCCTTTGTCTTGGATTGCCGGTGCATTGGGTAGGCAAAGCCTTGTAGTCTTGCACGAGGCACACGGGACGCCACGGTGATCACAGATGATCAATCAAACAGGCAGTCATAAAGCGTCGCCACAGAGGAGGGATGTGCTTCACTGATGAAATCATTATGTCCCAATGGGGATCTTGCAACGGAGGCAGCGAGCGCAAGTGCATCGTGCCAAAAATCAGAAGCGATCTCTTTCATTCGATTTTGGCAAATAAAAAAATTGCAAAAGTCTAGTTGCTCCAATAAAAGAGATCACCTCTACCACGAGATCCGATTCCTGTTGCCTCTAGACCAATACGGCTACAACCGAGATACCTGACCTCGTGCCAAAGATGCCACTTCAGCTGCAAGCCCCCGTGGCAGCATTGCATTTATCTCAGAAGATAACACCCTGCACAAACGACCGAGTAAAGCCTGGGGAAGCTCCCACCTTCCATACAACTTGGACACTGGAAATGAAAGCTCACTGGTCCAAGGGCCCTGGGCAGCACCGTCTGCGTAACAGGAAGGGATCTGGCCCTGATGTCAGATCGGTGTGTGTGCCCCTTGTGTCACGTACCGTGTCCCCACATCAGGGCTTTAGCAGGTTTGGAGGTATGAAATGGCATCACAGCTAGGTCCCTTTGGCTAAGAAAGATAAAAGAGACCTCAAGGAGCGGGGAGTCTTCTGTTTGTGACTTGAAAAAGGAAGCAGGAAGCCTCCTCACACTCACAGCTGTATCCAAGGGCTTTTCCTGCAGCTGCTGAAAATGTGTGCACACACACTCATACACAGAGGTGGGAGCCCTTTGCTCTGGACACAGAGGTTTTGCTTGCTTTCCTGTAAATGCACTGGTTAAAACTGGGATCGTTCCCAGTCTATCAATAGATCAGTACCACGGTCTCTTCCTCAGCCTGCCCAACCCACCGCGGTTATCGAAGCCGCGTTTCTCCGCAGGGTACTTTCTCCAGACGTTGCATGTGGGGTATATAAGACCTAGTATGTAAGAAATGGGGAGCCCAGGAAGCAACAGCTGTGCCCGTACAGAACAGTTTTTAATTAAACTGAACAAACTGTTTCTAAATAAGCCACCGTCTTCACAACCCCACTAAACAGCTTTTTACTGCTCCACGTCCAGGTTAGCACACCAAAAGCTATTAGAAACAGAATTGTAATTTAAGCCTAGGTAGTAACAACCCCTCATCAACCTGCTTCCATTTGGTGCAAATAAAATTTAGCAGGAGCAACAACGGCAAATAATAAAGGCTACAGGTTTCTCAGGCGCTACAAGTAATTTCCCCCTCTCCCCAGTGTTATTTTAAACAGCGCAAAACCAGTTTGTGGTGTGAATAAAATACAATAGCTGATTTGCCGCGGTGCCTCAGAAAGGACAGATGCATCGAGCTAGCCCCTCTGTCCTTGAAGACACGAGCTTAATTGCAAGCATGGGGTCAGATCCCTCGCTGCGATAAACCTGTGTCACTCCCACGAAGCCGGTGAGCAGAGGCACTTCCACGTCCATTTGCTCACAACCTGACTCGCGCTGCTTAAAGTATTCGGTGGTTCAAGGGTTCATTCAATCCTAGTATTTAGGGATTTAGGAGGGTCATTCTTCAGCCCTCGCTCTCTATAGCAACGTGTTATATTTATACGATATCTGTCACACACAGAGAGATGTAGCTAGTCAGAAGTCAAGTAGAAGGCAGGGTAGATTTGCACCTTAACCCTGTCCAAAGTAAACATTACTTGCGCACACACACACACACACACACACACGCATGCACGCACGCACATACAAGCTTCATCGCAGTGAGCTTCAGCCCACAAAAAGCTTGCATCTACTTTGGCTAGCCTACAAGGTGCAAATCAACGCTGCCTTTGGGCCCATTCATAGAGTAAATGCATTCCCAGGGCCTCATTTGGAAGCACCCCCTATTCCAATCCACTTCACTTTACCAAACCCACATCTGAACTAACCCAGTGTCCAAGAATCCAGTATTTTTTTTCCAGCCAACCTCTGCACCATCAGTTAGACTATCTATCTAGCTAGCCTCCAATACAAGCAGGAATCCTTCTTCTAACCAACTCTCTCTGAAGGATGGCATATAATAATTTATTATGGGTGGGAGATGTGTATGTACAATCCCCGATCTGTTTAATAGGAACTGAGCGTCTAAATCCCTAAGGCAGCTTTGAGAATCTCAGCTGATGTCACTAATGCTTTTCTCATTATAACAAGATTTGTTTGCATCAGCCAAAGAGCCCCAGCTCTCCCATCAGCCACGTGGTTTTGCATCGTGTAACCGAGAGCACCCAGTGCGTTCCAGCAGGCTTGCTTGCAGCTCATCTCGCCACCAACTGTCCGGCTAGCACGAAATCGGGAGACGACGCGGCCCTGTATTTTATCACAGATCGGTGCATTGGCAAGCGTGAGGGTTTCCACAAGAGAAAGAGAATGCCACATGAAAATCTACCTTTGTTGCAATTATTTGGCTTTAATTGCATCATCAACTTCTAGCGAGCGACACAGAGTAAAACAGGTGTGACCATATTGCGGCGCCGTGCAACGGTATCAACGGGAAGAGTCTTTCAAGGATCGTTGTAGCCGCGGCCGACTGTCAGAACTGCCAGCTTACCGCCACGTGACATTCCTCGTCAGCATTCGGCTTCATTTGCTGCATTTGGAATTTACCAAGCGTGCACGACTGGAAAGAGAATGGCTTTTTTCTAATTTCACTCGATACTGCAGGTTTTACTAGGTAACATGTTTTACTTTGTCAGCGCTAATCACACCTGACAAGGCAATCCCCCTCTTCTTCAGAGGTCTCACCAGCTCTTCTCAGATCGTGCTGACTTGACAGAGCCAGGGGGAGAAAGAAACCCGGAGGCAGGTTAACTTGGGCAAATGCAGAGTGGCTGGATTTTCATCCTAAATTTGCACTGGGGGGTAGGAGAGGCCTTTTGCAATCGGATGCTTTGGGTTAGTAGAAAGGTATCGTTCCCCCTAATAAGTCTGATTCTATTTAATGCTCGAGGTCAGGGTCATTGCAATGAAATGGCATTCAAGGATCCAAGTGAGATCCTAACCCACCCTGGTTGAGTCTGCTTTTGTCTGTATTAGTCTTATGGCTAAACCACAGAAAAAGCAACAAGGAAAAGGAGGAGGAGGAAGCACCCAGCTTCTGTATTAAAGGTTTCCCAGAGTCTCAAATGAAGTCCAACAGGCCACTTAGACAGAAATCATACAAAATTTGGCTTGGAAAGGACCTCAGGGGGTCACATCTAGTCCAACCCCCTGCTCCAAGCAGGACCAGCCCCAACTACATCTTCCCAGCCAGGGCTTTGTTGTGCTAGGCCTTACAAACCTCCAAGGGATGGAGAGTCCCCCACCTCCCTGGGTAACCTGTTCCAGTGCTTCACCACCTTCCTAGGGAGATTTTTTTCCTAACAGCCAACCTCAACTTCCCCTGCTGCAGCCTGAGCCCATTGCTCCTTGTCCCGTCATCTGCCCCCACTGAGACCAGCCCAGCTCCATCCTCTTTGCAGCCCCCCTGCAGGGAGGTAAAGGCTGCTATTCAACCCCCCTCGGTCTTCTTTTCTCCAGACTAAATCAGCCTCATCCCTCAGCCTCTCCCCATCAGACATATGCCCCAGCCCCTGACCCATTTTCACTGCCCTCCACTGGACTCTCTACAACCTGTCCGCCTCCTTTCTGCAGTGTAGACATCCAATACGTGGGGCAGGGTCCAGTCCTCAGTGCTCTGATGCCACAGCTCCTCTACCCGAGGCATGCCAGCCTGCTTCCTTTTGGGAAAACGCCACCCCCATGCCAAGTTTACGCAGAGACAGGCCTCGGGGTGACTGGCATCCAGCCTTTCCCAACGCTACCCTTTTTCTTGGCATACCTATTAAACCACAAAATCCCATGGGTCTCCCCAAGGCTTGTATGAATTTAAGAGACTGTATTGTAATTCACAGTCATCGCCACCTGTGTAGGCCTAGAGCGGAGGCCCTCACCAGGCAGCCCCGATCCACGATCACCATTCGCCGGAGTCTCTGGAACAGAAGCATGGAGGGCAACATCACCTGACAATCAGAGGCTTGCTTCCCAGTAGGAAAACCAAGGATTTAAAAGCCAATTAGATGAGCAAAGACATGCACACGGGTCACAGCTGTGTTTTAACACGTCATGGAGGAAAGGGGCCAACTTTCGGCTTTTGCATTTTGCTTGGAGCTAATGCAGACGGTGGTTTTTGTCGGCTTCTACCAAGCAAAACCTTGTACCTTATTTAGGCAAAACCTCCCACTGGCCTCAGATGGGAGTTTTTCCCAGGGGGCTGGACTCGATGATCTCCCGAGGTCCCTTCCAGCCCTAATGTCTATGAAAGTGCTGCTAAAGGCTTCCAGATTCGCCCTTCCTATTGCATCTTTGCACGACTCCAGTAAACAGCAACACAGCTCTCTGGCTGCATTAGTGTTGGTCTGCTGCTCGTTTTAGAGGAAGCTGCTCTGCTCACCCCCACCAGGCCAGCACGAGACAATCCCCACGTAGCAGAAAATCTGCTTTGGTTTCAGGTACCGTCTGGCTGGAATTACAAAGGCATAGGGGTAGCAGAAGAAAGAGCGAAGCTAGGTAGGTAATGAATGGGTTAGGTAATGAATGCAAACAAGTGTTAAAGCTTTTTCTGCTTGTTACAAGGAATATCCCCCAATGCCTCCATATAGCTGGGACCTCTAGGTTTGTGCCACGTATAAAACCAAAGGGCATTAGTGCCCCCTCTGGACACATGACCAACTCTAGCCCATAACCTGTGCAAACCCCTTGGTCACAAATTCCAACTTGTGTAAGAAAGCTCACACCAGAGCACGCACAAAGCTGTGCCCCTGCCCTTCTCCCCCTGAGTGCATGTGGGGGAGTGGCAGGAAGGGTACCCAAAATGCCTTTTTATTCAGACTTTGTGCAAAAAGGCCCATACTTTCCCCCTCTCCCCCGCATGCACGCCACATAAGTTATGATGACATGATTTCAATAATTAAAGGCAAGATTAAAAGGGTTTACATAGCTACTAGTGTGTCCTCTGGACACCTCAGACAAGAAGATACTCACATCTTTGGATCAATTATTTTCTTTTCTTTGAAGACAGAGATGAAAAATAGAACCAGTCACTTTTATCCCAGATTTGGACATGAAGAGAGACCTCTGTGATGTTGTTAGAGAGATAAAAACTACTGAGAATTGTGTCCTTATGGGAGACTACCCAGATATAGACTGGAGAGCTAATGCTAGGTAAGGATAAGATCAATGATTCCTGTTTGTGGTAGCTGGCAGATTTCTTAACAAAATAATCATGGAACCAAGAAAAGAACTTGGTTTTGGTAAGCATTAGGGATATTTTAGAAGAACTGGTTAAAGAAAATAACCTTGGATTTGGATTAAGGAATCACTACTTGGCTCCTTTAAACAGCAGGATACACAAAAGCATCTCATGAAACTCAAGTTTCCAATACCAATAAGAGAAACTTTGAGAAATGGAGGGACCTGGTTAAAATAGTCAACCTGACTTAAGAGTTCAGCATGAATGTGGGAGAGGCTTCGCATTCATATAAGCCAAAGGTGCAAAAAAAATTAGGTAGGGCTTGTATCCCTAAAATAAGGGGTGGAGGGGAAGAAAACATGTATGGAGAGGGCTCCAAACCCAGCTAGATGAATAATCATCTCCCAGAAAGGTCTCAGGAGTAAACAGACTGTGCAAGGAATAGAAAAAAAAGGGCTGATCAGCGGAGAAAGCTATTTCTGGGAACATGGAAAGCCCTTCAGTAATCTAGAAGTCTTCATTTGGGAGGTGCAGGAAGCAAGAGACTTTGCTGTATTAGTCAACTGGCACGACAGGAGTGGGGAAAAAGTAGACAAGGTCCCAGGATGTGGCAGTGGAGATGCTTCCAGCGTAATAGGGTGGCATTAACGGCATTATACAATGCAAGTGTAAAACTTGGATGCAGCGTCTAATTCTGGTCACCTAGGTGCAAGGAAAACGCATTCAAATTGGGATAGGTGCAGACTCCTAGCCTGACCCCAAAAAAGGAGTGCCTGCCAATCATGCAAAGGGAAACTAATTAAGTTTGGCTTTTTTTTGCCTGGAAGGACAAAGGCTGAGAGGGCAGGATAGCTCTCTTCCAGGCCATCAGAAGAGGAAACACCAGCAAGGGAGAACATCTACTTGAGCTATTTGCCAGGCGCTGGGCCGGGCTGCTCTTGCCCTGCGTTAAATGGACAAAGGCCGGCCACGATCCACAGATGCCGTCTAGCAGGCTGGACGCGCATCCGACACCGCACATTTCTTCCTTTACTTCCTATGCGTGACTCTTATTGCTTGGTGCCTTGGTCTGCCACATCCCAAACACAGCTTATTTTGTGATACAAACAGCAATTTCTTTCAGCTGGTATAATCGACTGCCCCACACTAAGCTTTTTTTAAAAACAGTAATTACTGCCACGAGCTTTCTGGAGTTATCCAGACAGTCTCTGGTGTTACTAGAGATCATTCAGTCATATTATTTTGGGACCTCACATCTCTGTTTCCAAGGCTGGTTGTTAAAACTGAGGAGCGCTTCTGCATAAAACGAAGCAAAACAACTGGGCTGAACCAGCCCACTCCCAATGTTACATTTTTCTTTTCATTTCCTTGGTACCTCTAAATTATAGTCCTCAAAGCACAGAGCTTCTGTCTGCAACTGAGTGCCGGGGGGGAAAGGAGAAAGGATTACAGCTACCTATTTACAGGGCCATAGTCCTTCCACCTTTTCCTTGTTTCCACAAGAGGGCAGGGTATAAACCATTGCTATTAGTTTTCTATTATAGATAGAGCATGGGTGACTTGTATAGCAGCTATTTGCTGGGAAGTGGTGTCAGCTCAAGTATTATTCACCTCTACAGGTTCAAGAGAATTACATTATACAGCGATGCACAGGCATGTCGATGCTCGGACATGAAGAAATCACATTGTCCCTGTCTAGCCTGGTTGCACTGCGGCTCTGTGTAGTTTGGCTCTTTGCATAGAGAACCAGGATCCAAACGGCTCACAATTAGGAAACAGCTAATGAAACACTAGCTAGATTTTGCCCATTCATCAATTTTCCCCTCGTACAACAGCTGTTAATATGAGCAGCAAGATACAAATAAATGCTGCATTTTATTATGAAAAGCTTCCTTACTTTCCGCCATAAAATAAGTAACAATAAAATGTATGCAATCCTATTCTGAATAAGAGAAATGCCTGCTGGTACAGTATATAAATAGACTGCTAGAGTATTGTATTTTCTTTTTTTATGATCTAGTATGTTTTCTTGCAAGGTGCCAGGGATTCAGCAGCTCATTGCACTTTCTAACATAACACCAGTGCTTTGGAAACATGCACCTTCCCCATCTCATCCCCAGTGAGCTCTGGTACGAGCACAGCATCCTGGTGCATGCCCTTTAAATCCACAGAGGGGACAGATCCTACCATTTGGGAGCGGGTCTCTGCACGTAATGGTCTCTGTTCACAGGGGCAGCTCCCAGCACCAAGCCAGCCGAACGCAGACGGACCAGGCCAGCAGAAGGTGCCCCATGGTTTCAAGAAATCCTGTGGTGGCATTAATCCTAAATATATTAGCATCTTCTATTCTCCATCACCACCACAGAGATCATAGCTGGGGAAAGATACCCCAGCTGTATGCTGTTCAGCTGCTATCTGTACATCACTTTCAGTAGGAAATGGTAGTGTTAGCATGCTGTTGTAGCCACGATGGTTCAGGAGATAGGTGAAAGTCAAGGATTGTTTTTTTCTGGGGCTGGGGAGATGCCTTTTATTGGACCAACTATGGGGTAGGAATAAAATTAGACAAACTTTCAAATGCAAGGCCTTTTGCAGCTGGGTCAAAAAGCTTGGTCTGCCATTAGGACCCGAACTGAATTGTACACAATTCACTGCCAGAATAACACACCCTGGGACCACATCCTGCCCCGGGTGATGCAGGGACAACACACAGCCATGTCACCGAGGAGCAGGAACAGCCTCACAGACCCACCAGTGAATGCATCTCACCGGTGCAATCCTGCTGGCCTCGTTTGAGCTGTTGCAGGGACAAATTTGGCCCGTATAACTCAGCTGTTTCCAGCCTTGCTTATTCTGTCTCACCGTTCAGTCTCCTCAGGGCTTACCGGAGGTAGCAAAACAGTAGGAAGAGTCGGCAGGCCAGGCAAGCTAGTGTAAAGGTCAGCGGTGCATGGAGCGGCTTCTTGTCTTTTGCAGGAGAGAGGGAGCATTAATATTCTGACAGGGCAACAGAGCGGCGAGGATGAGAGAACAGCACCACGCAAAGCCACAACGGGAAAAAGTGGCCGTGACAAGAAGGAGGAGCTGCAAGGCAAGGAGAGCACTGCTCCTTCGCCCCCAGCTCTGCAGCCTGGCGTGTGGGGTAGCATTTCCACACTCGCTTTAAGCCAGGGGCTTAGACGGGAGCAAGCTGCCTGCGCTGAGCAGAGCCCCTTGCAGGCTCATCTGTCCTGCCAAGCTCCTGAGTTGCTAGAAAAGCTTCTCCGCAGGTCCATTAGCTCAGCGCAGCTCTGCACCGAGGCAGCTCCAGAGCCCAGCCCGGCACGGGTGCCTCGATGCCAACTGCACGGTGCCAGGTGGACGTGTCCCAAAATCCTCATTGCTGAGATCTTCCCCGGCTGACACCAAAGCACTTGAGGTCTGAGCTTCCCTTCTGCCCTCTTTAAAACAGCACCGCGGCGTGCCCGAAAGGCCACGGGGCCAGGCTGCTGGCTCAGGGCACTGTGACCTGGCTCGTTTCACATCCCCTTGGGTCTCCAGCCCTGCCCCTGCCCTCTGTTTGTCTTCTCTATTTAGACTGCAGATGGTTTAGGCCAGGGGCTGGCTGTTCTCTGCTTGGGAAACACTAGCTAACTACTACCTGTGTCCCTGCTCAGGTCTCTGGAAGCCAATATGATGCAAAAAAACCCAAAACCCAGCCCAAACCCTAAAACAGCAGCTTCTACCAGTGGAAAGGACAAAAACAAGGCAGGACCAGAATGCCACAAGTACCACGGGGCAGCATTAATACAGGCATGCTGGGAGGCATGTGTGGGAGTCCAGGAAGCATGCACAAAAGTGCTGAAGGGCATCATTCAGGAGGACTCTTGCACAGCCTTGCTTTGTAGCTGGTACCTACCTCTACTGAGCACTCTTGGTTACTTGCTTGTCTGAGCATCGGGAACCTGCACGGCCAAGCCGACCCGCTCCCTCCTCCACCTCCCTCTGCAAAAAAAATGCAAAGGTTTCATAGCAATAGCATGTGCAATAGCACTGCAGTGAAACTCTTGTCTCTTGTATTATCTCATTGCGATCTAGCCTTTGCCTTTGACAATGTACAGGAGACACCTCAAGTCACTGGAGATGTACACCACCAGCTCTGCCTCCAGAAGATCCTTCAAACCCAGTGGGAAGACAGGTGCACCTATATTAATGTCTTCGCACAACCAAACACCACGAGCATCAAGGCCAGGATCATCTGGCATCAACTTTGCTGAGCTGGGCACATCATCCAGATGTCCAATTCCAGACTCCCGAAGCAAGTCTTATTCTCCCAGCTCAGTCAAGGCGTACACTCAAGAGAACAGCAGACCAAGTCCTTCAAGGATGTTGCTCAGGCCAGCTTGAAAAAAGATGCAAGCATCAACATCAGCTTGTGGAAGACCATCACCTAGGACTGCCCCAAATGGAGGAGGAGACTGCTGCAAGGTTCTCAATACTTTGAAGCCTCATGACGACGACCGGAGATGGAAAAACGGGAGTGGCGGAAACAGCGTGTCATGAACCGAATCAAGAATCCAGACCCCGCATGGAAATACATGCCCCAGCTGCAACCGAGTCTGCGGATCCCAGACTGGCCATGCCAGCCACCTTCAGACCTAAAAACAATCGTGGAAGACCATCATCTGACTGCAATTGGCTGCTGAAGAAGAAGGGCGAACCTTTAGGATGGTACAAGTATTACCAGGATTTGGCAGCCAAATTTATATTACAGGATAGAAAGATATGAACTCCCAGGATAGCCCAGCTGTGCCATCAATAAAGTAACAAGAAATGGGTGGGAAAGAAAACAACAACAACAACAACAACACTGTAATTCTTTAGAACATTTTTCACCTGAAAAAGGTGCCGAGCAGAGAGTGACGTGCTGAAGGATAAAGCAGTCCTGATTTCAAGCATGAGCATCCTGCCCCTGAAGCCCTATGTCAGGGAAATAAATGTTTTTTTAAGGAATGGGATGGACCGGGGGGATCACTTCACCCTGAGTTAGGGAGCCCCGCTCGGCACCGGGCAAGACCGAAGCGTTCGCAACCAGGAAGCTGTCAGAGCTCGAACCCAGAGCTGCCAGCCCAAGCTTTGGTCCCTACTTTGAGCAGGAAGGTATGCAAAAATCCCCTCCGCAATGCTGCCATTCAAGTGCTGGGCTGCGTACCTACCCAAAACACGTGTCTATCACATGGACCTGCCTTGTCCACAGGACTTTTGGGACATGCCCCTTCCCAGAATGGGAGCACAGAAGCAGCAAGCCCCTCAACTTCCTGCTCTGCAATGCAGGGGTTGCAATTATACAGTCAACATGTGCATAAGAGACTTTAAATCAGAGGAATGTGGTGCTACCTCCCCTCCAGAGCGGTATACATCTTCACAGAAAGGTAGGAAACACTTCAAAGATTCAGCCGACAGTGGGACCACTGTGAGCAGGAATGATCATTAAACTACCAGAATTAGAAAGCAGCCGTAACTTCCTGACAACCCTACTCCCAGAAGATCATTTTCATTCCTCTGCTGCCTTCCTCTTTCTCTCCTCATTTATTAAACGTGTAGAAAATGCTTAGCGAGTGGACTTCAAGTTCAAAGCTGAAGGATGATGTATTTTTAGCTAATGGCCTTTCTTAGGAACTGACTCGAGAGGAGAGGGTAGCGTTAAGCATCAGGATAAGTCTGTAATTAGTGGGAGTTATATGGGAACTGAGGACTGGTGCGCTGAACCAGGGCAGAGGACTGCTTGGGGGGAAATGGCATGAATAAAAGAAAGGAAAACAAGATGGAGGCTGATGGGATGGAGAAATATCAACGATTTTTTGAGCAGACAAAAAAACAGTTTGGGAGGAGATAATGGTGGGGTCTGGCCTGCGATGGGCAAGTGGGAAACGATGGATGAATCGATAGCGGAAAGCTGTCAGTTCAGAGAGCCCAGGCCAACTACTGCTGGCATCTGGTAAAGCTGGAACCACATTCATAAAGCCTACAGGTATCTCTCAAACGCTCCTTAGTTGCCTGCTGCATCACTCACTTGTGCAATCTCTAGCTGAATTTCAAGGACAACTAATCCGGACGGGCATATCTGCACAGAGCAGGGGAATCGCGAGCGTCTCGTACAAGGAGGAGCATCAGCAGAAGAATCCCCCGACGCTGAGCCCGTGATACGGCCGAAAACACGGGAAGATCAAAGTCAGGCAACGCCGGCAAGCGGAGCGAGGATGCCACAGAACAGTTCGTGATGCTGAATAAGGTCAAGTCAGGAGTTACTCAGGAAAGATCTGCTTATAGAAAATGACAATCCAGGTAGGTCACAAACTGCACTGCTTCCACATGCCGCACGGAGACTCAAGTCAAACGCCACCAGCCTCCACATACATACCCCGGACACAATGGCCAGAGCTCTCTCCTCTCACCTTCGCAATCCCCGCAACCCGTCCTGGTCACAGGCCTATAAGCTTGCCCTTAAATAGTGTCAGAGCACACTCCAATACACTATTTGTTCGAGATGTCTCTGGGCATTTCGAATCTCCCAGGACATACCCAGCGCGTCCTGAAAGCAGAATTCCCACGACGAAGAATCGATTTCAAGCCACGATGTTGCTTCGTCGTCGGGCCGGGGTGAACTCTGGACCCTCCCGAATTGGAATTAAACTACGCTTATCCTGCAGATATGGGAAGTGAGAAAGAAACTTGCTTGGATTGCTCCAGCGAAATGCTGGGGCATCAGATAACTAGAATAATAGCCAGGCACATCCACCACGGGGATGAAACCATCCTTGTCCGAGGACAGACAAGGAGGGATCCAACTTCTGCACGCAAGCCACAAGTGCACGAGCAGGCGGTGTGCGGGGCACGCAGCAGGTCTGGGGTGGGACACGCAGCACAGGGGCAGACAGCAGAGCAAGTGAAGGGGACCAGAGTGGTACTTGGGGAGGGTGCATAATTAATGTGTGGCACGCTTGCCAAAACAGTTGGCTTGCACCGCATTAGACCAAATGCCCAATGAGCACATAACCCATGTTTTGAAACTACCCTTACAGATCCCTAGCATTCAAACCCCCACTAGAATCGTTTATTTATATCACATTTAATACATGCAACATCTCGTAAGTTTTGCCCCGTGCAAAACAATTTGAATGTGCATCTGCCAAGTAGGGAGTGGGCTTATAAAGCAGGTATTATGTTACGTGCA
This sequence comes from Crocodylus porosus, assembly GCF_001723895.1. Classification (NCBI taxonomy): domain Eukaryota; kingdom Metazoa; phylum Chordata; order Crocodylia; family Crocodylidae; genus Crocodylus; species Crocodylus porosus. The sequence continues at coordinate 35,541,786 of NW_017728914.1, read as the reverse complement.
ATACGATCCCATACAAAGAAACCGCATTCACAACGCTGCATTTTGTTTTACAGACCGCTTTAGGAACATGGACCTTTTTGTGCTTTCTGCTTGAGAAGCTATTATAGAAATATTGAAAGAGAGAAAAATAAATGTTTGCTTTCCAAGAATAAATGGCATTAACATGGGAGTTTTTGAACTCCTTCCTGCAGAGCGAGCATGATTGATCCCACAGCTGAATGTGAACGTTTTGACATAGATTATTAATCTAGTTGCAGTAATGACTAAGCTCCCCTTTGTTTTAGCCTATCTAGTAATTAACTTAAAACCCACAGATTCTGGAGAGAAGTGAGCTCCAATTACTCCCAGTTGTACTTTTTGATCATATTTGTAAAATGTTTACACCTAGAGAGAGTCTGTGTTCTTGGCAAATACTAATTTATACCACTAGGAAGGTTGGGGGGGGGGGTTTCCCCCCTTACAGCTGCTGCTTCAGGAAGCTGAACATGGTTTGTTGTTATACGCTGTTATTTGCCACCTTTAGGGTTTAGCTCTGGGAGGCATGCTACCCATCAAGAACAGTGGGGCAAAAGCTTCTGACAGATGAGCAGTTGCTTCTTTTTTAAAAAATGGGAATTTTCCTGAGGAAAAAAAATGCCTGTCTTGTCAATAGATGGGTAGTCAAAGAAAAAACATTCAGGATTATTCCCCTCCAAAGCAAATACCAGCTCCTTTAAACAAACTCTACAAAAAAGGTCAGGAGGTTTTTTCCAGGTGTACACCTGTTAACACAGAACCTGTTAAGGACAATGATGGAGTAGTTCTTCTGCTTGTTTCTATACATTTTCATCCAAAAGCTATGCTGTTGCAGGGCAAAGTTGTACCTTATAGACCAACTGAATCAAGAGACGCATAAGCTTTCAGAAGCAGCAACTCGCTTCCTCAGGTGCTACAAACGGCTGTAAAAAGAGTAGGCTGTTAAATAGAAAGAGCATTTGAATCCCAAAGGCAGGGAAGGGGAGAAGGAAGGACAGGGGGCAGAGCTGAGGGAGGCAAAGGGAGCTGAAGAGGCAAACAAAGCAATAAACACAGCTAATAGGATAAAAATCCTTAGTCCCTGCTCTGCTTAACACAATCTAGTCTGTGAACGATTGATTACCTGTTTGGCAGTTTTGCATTTAACTATTAGTAATCCAGTTGTGCCTTGCATTATAGTTTAAATGGAAGACCAAAAAGGTGCTGTTGCCATAATACAGCTTCCACCAACTCCCCAGTTATTGCAAGTAGACTTTTTAGCAACATAGCTTGCTCTGCCGGGAAGAAGGATTTTTTTCCTTAGCTTTCACTGTATGCTGGCTTACACACCTGCTGTTAAGGACTCCCTTGTTCTTCTGCTGGAGAATCCTTGGCTTTGAAGGGTAAGAAAAACACCCCGCAACTACAGACACTAAAGAATCCACAGTGCTTTTTTCTTTTGCTTTTCTAAGTAGCTCTGACCTACATATTGCAGAGAGAAGGAGGAGAAAAATGCAAATAACCCTCTCTTCTATGTAAAGATTTGATACGAAAGAAGACCAAAGGCTCTGAAGGGCGAGAGATGGTTTATAAGGGCAGATGTCAGCCTATGCGTCCTGTTTACCCAGCTGTGACTGTCTTAAACATGCACAGCTGTGTGCTGCTTCTAACCATTTGACCCACTGCTCCTGACACCAGCCCTTGGAAAACTATCTTTTTAAAAGTCTTTGCTCCATTTCTTAAGGTTTCCCCCTGGAGATTTCTTTTTCTAAACAGGTTTTAAAATAAAAGAAAGGGAAAAAATAAGAGGAACAGAAAGAGAGGGAGAGTTTGAATGACCCTGGCTCGAAAAAAAAAAAGTCTTTTTCGTTTTCCTTAAACTTTTCATTTAATATCTGCAAAGGGCAGGAGGGGGGGAAACTAAAAAAGTACTTCTCCAATCTTCCATCACCCAGTAATTATGCATAAAAGTTGCAATTAAGTTTCTCAAAACGGAGAAGTGGAAGGTGAACAAAAATAAATAAATCCACTTACGCGAGGCAGGTTTAGAGCACCTGTAATGAACTGAAATTACTTCAGTAAGCCCCTGCCTTGGTTTGAAAGCCCAGAAATGACAACTGTTTTGAGCTTTTCCTGCAATTAAGCAGCAATTTGTGTCATCTCTTAAGTCAACCAGGTTTTTCAGTTTGAGTCCCCATAAAAATCAAGGAGGAGGCAGCCACTGTGGTGTCGCTGATGAGCGAGGTGGGTCCCTGCTGGGATGACATCCCAGGTGGCCAGTCAGCTGGAGAGGATAAAGGCTCCTCCACACAAGTAAAAGCGGGTTTCTCTAGTGCCTGTCCATGCACAAAAGCGCTTCCCAGATTTCACGGCCTTGCAAATACCCCCACTTGCACCAGGAGCCCTGTCAGAGCTAGGACAGCTGGGAGCCACCGCTGCACAGGTTTGTTTGGCTCTCCCAGCAGAGACACACCGCACTCCCATGAGAAGATGGGTCCTGCCACCTACCCACCACCCTCCTGCTCCACATAGATCTCAGAGCAGGCAGGTCAGTACTAGCAGGGCCTTGGCTCTGCACAGCATGAGCCCTGGGAAGGGGGAAGACTGCTGGGTGGGCATTCTGCTCCGAGCTGCATTGTGGACCTGCCGGGTGTCCTTGAGCAAGTCTGCGCCTGCATTTAGGCCAGGATGCCACCACCCACCTTTCTGAAGGCTGCTGCCCGCAAGGGCTTCCTTCTTTCATTGCTTTAAGGAGTGCGGGAGGAGAAAAGCAAGCAGCTGGTGAGCTAAACCATGCGCTCCAACAGCAGAGCCCTTCCATGGGAAGTCATTTGGCACAACACTAGAGCGGTTAAAAATATCCTGTAATTATCTCTCAAGCCCTTCCATTATGCAATTTAGCTAAAGGACTAAAGTTCTTCCTTTGCTTTCCTTCAGTCCCTGCCCTCTGAGCTTGCAGACTTTTCTCAGCTGTTACAACTCTGCCTGCTCTGTGCTCTCCTCTCTCACATCCTGCCCATGTACTCATTCCTTCTGGTTACATGCACGCTATTCCTTTGAAGCAGGACGTAGCTTTATGACACTAGTTCCTAGATGCTAAAAACAACAGTCCATCCCGGGGCTGATTTCTCTGCCTTCAGCACCTGGGAATTTGAACTCTGCTCAATAAAGGGTTAAATTCAACTAACTTCTACAGTCTCCATTCATTATTGCAAATGGCAGTATTAGTTCCTTAAGGCAGGAGCATGGCACCAGGTCTTGGCCTCTGCTACTGTCTGTGAGCTCTCAGGGATGTTGTGTCATGGCTTATATCAGCAGAGCTGCTTGACTGATATACAACACTGAATTCAATCACTTTGGGAGTTTTTTTATGTACTACATATAAAATATTAAGCAGTGAAAACAAAGCTGTATATTTCTTTAAAAATTAATTAGTGTAGAACAGTATTTCCAAACCCTCTGCCTATAAAAGTTTTAAAGTAAACTAAGGATGATGCATATTTGATGCATAGCATTGTAACTTGATAATAAAAGATTTGTTACAGAGCTATAAAAATGTTATGTTAGGTTTTTAAAGCCCATCATTAATATTGTAAAACAGAGTTATGCTTTTATGCATGGTCAGCTGACACAAAGACAACCAAAATCTGGAACAAACTATGGACTTTTTCTTGAAGGGATTGTAAAATAATAATAGTAAAAAATCTTTCTTAAATTGAGTCACTCCAGAAAGCATCTTCTTAAAGTCTATAAACTTTCTTGCAGTCTTCAGGGCCAGCTGTAAATAGGCTAATAGGCAGCTAAGACATCAAAAAGTGTAATCCGCTCCCTCTATATTGGGTATATGGTTTCCAAAAGACAACAATGCTTGCCCTTGGGAAAACCATACCACTGGTCTTTTTTTATTTACCTTATTAAATCTAGAACACTGCGAGGTGGAGGTAAAGTATACTAGCACAGAGGGACAGCACTGCCTGCCTTGTAGGAGAACAGATTTAGGGTAGGCAGGTAAATTAGTGAACCATTAACTGCACAGCTATTGAAAGCCTCATCCGGTGGGAAGCCATTGGAGAGATTACAATAAAGAGGGGCAGGCACTGGGGTTCATCGAGGCAGAAAGTCAGGAAAGTGTATCCAGATTAAATTTTTCAAGTGAGTTGGTTAAACCTGCATTAAATCCCTGTGTGGACATTCTTATTCAGACTTAAAATGACCCTAATTGAGTTTATCTCCATTCTTCTGAAGTGAATGGAGCTAAATCATATTAGAGATACTTGAACTGTGAGTGTCCGTGCCAGTGCAGAGGTTTAATGCAGTTTAATGAATCCACTTTAAAAGTCGCACATTTAGTTAGTGTAGATGAACTTTCCTGAGCGCCCCTGTACCGATGAGCTGACCGATTCTCTCCTGCCCAACGACCCTTACCTAACCTTGGTGCTGGTTAGCACTTCTCATGTTGGCGAGTAGCAAGCCATCGTTACTGTTGGCTAGAGAGTGGCACTAATAACACCAGGGTTGCAGGTTTGACTCCCAGTTGGGCTAGATGATCTTATGAGGTCCCTTCCAGCTTTACTCTAGGAAACACCTTGCACTCAGTTATTCGGATCCATTTGTTAGCTCTTGTTTTAGGCTTGCCTCATACATTTCCTGCCTTCCCTGTGTGTGTTTGTACAGTGCTTACAACAGCGGGGACCTTGGCCTGTGATTTAGCCCCATAAGTATGGCCATAATAAGGGCCACATAGGAAAGTCATGATGGAACAGGAAGGTGCTCTAATGCCAGCATTTGGGATGATACATGTTTATCTTATTTTGCATTATGTCACATATGCATTCCCTTTTTGCTTCTCACAGTGCCCAGACATCAGAAAAACCCATTTTGCTTCCTAAGACGTAGCTCCAGCTGTGAATCCATTCAACTCAGGGGCTCACATTTGCTGCTGGTAGAACTCCATTTGAAATCAAGGCAATCAGTTATTCCAGCAAAGCAATTTGGCTCAATAGAGTTTTACAAATAACAAGCAAACAAAAAGAAACCAAACAGTTGAACATCATGCATCATAGGTTAAAATATTCCACAAGTCAATTAATCATGCACCCAATGCCCAGCTCACTCTGGTCAGCAGGGGGGCTTTCATTGACTAGGAGAGACCTCAGGTCAAATCTTATTTCTTCTTTAGCTTACTAAAATGGAAAAAAAAAAAACAAAAAAACTTCCTAGATGTATTTGTAAAAAAAAAACACACTGGACATATTGGGTATGCGTAATCTGAGTGTCCCTTTATTTCATAACGTAACTCTCTGAGAAGGCCTGAAAAGGACAGAAGTAGCCCCATAAAAATCACTCTCTCACCTACAGATTCAGCCTAACTTGGAGGGGATTGCAGAACCTAGAGGGGAAAAAAAGTTTTTAAGGGTGTAAAAGCCAGCCTGAGACCTGCGAGGTTGTTTATTGAAGCCTGAGGATGGGTCACGGAGTACATGGGAAGTTTAGAAAAGGGAAGAGGACAATGGCAAGCATGCACCAGCACAGTTTATTTGTGGAGCTCTTACTGGGGAAGGTGAAGGAAGAAGGAAGATGAAGATAAAGAATCCTAATACCTGAAAAAGCTCTGTATTAAGCAGGGATTGGAGTGCAGTACTTCAGTGTCAAATCTGGAAACAGCCTCAAGAAATAGTTTGATTTACAGGGAGAAAATCTCTTCAGTCTCTTAAGTCAGAAGATCCACTGTTCTGTTTTATTGCCTGATTTTGAGTATGGTCCAAGTTCCTGTTAGAGTCGGTGATAGGGAATGGATTAAGTACAGCTTGGCTTTTACACTTAAATCTTGGGCATTAAGTGCTCAGCGTACCAAGGTCTTCCTGTCAGAAGTACTTGCAAGTTCAAACTGCTGTATAAACTGCAAGTTTAAATGGCTGATAACAAGTAAGCATTCACTTTGACCACAAAAAAGCAGGTGTGCATCTCAAAGGGCATTGAGAAGTATAGGGGGAAAGCCAGAATCAGATGGATCAATAGATTAGGTAATCCTCCATCTGGAGGGAGAATACAAATTCCGCCTTATCACCTTTAAAGCATTCTGGTGAGTGCTTTTGCAATCTCACAGAACTAGATGGTAAACAGAAGATGTTTGCTTTAGCAGCTATCCGTTAGCTGGATACATGCTGTATACAAGGGGAAAATCCAAATGCTTAATTGGTGGACCAGTGGAGGGAATGCCTCTCATGTGAATGTCACCTTTTACAATGGTATCCCAGGGTCCACACATGCATCTTAGGCTCAGAGTCTGAAGGCTGCTCTGTACCCTTGCAGCTCTAGCTGATGTCAGGCTCACCCCGGGTTTGCCCCAGAAAAGAAAAACTCCACACTTGGACTCATTCATCACTAGGAAGTCTAGGAGCAGCTCTGCGAGCGTTTCCCTTGTGCAGGCCTTATCCCTGTTCATACGGCAGACTGAGACCGACTTGCTCATCTTTCCCAGGCCGGCTGTGACAAGCAACATCAGTGGTTCAACTCAAAAGTTCTCAGGCATTCAGGTGAAAATGTTGTCATCTGTCAAAGGAACAGTTTGGCCTAGCAAAAAAGGTGGCTAGATGGAAAGTCAGTGCTTGTACACGTGATGATATTACCATGTACACATGATGAAAATTTCCCCTTGGGTGGCTTAATGGACTCATGCTTTACATGTATGTGAGTTTCAGGAGTTTTAAATGAGTTTGCATAATCACTAACTAAACCACACCTTGAGGTAGTTTAGTTTGCAATGTTGCAATTTGGAACATTGCAGCCATTAATCTGTCAGCTCACTCCCCCAGCCACGGGAGAGGCGGGCAGGCTCCCCTGAAAAAACGATCGGCCCTAGTTCCCCAGTCAGGCTCTAGTTCTGATCCTGACTTCACTGGTGGTATTGGAAAATAAAAATCACTTTTCCCCTTTGTGATCCTGTTTCTCCTTCTACTTTCTGGCCATGTTCTCTCTTCAGATTGAAAGGTCCTTGGAGTTTTTCTTGCTTAGCACCTGTTCAGCATCTACCACTGACTTCAGTTGGGCACTGCTGTAATTATTTTAACAAAAAGTAATATGGCAGGTATGCTCAATGGTGCAGAAAGCAGCAGGAGATGCCAGAATCAGTCAAACATAGAGATAAAGACCGATACTAGCACTGATGGTGTTGTGCATGTTTGTGTGCACACATCCATCCAAAAGTATATGCATACATATAAGTATACAAAAGCAATGACAACTGAAATAAGTTATCCCCCAAACTAAAATGATCTTTATCTTAAGCTCATTGCCTGCATTCATTGCCCTAACTAATGGGGTGGTGATTGCGAATATACCCTGCAACAGGTATGATGGACAACAACATATGATACATAACAATGAATGATCACATTCCACTCCACGCAGTATGTCCTATGGGATTAGGATCATTTAGTTTCATCTCTTTGCTAGACATATATTGATGCCAGTCCTATTTACATCAGTTCTCAGGGGGTATCCATTCAAGGCTGAGAAGACATCACAGAATAACAGGGCAGAATTGCATGAAAAGTCACATTTCTACTTTACTAGCTTTGCTCCATCAAGCTACTTGTAGTTGCTCATATTGTCAGCAGCACTTCTCACAAGTTTGAGGACATGCTATATGCTGGGCTGGCCTAGTTTTTACACTGCCCCCCACCCGCACGCACACACATATTTATGCTATATAAAACCACACCAATTTACAGACTTCAGGCATAATTTTAAAAAAATATCCAGATTCCATGTCCAAAAAAGGACTTAGGCACAAAGGAACCCAAGTCTTATTGAAAGAAGGCAATAATTCTCAATAAGGCTTGGGATCCTGAATGCCTAAGGCACTTTGGAAAATGGGATTTAGGTTCCTAAGTGACTTTGGGAAGTGTTACCCCTTGACCACACAAAAGCTTATATTGGGAAGAGGACAGGTAAGTCCTCCCTCAGTTTCTAACAGCACGGCAGGATCAAACCAGCCTACTTCTTCTCTTGTTCCTTCTGCTCCTTTAACATGACTCTTCTGCTCACATTCAAAGTCAGCTTCTTCCATGCCACATTGTTTCCTGAAAAAGGAAAGATACCTTCTCTCTTTGCGCATTTTTTTCCCATTTTTCCAGTAAACCAGCCTCTCCTGCCCTTGGTTTTTACAAAGCACAAATTGATCTGCATGGAAGTGCTCTGGGTCTGTAGCTAGAAAAGTATTTACCAGTAGACCCGAGAGTGAAAGTGGTTTCTTATTCTCCAAATGCAGGCACATTGTGCAGCCTGGAGTTTCGCTTTCCCACATCACAGCATATGCCACTTTTAATCAAATTGATTGCTTTTCTGTTTAATAAACTAAACTCCTAAACCTGACCAGGTGAACAAAGGGGAAGAGGGGAGACCCTGAACAGCAAGTTTACTGAGTTGTCTAATAAAATTGCATGAGCTGCTAAGTCAAAGGTCTCTGAGCAATCAATCAGGTGTCATGGCAAGGATGTTGACCTTTCCCCATTGCCTCTAAAATATGAACAGGGATGGTTTTTAATAGAGGAGATCACTGCTGACTGCAGAAGCCTGATTGCAAAGGGCTCATGTCTTGAACTTGTCCATAGTGCTGGGAACTGCAGGTGATAACCACATACAAAAATCAGATGTATCGCAAGCCAGGTGTGTCTGGCAGATACTGATGTGCAGCTCCCACTGGTTTCAGTGAGAGAAGGGATGTGAATTTGCAGACAAGGCAGAAGAGGGTTGGTTTGAACTAGCATCTTTACACCAATTGGAAACATGTTCCCAACAGCAGTGGGGAAGTGGGGTTTGTACTGCTCTAAAGTTTGGATGGGTCTTCATTCTTGTTGCCCATCAGCCTCCAGCAGTGACTCAGGAAGCTACAAAATGAAGTATCAACAGCTGTAAAAGCCACATTAAAAAGCACTGAGCCCCCACCCTGGACTTGCTAGAAAGAAGCAACATGAAACACCACATCAGCACATATTTAGTTTTACAGGAATAGCCAACCGAGGCCTCGACGATGGCATTTTTCAGCAGGCTGAACCAAAATGTTTAATCCAATCCAGGCCCATCTCTGTATTCACCTTGTGAGAGAGCACCGGGAATGCAATCTGACCTGTCCGGCATGCAACGGGTTTGGGGAGTCCCCGTGCCACTTGAGAGTGCATGCAGGCACACTGGGACTGACACCGAATATCCACCGTGTTGCTGAGGGAAAGGATGTCCCAGGCACAGGAGTGAAAGAAAGCAGGTGCACAGCCAGGCACGGCCAGGTGATGGAGAGGCAGACATCCCAGGTCCGAGCCCCGAAACACGAGGCACGAGAGTGATCCACGAAGGCATCCCTGTGCCTTGCAGTCCCTGAATGCCAAGAGATTACAGTGATTAATAAGGACACTGGAGCTGTTCATAGGGTGAACTTAGAGCCTTGGACAGTGAGAAATTATTGTGATTAGCTATTCAGAGTGATTAAAAGTTCACAGGGTGAATGGAGATCCATGGACGGGGGAAACAATGATTAAGTGGCCATGTCCACCGCTGCAGCGGGGGGGAGGGCTCGGATTCACAGGCAGCAAGATGGTTATTAACGTGGCTACATCAATAGTTATTAACCTGGTTGCATCAACATTGCTCAAGAATGAACTTCGCTTCATGGGGAGGGAGAGGAGATGATTAACACAGGAGTTCAGCCCTGTTCTCAGGGTGAATGAAGATCTATGGACAGAGATTAATGCAGATTCATCAACACGGATGGCAAGTACTGTGACCAAATTCGCAGGCAGAAGACACAAAGCAGCACGGCCTTGTCAAATCAGCTCGCCAGAAGATTTCTCTTTGCCGGCATCCGGGTGATGGTTATAACATCCAGAACTCAAGGTTAAATTTAATCCCCTTCATAAACGTGATAGCTTATCTGGCAATGAATTAAATCAAGGTAAAAGAGGAAGCCAATCTCTAGGCTAGATGTACCCGCAATTGGCCGCGATTTTTCCAGATGTATTTGGCATGCAGGGGTGTTCGGGTTGCCCCGTCATCCGTCAAGGTGTCCGGTGGCAAACACATTAGAAAAAAAGTATTTGATATTTATCTGTCGCTAATGCAAGAAGCGCCTCGTCCTTTTGGAAGCAGGTTTCTCATTCTGGCTGAGGCTCTCAAAGGCCAAAAGGGGAGGCCGGCACTCCACTCCCCCTGCAAGGCAATGCTTTAAATGTTAATGAAAGCAACAAATCAAGAGGAAGGGGAACATGATACCGAAGCTTCTCCACCATCCTCTACGCAGCAGAACAGCCGGGCCTGCCAGAGCCCTGTGTGAAGGGATGCATAACTCACGAAGGTGGGCAGCGGGTGGAATAGAAATGCACAAGCGATGCATAGAGGCACGCGACCCAGCCTGCATCTGGCACATGGCCTAAATACAGGTGCACATATAATAAGGACAGTGAGAAAGGAAAAATGTTGCCTTTCTCTCTGTCATTGCAAAAAACTACCTTTCCTTCCGACAGGTCCCAAAAAGCAACGCTCCTGATCTCCACCGAAGCTGGGATGCAGATCAGACCGAGCAGCGTAAGCTCAGCCCGGGCTTTCTGATCCAGAGGAGGCTGCTACCTGCATGCCGATACTTTGCAGGGGATGGGACAAAATAGTCCAGAACAGTAATTTAACCATTAATCCTCATTAGCGAGAGTGTTATAATTGATGCTGCATGATTTCATCTGAGGTCCCTGGAAAACAGTCTTTGATTCACTGTAACGTCTTGCAAGTCAGCCATTTCTATATTTGAGGCAATTGTTTCCCAAACTACTCTCTGTTCTTCTCCAGCTACAGAAACAGGGCAGCGATGGTGATACCTAGCAGAGGTCATTAGGAATGGATGCAATGAAAAATGACTGGACAACTATCCCAAGCCCAGAAGAAAAGCTAGGATTGCCAAGTTGGCAGGGGTTTTAAGCGCCAGGAAAAGAAGTCTTCTACAGGCTGGGTACAATGTAATTCTATGTACAAACAGCTAGCTCATTATTTCTCACTGCATATCAGCTAAGGCTGACCTGATTAAAACTATAAATCAGCCGGTGCCTTTGTTTCTGTGCTGTGAGAGTCCATGCCTGTGTTTAACATGTTAATTAAGATATGCAAGGTAATCAAACTTGTTTGCTAGAATAGAAAATAGGTGATAACCTCACAGAAGCAAATGCAAGCACACGGCTACCAAATACATCCCTGAATACAAGCTCACTGCATTCCAGCTTTGCTTGAAGGTTTCCCTACATAGGGTTTTCCACTGGAAGTTAGGAGCAGGTGGTGAGCTATCGGGGCTCCCCTCCCCATACATGTTAAGGTAAAATGCCTGTGCCTTGCCATAAACAAGTGCGGAAAGCATGAAAAGTGCTGGCAGGCAGCAAACTTTATGGGCTCAGGCTCTTTATTTGGCTCTTCTTCCCCTTGTGCTGTGCACTATCTGAGGAATGACACTGGTCAGCATTGCTCAGAGTATCGATGGCGAAATAGTAGAGAGATTTCATCAATATCAGGTTTGGAGGGAGGTCTTTTCTGCTCATTAGACTACGTGAGCATTTTTTCTGGGCATCAGAGAAATCCCCCAGGGTCCTAGTAATCATGCAGCCATTCCCATAATGCCGTTAAAATAATGGCAATGGCCCCTTACTTCTTTATTACAATTTCTTGGCTAAGTGGAATGGAAGGAAAATGATAAAGTCTGGATTCCAGCATCCTACAGCCACTTTGGTCTCTAAGCTGCTATCTATTGGTGTATATCTAGAAGAGCAAGATGACAACTTGGAGTACAGACTTCAAGCTATTGAACTGAACTTACATGCTTCATCCGCACACACAACTTCAGTTTCAATAACTAACACTTCCTCCAAACCAGGGGCACAGCTCTGGGCACCAAAATGGGCCTACAATAATCCAACCTTTTTATGATCCACCTGGAAGAAGAATTCCTCAAGAACTGTACCATGAAACCCCTGCTATACCTAAGATATATAGATGACATCATCATTTCAGCCAAAAACCTGCAGTCTCCGATTGATTTGCATCACAGATTCAATAACCATAACCTGTCCATCAGACTCTCTCTTGAATACTCCAGCACCAACATTTCCTTTTTAGACATTACGATCGATGTCCAGAATGGTAAAATACAACCACCCTGTACAAGAAACCCACGGACCAACAGACCTATCTGTGCAGAATCAATCACCCTCTACACCCAGGAACCTGCAATATACAGCCAAGCTCTCCAATATCATTGAATTTGCACTGAGGAGAATACCTGTGATTGTAACCTCACAAGTCTCCCAAGGGCATTCACCCAACAAGGACACTCCTCCAGAGGTAGACTGCACTTTTGAAAGAGCCACCAGCATGCCACGTGAAAAATGGCTGCAGTGCAAAAGAAAATCCCCATGAATCTCACACCATTAGTTATGATGTACCATCCTTCCCTGGAACCTATATGGAAAATCCTCAAACAACTGCAGCCCATACTAGAAGACAACCCAATTCATAAAGAGATCTTTCCAAAACCACCCATCCTAGCCTTTAAACAAGCACCAAGCTTCACCAACCTCATCACCAGAAGCAAACTTCCTATGACCCAAAGCACACCGAATGGATCCAGACCATGCCGGGACAAGAAATGTAAAACCTGCCAACACGTCTCCACCACCCCCACAATAGCTACACCCCACAACAAAACCATCCCCATCCCTGGATCTTACACTTGCACCTCCAGAAATGTAATATGGTCTCATCTAGTGCACTGAATGCCCCGATAGAAAACACGCTGGAGAAACCAAACAACAACTGTGCACCAGAATGACCGCACACCAAAAATCTATTGAGACAAAAATGCCCAACGACCTGTGGGTGCCCATGTCTCACAAGACAACCACTCTCTCTCCAATCGCTCAGTTCTAATCCTCAAAGGGAATTTACAAAATACCTTTCACAGACAAGCCTACGAGCTTCACTTTGTAAACCTACTGGATACAAAAAATCATGGACTAAATACAGACGTTGGATTTATGGTACATTATAACCTGCCTGCCATCCGATAACCCCAGGTAACCTCTCTACGTTTTACCAGCTACACTCCATCACCAGGTCACCATTCCTCCTCCACCTACCTGTCTCCCATCCCCTCTGATCCTCACTGCCACGCATTTGCATTTTCATAGACCTGTGTTTTGCATTTTGGCTTCTATTCTACCCAGGAGAACACAAAACACCTGCAAACTCTCCCTATGCCTGACGAAGAGTGTTTGTGCCCAAAACCTTGCAAAGAACAACTTTTTCCAACTATTTAGTTGGTCTAATAAAAGATATTACATCCACCCGAAGAGCCTTGTCTGCCTATGTGAGAAACAGCATTCATTAACCAATCTAGCTGAGCCCCAGGACTCGGCAAGGATAGCAATCCTGATAGCAGCACATTTGAATCTGCATGATGCCCTAGTTTCTCTTGTCCTTGTGTTAAGCCAATACAGCAAGGGGTGGTTAGGGGCTGGGTCATTCCTCCCCTGACCCCTTCACTTTGCCTTGAGACTCCAACTGTTAAAGCTCAGCTTTATGGAAAGGGGCCAAAGCCAGAGCTTACATATCCACCTGACGGTCAAGTGGCCTTCCTCACTTGGAGGTGACATTCGTCCTGTCCTAGGTGTGCTGCAGTGCACAGAGGAATCGCTTCCGATGGCCTCCGAACACAAGCAGCCTGCAGACCGAGCACTGGCATTTCAACACGTTGCTTTCACAGCCCCCAAACCCAGATGTCCCATCTTTCCCAGAAGCTCCTAGTTCCCAAAACAGGGTTTGCTACCGCTGCCCCCTCCCAGCTCTCCCTCTGTTGTCACTGCCCTGCTTTTTGGAACCCTGGTCCCAGGGAAGTCAACAACCAAAAAAGGTCTCATGGACTTCAGTGGCACCAAAATCTGACCTACCAGAGGGAATCCCAAGCCAGGGCACGTGAGCCTGCCCCCCATGTGAGACTGCAGCAAACAGGCAGTTCCCTATATGTTCACCACTGGCATTAAGCGGCTGCTCTGTTTACAGTTCAGTGCCACAAATGGATGTATGCAAAACACTCCAATAATTAAGGCAGTAGGTGTACACACTGCATCTGTCTGGCTGCAAGCAAACAAGAGGTGTTTGTGTGTTTGGTAGACGCAACAGAAAAAGCAACATCAACAAAGACAGATGGGTTGAGCCAACAGCTAGTATCTAATCCCAGTAAGGGTATTTTGCTTTAAAACAAAACAAGAAAAAAGCAAAAAATTAGCTGCATAGTCCCTATGAGACGGTGATACAATTTCCCCTGTATAGAAAAGTGATGCTTAGCTCAACAGCTGAGAATCAGCCAGCGGTCCTCTCTGTGCATTTGCAGCTACAGCGCTTCTCTACATGGGAGTTTGATGCGATTAATAAAAATTTCCTCCAAAGGGGTAGTGTGGCAGTCACAGAACAGGCAGGTTGCATTTGTTTAGCCACTGGCTTAACATCACCACTGGATTTAGGAGAGAAAAGGACTGCCAGGACCCAGAGGGAGAAATTTCTCTTGTAGAAGGCAGCTATTACATTGCTATTACATATTACTAGCCAACACAGCTCCACCGCCACCTTCCTGCACTGACGGCTCAGCAGTCAACTCATGCAATTAAAAATCCTAGTCGAAGACATTGCCATTTTTAAATGGATTCTGCTGTTGGAAACTATTCCAGGATGTTTTGTGAGCAGGGGAAAAAACGATCCGTTAAATTCATCAGTTAAAAAATTCGTCAGTTAAAAAATACAGGCCTTACCCAAGTGCTCGAGTGCAACACTAACAGAGCAACTGACTTGGTTAAACTAGTGATTAAATCCAAATAATAGTTCCCACCAATACAATGACCTATTCCCATGGTCAAAACAAAAAAAAAATTGCAACCGCAATGGGAATGAAGTTGGCGGCCCAGGAAGAGAAAGTTTTAAAATATTTTTAAAATTCCCTAATTTGGGGGAATTCTCTCTCCTGTGGATCCTAACTTCCCCCCAACAAGAGAGAGCTCCTCAAACCCTCATTTTTCTTGCTCCGTTTCACTCCCGCAGATGCAACCAGCAGACAGATTACAACTAGCCAACACAGCTCCGCTGCCACCTTCCTGCACTGACGGCTCAGCAGTCAACTCACGCAATTAAAAATCCTAGTCGAAGACATTGCCATTTTTAAATGGATTCTGCTATTGGAAACTATTCCGGGATGTTTTGTGAGCAGGGGAAAAAACGATCCGTTAAATTCATCAGTTAATTATTCCCTGTGAATAAGGTACTCAGCTGTAGTTAATTGAGACACACATATAACGTTAAATATTTCTCTTTCCTCTATCCCCTAAAATTAAGCTAACTTTGAAACTAGACTCAGGTTTCTAGGGGAGGCTGATCCCTTTGCGATGGGTGAATTCAGGGTGTAGCACAATAGGATCTACTCTGCCGAAGGAGTTGAGGGCAGTACCTTAACACAAGCCAGGAGAAGCAGCCACAACCACCCTCCTGGACTAAATACGAATGGAATAAACTTCTAGTTACCAAGAATAAAGCATCAGCTCTCTGATGCCCCATGGATTATTTCCCTTTCCTCAATCTGGCCCTTATCAGCCTTCAAAAATGTTGTTTGTGACTTCCAAGAATTAAATATCACCATGGCTTCCCCAAAATAAGACCAGCAGCCCTGGGGAGTAAAGATCATTGCACCAACCACGTGCTTAGAGGTTGCAGGTGTGCAACGGCAGTGCAACACATGCCTTTTAACTGTGCTGAACACGTCTGTGGGAACATTTGTGCATGAAGTCAGGGTAACGATGGAAATAACCCTACAACGAGGCCCTTCTCCTGGAACGCACAGCTGGTCTCTGCCCATCCCTTCAACATGCTCTCCTGTGCTCGCTTCTCATGCATGGCAGGTGAAGCCATTTTACAGCCTGGATACTGCTTCAAGGAGATCACCAATCCCACCACTCAGTGCTCCACCCAGATCAAGATACCATTCTGCAGCAATCTTGGAAGTATAATTACTCAAGTTTATTGCCGTAGCATCTGGGTCCCCCAGTGCACTGCATCCTGGACCAGGACCCACCGTGTGCCAGGTGCTGTACACATATACAGAACAAAAAGAGGGTTTCTGCTCCAAAAGCGTGCAATAGAAGATAAGAGACTGCAGATGCAGGCAGACAAACTGGGAGGGGATTTATACTGATGGGCAGTGGTCTTGGTACAATCAGGAGCCTCACCTCTGTCAAGTTTTTTCATGGGTATTGTGATAAGAAAGAGCTGGAGGAGAACAATGAGACGGCCTTGCAGAGCCATTTAAGCGGGATGCGCAGCATGCAGGAAAGCACGCTGGCACTTGCTTTAAAAAGAGTTAGCAAGCAGACAGTGGAGAAGGGCACCCTGTGCCGAGTGCGAGCAGGAGCTGATCTCTCAATCTTCAATGCAGAGGGGAAAGGAGGGAGTTAGAGCATGGAAGGCCTCAAGAGCAAGCCAAGTAGCTTAGGTCTGAAGTTGCAAAGAAAGGGGAACTGGGAAAGGGATGGGAAACGCAGACAGGAGGCCAGTCCAAGAAAGCCACCTCTTCCCACAACTCTGTTCTGCATGGGCCTGCGTTGGGTCAGACCAGAGAAAGGGAGGTTGCAGCATTCAAGGGGCAGGGATATGTTACTCTGGTGTTGCTGCAGCTGCCATGAGCCAAACTGCAGAGCACTGGGGCCATGGGCCCCACTGGGGGGTACCACGCTTCAGCCCTCTCCTGCTAGTCATCTCCAAGAGGAGAAAACTGCCCAGGGCTGTGTGCCTTGCATAATTACACTGGTTCAAAAAGCTGTGGGAGTCTTCCCTGCAGGAAGGGGTTTTAAATGAAGAAAAGACCCAGAGGGGTAATTTCTATCTGATGAAAATGGCTGGTCTCAGTGGAGAGGAGATTAATCCCGAGACAGGATAAAGCTTTTGTTAACTTTCAAAACAATATTAAGCATTTTAACAATGTTCCAGCCAACCCATCACAACTACTCTACTGTAGTTCGTAGTAGGGCGCCTTTCTTCCCAAAATGCATGCTGTTTATTGCTGATCGTCCCTTAAAAAAGACTGATTACTGCATTAAACTTTGGACATAAAACTCCTGGTACCACTCTGCAATCTACACAGCTGGAGAAATTAATCTGTTCCTATTTCCTCCAAAGGGAAAACGATAGCCATAGCAGAGCTGTAAAGTGAGTTCATGGTGAACAATGCAAATGGACAGCATTTTTCTTCTTTGCTTCCTTTTTTGCTACCACTTGACTCTGTCGGAGCAAAACCCCATGCATCACTCTCTTTATGTGCCAAGTAGGAGTCGCATAAAATGAGCTGGGTTGTCTGTTTAGTTAATGCCACCTATTAAGAAAAGCAAGAGGCAAATGCATTTCCTTTCCAGGTGCCCATCTGTATTTACCACCCTATTCTATTCCATCCCCATCATAGTGCTATGTGAACACCAGCCAGCAGCGTGTTCAACAATGCATGATTGGACATATGTGGCTACTTTGCACCGTCAGTAGGAAACAGCCCAGTGCTAGAGGAACAAGCCTTTTTTTTGCTAAAAAAGGTCCCACTTGCACAGTAAGATGCATTGTTTTGCTGGGTATTGCCCTGTAAAATTCCCCCTTCTTCAGCAGCCCCTGGCCCAAGTTGCTCAGCCATGTGTCAGGTATGCAATTCAAGGCCCCCAAACCCTCCAGCCGGAAGAGCTGTACACTGGATCACTCAACCACTACACATCTCACACCATCAGGAGCACAACATAAGAACTGCCATTCACAAAGTCAGACCATAGCTCCATCTTGCCCAGTCTCCTGTGTCACGCTGGTCAGCCAGTGGATGCTGAAAGTGAGAACGAACTGGTCTTTTCCCCTCCTGTTCCTCTCCTCCTTGCAGCCTCCAGCATTTAAGATCTAGGAAGTTATGATTTGGAGGCCATGTCCCCTGCTCCCATGTCCGAAAGCTCCTGAAGCCCCTTTCCTCCAAGGAGGTCTCCAATCCCTTTCTGAACCCGTCCCCTACATCTGGTGACAATGAGTTACACCCTCTCATTACTAGGCATGTCAAAAGCCCTTCCCTGTGTTAGTTTTAGACCCAAGAACCAATATCAAGGACTGCACAGGGCTTTGAGTGAACAAAGCTAGCCAAAGACAGGGCAGAGGGGAGGAGGGTTGTTACAGCATCTCAGGTGTCCCAACAGTCGCAGCAGCCTCGGGACCGACTTGACTTGGCCTACCAGCTTCATTTTATGACCCCCTGCCTCTTGTATCGTGAAAGTAAAAAATAAATCCCTATTTATTTTCTTTTCACCATTTAGTATTTTGCAAACCCTTATCATGTCCCCTGTCAAGCATGCCTTTTCTAGACTGAACAGGCCTGGCCTCCTTAGTGGTATGGAGGGACTTTCATAAGAAGAGACTAAATCATCCTTGTTGCTCTTCTTTGTACCTTCCCTAGTTCCTCTGTATCCTTGTTCAAGGTGTGGAGAGCAAAACTGGACACAATATTCAAGGTGTGGATGCACCATGGATTTATAAAGGGGCACAATGATACTCACCCATTTTGTTTCCCTCTTAATTCCTACACATTTTGTTCATCTTTTTGATGGCTGCCAAGCCCTAAACTCATCTTTTTTGCAAACCATCCACAGCCACTCCCAGATCTCTCTGCTGCCTAGTAACTGCTAAAGTAGAGCCCATCATAGCGTAGGTATAGTTTGGGTTATTTGTGTCCATGTGCATTACTTTACACTTATCTACACTGAATTTAATCTGCCATATAGTTGCCCATTCACTCAATCATGCCAGATACTTTTGTAGCTACTCATAGTCTGCTTTGGTCTTTACCACTTCGAATAATTTTGTCATCTGCAAATTTGGCCATCTCCTTCCTCACCCTCTTTCCTAGGTCATTTATGAAGATGGTAATAGGATTGGTCTCAATACAGATCCCTGAAGGACCCTGCTGTTTACTTCTATCCATCTCGGTGATTGTTTTATACTCGCTCTGTTTTCTATCTTTCAGCCCATTTCTACTCCATGAATGGACCTTCCCTGTAATCCCATGACTACCTAACTTCCAAAAAAGCCTCTTATGGGAGACCTTGTCAAAGGCTTTTTGGAAGTCCAGATATACTATGTCACCTGGATCACCCCATCCACCTGCTTATTGACACTGTCCATGAACTCAAGTATTTCATAGACATTAGGGCTGGAAGGGACCTTGCAAGATCATCAGGTCCAGCCCCTCGCCCAAAGGGCAGGAAGTCAGCTGGGGTCAGATCACCCCAGCAAGATATTCATCCAAACACTTCTTGAACATGTCCAGAGTAGGTGCTTGCACCACTTCTGGGGGAAGTCTATCCAGACTCTGGAGACTCAAACAGTAAAGTAGTTTTTCCTCATGTCAAATCTAAAATGGTCTTCCAGCAGTTTGTGACCGTAGTAAGTTAGTGAGGCACAGTTTCCCATTGGCAAAACTGTATTCATTCCTTCCCAGCAAGTCATGTTCATCCATATTCTGAACAAATCTTTTCAGTATTATTGTTTCCACCAGTTTTCCAGGAACAGAAGTTAGAGCCACCAGCCTGTAGTATCCTGGGTCTTTTTTAAATATGGGAGTCTCATTGGCGGTTCTCCAGTCTTCTGGTACCAAGGCTGTCTTTGGTGACAGGTTGCATACTATGGAGTTTGGCGAGGCAGGGGCCATTCACTGCCAGTCGAGCCCGTCCTGTGCTGGTGCCATTCGTTTGCTCAGCTGATCAAATGGCCACCAACTCAATTCACACAACCCACCAGACCAACGCAGGGTGCAACGTGAACTCGGAAGTGGGCTGGGATTGTTTTTTTTCTCTTTTTAAGAGGGTTTCTGATGACCCCAAACCTTGTGGATTCTGGCCTAGTTTTCCCAAGGTGCCAAGCCAGGCGTATCTGGTGCTTGCTCTGTGGTCTGAGCCAAACAAGAAAGCAACTCTTAAAAGCACACATGGAGATGTGAGGTAGAAATAAAGGGTCCCACAGCAGGACAAATCTGATGCAAGCGCCAGTCCTTCCATTGACATCAACACATCGTTGGTCCTGTGCCTGCTTCATCTGTCTTCGCTACACGGTCCCTGTGCTAATGGCACCCAGCTCATTTCTCAGACATGCATAGGTACTATACAGCTTTCTAGTCCACAGGGTCTGTCCCAAGGGATTCACAATTCATCCCTCTCTTCCCATTCCAGCTACTGGTGCCTGAGAAGATAGATGAATTGTCTATATTTACCATAGGTTACTCCCAGGTGGAGTTACTAATGTACATCGTGTTAAGCACTGGACTAAGTCAGCAAACACGGATCTGCTCTCTATGGCTTGTATCTTGGGGAAAGAGGAAGGCAGAAAAATCCTATACCAACCCCACATCTACACTCAGGAACTATGGCAGCATAAATCTACCAGAGCAATGGGAGATACCACTCAAAACTTCTCATTTAGATTCACTAAAGCTAACATTACTTAGGGAAATCAAAGCCATTTGCCTAAATAACTAGAATAAATAAATGTGGGCAAGGAGTAAAAACACTATCTGCTGAACATTACAAGGACTTCTTTATGGGAATAACTGACTCCGTCTTATTGCCTTAAAAATAAATGCACAAACCATTTAATGCCTGAAGTGTCTGTGGCGTGGGATCTAAGAGAGATTTATGGGATTTTAAAAAAATTAACAGTGAAGAAGAGAATGAAAAATGATCTCTCTCTCTTGGATACATATTAGCTCAAACAAAACCTGTCATTCATTGCTCAAGGAAATAGTTTATACTTTCTCTCTGCTCTAAAATTCATATGTACATTTTGCTGGGTTTCTGGTTGTAGCTGTGTTGGTCTAAGGACATAGGCCGGCGAGGTTTTTTGAGTAGAAGTGATATCTTTTATTAGATCTGAGTAGCTGGAAAAAAAGTTCTTGGCTCCAACTACTCAGCTGGTCTAATAAAAGACATCACATCTAATCATATGTAGATTCTGGTGTTTATGAAAGCGAAGGGACTAACAGTTTGGCTAGGGCCGATAACGTCCGACTACCGCAACTACTTGTGTCACTGAATCTCCTTCCTGAGCTCCGTCAGCCCTTGCTATTTCAACCTTGAACCACCGTGCTGCTGGGACCAACCTCAATCCTAACCTACCACAGCCTGTTGTACCCCAACCCTCAGTCCTCTCTTCCTCGTGCTGCACAACTTCTGTAGACACAACTCAACCAGATGCTGCCTGATGCTCCCAGTGATACGCTATCCCTGGACAAAGACAGATTGGTTGGTGATTGCAAGCATTCTTCACAGGGAGGGTTACTTTAAGGACCAAAGACACTTTGAGGATGCTTAAGAAGAGTGCTCTTATTCCTGCTTCCTCCAAAACTAGCTGCCCCCATCCATTGATAGTCCCCAAGACTAGAGCAATTGCACAGGACTAACTCAAGCAGCAGAGATGAGACTGGAGCCCAGGGGCACCTGTATGCAATGTTGGCTTGTTCTAGCTAAACATAATCTCTAGGTTTATTTGAGTCTCGCAATGCACCACGATGATTCCCATTACTGTTTTGCATATAATGCATTTAACACTCATAATTGGTTAATGCGTTATTATTAATAAAAAAATGCTAGAGGGCACCTCGTGGACAAACCGCGTCAGAACAGGGGAAATGGCCATTTTAGCTGTGTGCACAAATACACCTAATGGAAGTTTCGTGACAAAATTAAATGTGGTGGAACAACTGGCCACGGTAAAAATAAAACATGTCTGTTGGAGGTGGTCTAACTTGCCACAATAAATCGAAACCAACCACGATAACAAAAACCAACATGTATTTTCACATGCAACTAAGCTAGCGAAATGCATCTAAACAACACACATGGTGTACAAGGCCCCAGGCTTCTAGAAGCAGAGGTGCCTAGGTCAGGTTGCCGATTCATCTGGCACAGATCCTGTAACTGCGTTTTTAAATTCGGTAGTGGATTCGCACGCGAGGACTATCGTATCATGGATCATAGCATAGTGACAGCTTCCTTTTAAAATCCCTAAAGCTTTAATTGAAAATAATCAGTGGTGGAGGCTGTTTTAACAGCCCGTACTGGTTGATGTAAACAAACACAAGACTTGAAAGCTGTGAATGCTTCTGTTTGCATCTGCGCCTCTTTCACCAGAAAGCACGTTGTTGATTCCGTTTATCCCAAATACAGAATAAATGAATGCTTAATTTGGCAGCCTATAAATAATAAGCACACTCAATTACAGCGGCAGCAGCAACATCCAAAAATAGGCTTGAAATGACATTCCCGAGCCGCTAATTCCAACGCAAATTGCCCGAAGCCGCGTGCACGCGCTCGGAAGCCGAGAGGTAGGTGTGCTCCTCCCACTTCCAAATGGCCCCCTGGTAAACTTTGGCAGTAATAACTCCCGTCAGCACAAAACCTCTTCATGAACTACCCTCGTTACACTAATAACCCTTCATTGGCTCCCCAGGCCAGCGTTAGACAGACAGAGCAAGGGTAACAGTGCAATCCAGAAAGCTGCCTCTATCCACTCTTATTGCACTGACCGGACCGTCTTACAGCTGCTTTTGCACTTCAGGACGTTTGTGTAACGTCCGTGCTTGTCAGCGCGATGCAGGGCGCGTGACTAATACATATACTCCCCAGCCCCGCACTCGCTCGCAGGCCGGAGCAGCCAGCCCTGTCCAGATGGTGTCCTCACACTCCTCAGGTCTGGAACGAGACCAAACTCCATCTCTATGCATGATTTCAGGCAGGTTTTACACCCCGGGCCCCTGCACGGGGGAACAAAGGAGCCTGAAGATCTAAGGCAGGATCCATGGAGCAAGCTGACCCACAAGCTTTATTTTTTTGGCCCAATGTTCACCAAGCTACATAACGAAGGGGGTAGGTCACCCAGCTGGGGATGAATTCACACTCAGCCCTTCATTTTCTGAAACACTGATATTTATTACAACACCCATAAATTAAACCGAAGCTCTCCCATCCCTCCAGCTTGATGGATCACTGCGTGACACCTAGGAACCAGGAGTGCTGCAAAGTCACCTCAGCAGAGACGCAGGCTCCCAGCTCTGCCTGAAGCCCCACAATGACCCTTGATTTGCAAAATAAGATCTCCCTTCCCCAACACGGCACAGCTCCACGGGCTCTTGTGGGTGGAGAGAAGCAAATCAGCCCAGCAGCTGTGCTGGGCACGTTCCTGTTTTCGTGGCAGACGTACCAGACTGGATATCATCAAGGTTTCAGCCTCTCAAATAACCTTAAATCGCTTTGCTCTGGGAGCCTGTATAAACGTGCCGGGTGAGGGACAGGGGACAGTCGGGGACAGGGGCAGCCAGCCAGCCTGCCCTCTCGGGGGTCCTTCGCCCCCCAACACAGACTCCACAAAAACACCTCGCTGTGTTTCTAAATTGGAGAACACTTTGTTTAATTGGCTGGTTAGTGCTCGTTTTTCCTGCTCCTCTTGCCACAAGCCTAGCCTTAGGCCAGTAATTACGGGCAGAGCAGGTCAGCTGTCATGTTCCTACCAGCTCTCTGGCTTTTGCTGTTCTCACCTGATGACAAGTTGGCCATTTTTCCAAGCAGTTTGGGGTTGTTGCTCAACTTTGTTTTTTTTCCTCCCCCCTAAAGCAGGTCAGCCAGTATTTCTGCCAAGGTCTTAATTGTACCCATTTTCCTTCAGCCTGTCAGGACTGGCTGCATCTGTGAAGCTCGCAGAGGTAAGGTGTATTGCCTGCTACCTTGGTGCGTGTTTAGCACAAGTCTCTCGCTCCCGATGCTCCCCCCTCCTCCTCTCCAGTCACGTTTCCGTCCATGGTCTCTTCTTGCGATGAGGCTGTGCATGAGGGTTTGCTTGCATTATTGGCTTCTGAATACCTGCTGCTTTTCCTGTAGTTGCCTGGATCCCCGGCAGCAGGGAATTAAACTCTGTGCGAAAGACTTTTACTTTTCCTGTTGAATGAATGCAGCTGCTCTCATCCCCATTGAACTTGCACAGGGAAGGAGGCCTATCCCAAGGGAGATGCCAGTGAGCCCAAGGCTTCACAGTGATAAGCCCTTGCTTTTAAGTACTGACCACTGAAAGCATCACTCTTCAGCTGAGAAGCAGTTTGGGCGAGATGAGAGAAGCACAAGGCAAGCTTCCCAGAGGGGTCCGTCTGCACCGGGTTTCTTAGGGCATGCAGTTGACAGGCTTCACTGCTCCCTGACAGCACAGTAATAAAAGATCTTGCACCTTTCACTAATGCTCCACTCACCCTCACGTGAGAAAAGCAGTGGCTTTGTACACAGAGGACTTCAGACCTTTACGCCAGAGCAATGCAAATCACTGCAAGGCAGTCCTCTCCCCAGCCCCACACTGTTTACACCGCCTGCTGCAAGCAAGGAAATCCCTTCGTGGTGTGAGCCTCAGCTGCTTTGTATGTCAAGTTGTAGTTGGGGGGCGGGGGGGGGCAAGTCTGCTTTCTGGGGTCGAAATAAGAGAGGAGAGAGGCCAGGGGAGAGCTTGGAAGAGACTCTTCACTTACTTCCATGGGCTGCCTGAGGGCGGGGAGAGCACAGTGCCGTCAAAGGGAACTGCTGGTAATGAATGATGCTGCTGCAGACCTGAAATAATTGCAGGTGACAGTGCTGTCATTTTTTATCTGTGCGCACACTTGCAATGTCAGCGGGCCTCTTCGTAGTCATGGGGTTTTTTTAATTTTTATTTTTTGGTTTTTTGAAAAGGAGCTTGAAAACGGCAGTGCAGCAACCCCGCAGCGAGCTTACAAGTGAGGCTCTCTCCAAGCCGGTGCCCGAGATGACGAACAAAACCCAGAACATATCTAAGACCGACTTTGCACGCGATCGAGGCCAGCCACTGCCACACCAGGAAGAGAAGCCCTAGGTAACACTTCACAGCGACAGGCTTTCAAGCACCCACGGAAGGAAGATTTAATAAGACATGTCTAGCATCTTGCATAGAAATTGCTTGTTTAAAAGGTAAAAAAGCAGCTACAAATGCCAACATTTTTACATCTCTGTGTCCTGGGTCGTAGCGCTAATCTACGTGTTTGATCCCCATTTATGCAGGTTGCTGTTTCTACCTAAGGAACAAAAATAAATTCATACACAAACATTTAAGTTGACAATCCATTTAAGTGGAGACAGTTCCCCAGGGCTGACAAACTGATGCTGTTCCTCCCTCTCGTCTTCTGGCTTACTTCCTTACCAGCTAACATGTCTTAGATTCATAGAAAATTAGGGCTGGAAGGAGGAGATCTAGTCTTCCGTTATGGCTCCAAGTCTCAGTGAGCTTAAAAAGCCCTAAATTTGGCTTGCTCCCATCATTATCTCACTCCTTTCTCTGATGCCATACCCATCGTCTCCTTGTCTCTCTCTACTTGGTGTCTCCTGTTGCCTCTTGGCTAACAGGGGAGACCACTTGTACTGTCCAGCTCCCCTCCACCATGTTGTATTACAGAAGATGAATCGCAGAAGTTTCCAGTTGAGAACTTCTCCATTTCTGAGGACAAATGGGATATGTACTTCCCATTCATTAACGCTCATGTCCCATGTTCTTGCCATTGCTCAGAGATGAGATACTGACCCAAAGACTGATGCAGGAAATCCAAGCCCTGGAGAGATTTGGGAGATGATCAGGATCAGGATCGCACCACTCCAGACCAGGAGGTGCTTGGGGATTCTAGACAGAGCCGGGATCGAAGATTAGAGCAGCCCCAAGATAAGAAGAGACCGGGAAACCACCTGTCCAGCTCTAGGATACATTAAACAGGCATGAGACCAGCAGTGAGACGTCACCCTGGGAATCACCGTGCTGGCCAGACTGGGCTGGAATTCTGTAAAATGGGTTTGGTTAAAGTGAAACCACCCCCAGTTGTTACAGATGAAAATGTTGGTTCCCACTGAAACCCACAAGCATCTGCAGTGAGACCAGGAATTCACCCTCTGCATCACTGAGGACTCTTCTGCTAGGTACATGGCAGACCGGCAGCAGTGGAGAGTAGGAAAGAGGAAAAGTGCAGCCTTGGAGATTTATACTGCTTCCCCGTAGTACAAAGGAGGATGTAGGCAAGGCACGGACTAATCCGAGCTGTCGAGGAAAACAAAAGAGAATTGAAATTCCAAGAGAAGACCCCGTGGTTTTACTCTTCAGTTATGAACCGAGATCTTATAACTTCTCTTGCCAGCCATCCATAAAACTTACTGTCAGGCATGAAGTGTCTGGAAGGCAAAGGAAGTGCCAGCACATGTTTTATGCTGTTGCTAATATGCTGCAGCGGGTCTGGATCACTAGATAAAATACTGAAATGGAGAACGTGGACGTGCTCCCTTAAGGAAAACGTGAGCAAAGGCTGCAGTGGGAGAAATAAGGGGCTGGATCGGGATAGGGCAGGTAACAGTAAAGCAGGCTCAATAATACCCAAGCAGAGGGGACCCAGACCATGCAGGAAGTCAGGCAGCAGAGTACTGGGCGTAGATGTCTGCTGGAGAGGTCTCAGCTGTCGGAAAGAGGTGCCGTGCTAGCTCCCCTTATTACGGTACCATGGGCTCAAAGAGAATATCTACCACCTTTGAGCCCCGTGTTTTCCAGGGCTGATTTTCAACACCAGCAAGTAAACGTTGCCTCTGGGTTCTGCGTAGCTACCAGTGACTCTAAGGACCCATAAAGGCAGCCAGGAACGGCTGGAGGGCACTGGGGCCTTGTCTAGGTTGCAAGATCATGCTCACTGGGAGACACATCTGTGCGAAGCACCTCATCTCTGACGAGGCAGCTTGTCCTTGCTTTGACAGCTGAGAACTGAGCTTCCCAAGGGACCTGAGCTAAGATGTCAGGAAACAATTCAGGAGTAAGAACAAACTTCACAATTGCCTGGGTGGCTTTTTCTTTCTTTTTTAAAATTTTTTTTGCACATGGTAGTCCTAGGAAAAAACATGCAATTCAGATGGTGCTGCCAGCCTCTAGTTCAATGAGACCCTGGTATTCTCCATCTCTCTTCCTCCCAGCACAAATGAAACCAGAATCAAGTGAAGGAGCAATAGGAATCATTTGAAATGATCTCCTGTGTCATAAGGTAAGAAATACAGGTGGGCAATAAGGATCAGAGGACAAGTAACCCAGATCTTCACCTGCAACATGAACCAAACCAAAATGAACCCCCTCTCGGAGGATGCACAGAAACTCTGCACCTTCTGGTTTTGGCTAGTCCTCCCAACCAAACCTCCTATAACCTCTTGAGATACCCAGTTGGGCACAAACTAGGAAAACTTGCAAATCTTACAAAGAAAAGAAAATGACTGCAGCATGTCCAGACATAATGAGACCCAATTAAATTTGAAAAATCTGAAAGCCCTTCCGGTAAGCTGATGGAGTTTGCAGATGCCCAGTGAAACGGAACCCGTGAAGCTCCCGCGCCCCAGCCAGTGCTAACAAGCAATTCAATAAACTTCATGAAAAATATATTTTATGTACCGATAGCATCTCCATGTGTGACAGGTTCTGCAGTTGTTCAGAAATCAGTTACCAGCTGGATTATGGTCCACTAATGCTGTTAGATTTCTGAGAGACAGAAGGCAGCTTTCCAACCATTTGTTATTTTAATGATGAGGAATCGCACCATAAGCCTTGTTAAAACTTCATTTAATCTATTACAAAAGAAACAAAGACATTTAAAAGTGAACATTAAAAAAAAAAAACTCTCTTGGTCCATCAGAGCAGAAATTATAGGGCCTAGGAAAGCTTTGAAGGAGCGTTCATGGAATAAAATGACCTGCTAATTAAGCAGCAGCATCTCAGGGTGGGCATCTAAGGCTCTCTGCAACGTCAGTGGCAACACGGTGCACAGTAAAAAGTCTGGAAAACCCAAGGGTGCAGTCACACAGTTGCAGTGCAAGAAAGGGCAAAAAACGTGACATGTACAAAACTCCCGTAGGGATCATGATGGGAAAGAGGAACAGGGAGAAGAAGCCTTTGCAAACGCAAATTCAGTTAATTTCCCCCAGCATAGAAACCCACCGGGATGATGCTTCATATCTGGCTTTGCGTCAGTTTGCCTACAGTCTTACGAGGGAAGAATGGATGTCCCCTCCCCCTCACATGATCACCTCGACACGTCAGGGGCAGACCTCAGGCCCTGCAGTGCAGTGAAGCTCTTCCTCCAGGCCAGCGTCCTATCCCTACCCACAAGAACAGGAGCTGAGCTTCCCTGAGCAGGGTCCTCTTCCCTGGACAGCCGTGCAGCAGCCCCAACAAGGGGAATCCCACAGTAGATGGATTAACCCCAATAATTACTTCTTGTAGACCATGACAGAGATTCCCCGGCACAGCAAATGGCATTTTCCAAGCATGAGTAAACTTTCAAGGGGGCTGAAGGCCAGCCTCCCACTCGGCTCTCGTGATTTTTTACCCACAAAACATAACAGCTTCAAACCTGACTCCAATCCTCTTGATGTTAAAACACTCATTGGCTTCCACAATTCCCAAGCCATTACCTTGTTTTGCTGGACTACATGGACCCAACCACAAAAAAAAAAGCATTTTAAGACCTGTAACTAGACTGGACCTTTCTAAGGAAGAGTCATAGAAATCATAGAGAAGTGGGGCTGGGAAGGACCTCCAGAGGTCATCTAGTCCAACCCCCTGCCTGAGGCAGGATCAGCCCTATCCAAACCATCCCAGAAAACCATCTAAACTCTGCATAAGACTATCCTCAACCCTAACACAACATAGACCCAAGACCCTAGCCTGCCACAGGGAAAGCAGGAGAATCGCACCAGCCAATTTCCTGCTTCTATAAAATGTTAAGAGCTAGGCATGCAATTCCCAAAGAAAACATGGCTTGAGTCCCTTAACCTCTTTTCCAAACGCACCATGAGGATCTAGCTGTAAAGTTTTACTAGATAAAGACACTGGGGAATGGGGAGAAGGAAGAAGAGAAAACCTCTCCTTCATTCTGAATAAAGCATCTGTTCTAGAAGCCATTTTTTAAAATCCATTTTCTTCTCTTTGCTATAGAGAGAGAAAATATCAAGTAAACTTCTGACTGGCTCTCAGCTCCCAATACCAAAAAAACCTGATAAATAAATAAAAATGTTTTTCATTGGAGTGAATACAGCACATTAAATGTTAACTACCCCAGCCCCACATATAGAAAAAGAAATTGGGCAGCTTGGGGTGGTTGGGAAACATTTGATGTAAAAATAAATTCTTAGGCTCTGAAATCTTCAGAAAATAAGATCACTACTAGCCAGCCAACTCCTCTAAAACCCTCTATTTTTGCTATTCCTTTTCTCCCCAGGCATGTAACACTTTGAAATATTTAATACTATTTTACATAGTATTTCCCTTGCAAAGGGTGGTCAGACTGGTAAACTGAATGCCAACTAATCCTGGAGAGAGAGAGAGAAAGACCCAAATAACCCACCTTAATTGAAAGTGGTTTTGGAAAGAAAAAGAACATGGATAACATGATCAAGTGATCATTAAAATAGGATTACAGAACATTTGTATGAAAACAATGTTAATTAAGAGAAACCTGGTTAGCTTCTACAAAGGAAAAATCAAGTCTCTCTAATCTACTAGAATCCCACATCAGTAAAATAATGCATACACGGAAATCAATTAAGTCACACATTGTGGACTTTCAAAAAAACTTGGAAGTCTTTTTGAAGATAGCATTCAAGGAACTAAACTAGTCATCAGCGAGAGGGAAAGTTCAGTGAAATGCCAGAAACCAGGTAAGAGACACAAGACGCATAGTAGGAATGTGCGCCAAAGGGTTACCGGTAACATACCCCATCTTTCCAAAATAAAATATAACATCCTGGTCTTGAGAAGTCTTTCTACTACTTGCAAATGAAATGACTCCAAAAAACTTTGCTGGAAGAACCAAGAAATCAAGCAGGGGAAACTGGGATATGAAATAGAAATCCTTGTGAAAAACGAATGTCTTCGGTAATAGCCAAGACAGCTTAGAACAGGTGCAGTTGTGTCTTTTTCCGCGAACATTTCTTTTCAACACATTAAAGCCAGTCTTAGAAGCAGCAGATGCTTTTGCCTTCTTCTCCTGCTTAAAAATTGTGCATTGAAGAGCCCAGACATTACAATATGTTTTCAAGCACTGTGTCCAGAGATCTAGACACATGACGTGCCCACCTGCGGATTGGAAAGGGGAAAAAAAGATAAAATATGCATTTCATCTCTGCTTCTCAACTTACCTACAAATGTCAGCTCAAGCCCTTGCTCCTCCAATTGATAGCATGAACATGGTCCAAACTCATTTTCATTTAAATTTCTTCATGCACCACATCAGCTGTTGTCACATCCTGACACCCTGTCTTGTTGTTTTACAATGTGATGCATTGTAACACGATATGATGTGAACATATTTCATTCAGAGGAGCTCACTAATGCCATCAGACTCCCGAGAAGCAGACAAAGTGAGGGAGAGTTGCATTATTTTTTAGCACCTGACCTAGATTTATTAGAACAGGTGGAATCGGTACAAAATGAAAAAAAAAAAAACAGGGCCAGAGCACATTGTATTTGAAACAGATTGAAAGTGGTAAGGTTCCTAGTGGACTTCACAGAGTCTCTGCCTCTTTTTCATTTTTGAGATACAGAAACGCTGCGCAGAGCAGGGTTACTTGCATGCATGAGCCCTTTTATGCATGCTTAAATCCCTCCACTGCATGTTAATATATTCATAAACATCTCTTTGAAACAGCAATGGCAGCTTTGTATCGTACTACAAAAATGCTCATCCACATTAAAATTACTTCCCAGGTGCACTGTGAGAGCCAGTTACTCTTGGACGTGCATGGCAACAAAATGCCTAACTACAATATACCCATTTTAACAAATAATTTTGCGCTGCTGGCAGGTGCCATCTTAGCGACTGTTTTCCCAGTACATCTCCACATCATCCACACATATGGGCCCTATCCATACAATTTAGTAATTCAAAGCTTCTTTTAATAAAAACAAAAAAACTGCTATTCCTCTACTGTCCCTTGAACTAGTCATTGCAGCAGAGGTGGCCACAGAGGCAGGACTTAAAAAAGGAGAGGCTAGGAGTCACACAAGTTAGTTTGGGAAGGGTCTTCTAAGCAGAAAGGCAGCATGGAAGAAAACAGGGAGATCTGAATAGGAGAAGCAGGCAAAGACATGCTCAAGGCTGGTACCAAGAGGCAAGACCTTCAGTAGAAAATAACCTCTGGTGCCAGCAAGTGTGTTATCTTTCTGCAGCCTGGATAATTTCAAGGTGGTTTCTGGGAGAGTGCCATCAATGCAAAACCCATCCTATTGCTTACTTCTCTATGTACCTTTATATGGGAGTCATGTCACCTAACAGGTTTAATAGGTACTAATCTGCAGCAAGTAATGACCTATAACAATTAACCCGTACATTATGATCTTCCACGCTAACCACCGTGCTGTGGCTATCCAGGAAGCATAACACTGCATAACTGCACGAGTTAACTACTGTAACTCCAAGGTCAAGAGAAAGAGTAACCCAGTTTGCCTGGCTCAGTTCTTACTCTGTTGTCCCTTCCTATACAGCAAGGCTGACTGCTCAGCTGAGCGCACTTGACGCCGTCACCAGTCTAACCCGCCACGCAACTAGCTTGATGACATATTCTTGCCATCACCTGCAGAAACGCTTAGAGGCCCCAGCACCAAGAGTTGATTGTAGTTGACAGTCGGCTGTAACATCATATTGACTTGTGTGAAGTTTCCTAATGCATAAGGACTTTTGTCATGTGCCAGTGCTACTTATGTTAAGAGATCCATTAGGAGTGCGGTGATCTAAAGAAAGGTCAGCTCTCACATTTAATATCAGAAGTGTCTCCTTAATTTAAAGTGACAGGGTGCCACACTCCCCGACTAACTAGAGGCCAAGGTGGGGCTGACATCTTTATTTTAAAGCTAATGATGTGCAATTAGGTTGGCACGCAGGAAAAATACAGTCAAGCAATTTGGTAAGGCGATGGTTGCTGGTGCATCATGAACAATGATACATACATACGATAGATAGGGACACAGGTTGTAGCCACGTTGGTCTGCAGGCAAAACAGTAATCAGAACTCTTGGGGAGGTGATATTTTTTATTAGACCAACTAGATAGTTGCAAAAAAAGTCTTGATTTGCAAGCTTTTGGGCACACATGAAATGATAGAACTATTCATTAAAGCCCTGCCTGAGTAGCGTGATGGAGACAGCACTCAGTCATTGAAAAATCACCCAAAATCATCAGCTGTGCTTTCCTGCCACATTGCCCCTGAAAAGGCATAAATGGGAAGCCAGCATATCCAAAGCTAGAAAAGCCCCTGGCTCAGCACACACAGTTCAATCCGGACAGCACAGGACAACGTCCCAAGGAAAGGCTCAGAAAAGAGATCTGAGCACTGGAGTGGGCCCAAAACAGAACTAGAAAAATCTATTATTTGTTTTTTGGCCTAACAGCAGAGAAGCACACAGGGCCTCAGGACTTTGGTCTACTTGCAGCAGACTACCGTCTTTAAAGGGTGGCCCCTCAGCCAGGCTGCGAGGCATGCAACACAGAACTAGCACATCCAAAACACCTCTGACCTGAGGAAGGGGCTCCAGAAGGTGACCGTCCAGCAGATGTTCACGACTGGCCAACCACAGACCTACCCACAACCTCAGATCCAAACATTTCCCAACTCTGGACTGCTGGGAAGCGGAAATCAGGATTTTGTAGCTAATAATCCAAGTAGTATATGACGGGATAAACATTCAGCTCAGAGCCGGTAATTCGAGTTATTGGAAGGGCTCTAGCTCCCAGGAATCGAGTCCACCTCTATTTTTTAAAAAGCACGGTTTCCTCTGTTACAGCAGCATGAATGACTCCAGCCACCTCTGTGCAATGGAGAAGGGTCCCTGCCATTCAGCAGAGTGACTATCATTACAGCTGCTGTTAAAAGATTGATAATCCAGTAGAAAATCAAGTGCCTACCTCCCATGGGATTCAGAGGCAACAGAATGAATCTACAGGTAGAGGGGGGGAAATGGCAGTTCCCAGCTCCTGGTATTTGTCCCATCAAGAAAAAAAATTCTGATTTTTCTCTATGCTTTTGTCTGGCCAATTTTCTTCCCTGCATTCTCCATCCATCAGCACCTCCTCCCCCAAAATGCCTCCCTCCACACCCGCTTGAAAGAAGGTGGCATTTGATTTCTAACCTGTATTGAAAATTCTCATTAAATGCCACAGGAATAGGGGGAAAAAAGGGTCCCGCAGACGTCTGCCAGAAAATGTAGCACAGCAGTTAGCCAAAAAGCTTAACGGATCCAACATAGGAAGTGCCAAACCTTCTAGGTAGCAGTGTTATAGCTGTGACGGCCCCATGAATACACGAGAAGCATATTGCCGGGGTAATATAAGGACCTGAGGAAGGGCTTGTTGCATCTGAAAGCTTGTCTAACACCTTCCTCCGACTGCACTGTTGTTCCAATAAAAGATAGGATCCAAAAGAAAACCTACTTCTTGGACCTGTTCAATACCTTCTTTGACACCTGCTATAGAGTTGGAGAAGGACGACATAAAAGACACCTAAAGAAAGGTTAGCATATTTATTAGAGTTCTGTAATACTTTTCTAAAAGGGGTTCGGCGGTGAGGATTACTTAAAAGACTCCAGTTCTGGAAAGAGATAATTAAGGATTGTAAAATTCTATAAAGGGGAGCAAAAAAAAATTATGCTGCAAAATGCAGCCAGAGCTGAATATTAGGCCAGTCAGTCGAGAGGTGCCAGAAACTCTTATCAGTAGAAGAGGCTGAGACTGAGCACTTCTGAAAATAAAACTTAAGGTCCTTCATTGCTCCAAAACTTTTTTTTTTCCCTCTAAGTATCATTTCATCTCAGAGATATAAATTCAGATACGTTCGAGGTTACTGGAAGTGGAAAACCAAATTTCATTCCTGATTGATTTCGTCAGTAGATGGAAATGCTCATTTAATTGTTTCTTAGTATTTGACCTTTCTATTCCATTTGGTTAATCTCCATGATGATTAAATGGCATTCATAATATTCGCAGAGGGTAACGTCGAGGACTGGAGCATGAATGCCAATATTCCTCGGATGCCCTGCTGCGGGAGGCACCCTTGGAATGAACTCAGACAAATAAAACAAGCACATCCTGGGCTCCTGAAGGTTGGAAAGAAGGATCAAGTGAAATTTTTCCCCAAAGCCAGGGGCTGGTGTTTGCAGGCCCACACACACACACACACACACACACACAGCAAATCAACCTGCACTTAGCTCACATTACTCCAGGGCTGAAATTCTGGTCGGTTGCTAAATCTCTGAACCATCCCTTGTGCAGGGGAGCTTTAAACTGGAAACCTTTCATTAGCATAAGAACATCAGGCTTTGTCTGTACCAAGCCGTGTTGTAGTGGGAGATGTCAAAACCATGAACATGAGGGGAAAACATATGTATTCCTTTCCCTGGCAAGGCTGTACAAACCTATCAGGTTAAACCAGGATTACCAATTATTTTCTACTGTGCAAGGGTTTGGGATGGTGGGCAAGGGGAAGCAGCAGCATCCCCCAAACTCTGCTTAGAAGCCAAACTCCAGGGACTATGAATGCCAAAACAAGATGTCATCCCTAGCCAGGTTGTGCAAGTCTTCATGAAAATTATGCCTCTTCTTTCCCGAGAGCTTTGCAAACACAGTGACACCAGTGGATAGTAGTCAGCCCGCTAGTTAGGATCAATAGGAGTTAACATGCATTGGAGAACAGCACAGAAGATGCGCTCAGGCTGCATGTCAGCATCTGCAGACATCACCATGTTGACTTCAAGTACATCTATGTACTTCGAGTGCATCTACACTGCAGAGATACCCAAAATAGCTGTAGACTAGCCAGTGTGGGTACCAGAAGCCAGCTGTGATAACACCGTCTCATTTAACTGCTTCTTCTCAGCCTAGCCCACATCATGCTGTGTAACCACAGCTGACCTGCTTTGGGTCCCCAAAGCTACCCGACACTTTCTTCACAGTGTGTTTGCGGAGCTCATGCGCTCTTACTATAGCAGCTCCGAGCCGTCAAGCTCTTTTGCCGTGCTTCAGTTCCATCGGCAACTTTTCCACCCGGAGGAACTTATCACATCTTTTTATTCCCCCATGTAATATGAAGTTTCATTTCTACCTGCGAGAAATGTTAATCTGGACGTTCTCCTTTGCCTGAGGAAGGGCAAGTGAGCCCAAAAGCTTGCAAATAAAGATTTTTTTTGCAACTATTTAGTTGATCTAATAAAAGATATCATTTCTGCCAAGAGTTCTGCATATTTTATTTGCATGTAGACCAACATGGCTGAGACCTGTTGCTCTGCTTTGTACTTTTATTTACGAGTGTTTTGGTCCGAAACAGGGAAGAACAGAGCGCTGCCATGGGAACAGACCGGGCCTAGGGGTTTAGCCGTCTCTGTTAGTAGCTTGTGGGTCACGGAGCTGTCCCAGGCTCTGGAGCACCCCAGGAAATCCCAGGTACTGGGTGGCTGAGACATGAAAATTAGACTGCCTTCTCCCTTTCTCAGCACCGATGTCCCTACAACAGACTGCAGCTCGTAAGCAAGGAGAGCAAGTTATACGGAGCACCCATTTGATAAAAGTCAGGCATAATTTAGGCATAAAAATGCATTCTGCCTCTTTTAGAATGCCATAAATAAATAGGAAACTAGAGTTGTCATTGTCTTGTTTTACCTCCCCCCCACCTCAGCAACCAGGTCCAGCTGGAAAAAGACTTCAAGCCATTCCACTCGGGATGTGGAGAGCCTTCAGCAAAACGCAGATGAAAAAAGTGTGTGTGGGGGGGGAGATAACCTTGGGGCAAGAGGCCCTTTTTGGAGCAGAAGATAGGAGGCTGAGTTAGAATGGCATAAGAAAAAGGGACTACAGTCACAGTGAAGTTTTTGTCCCCAGTACAGCGATGTACGCCCAGCTGCAGCCGTGACTGCTAGGCAAGCATGACCCCAGGTCCTGTACGGAGATCATCGCAGTTCCCAAGCCCATAGTATAGCTCTCCTTGCACTGAACTGATGACCTAAAATACAACTCATTTACACTCACAGAAAGCCAAACTCCGTGCTGCGGCACGTGGGGTTTTGTCTGTTAATTCAGGAGGGCCATTTCAAGTACACTTGGGCTGGGATCAGCTCCATTTTCGGTGTGAATTTATGCTGATGAACTGCATTTCTCTCAGTTTTATGACAAAAAGGTCTGGTAGGTCATCTGGGGAAAAAAACCCCTCACTGGAATTAAAAGGTCAAATTCTGCGCTTGGCTAACTCCATGTAGCTGTAGCTACCCTGAAATCAGTGCAGTTATTCCAATCTTGCATGCCTGCAACCCAAGAGGACACAACTGTACCGAGCAGATGTGACTGCTTCACACACGCCCAGGAGCTCCTCCGACCGGCAGTGGCTGCAACATGCCACAACGCATGCTGATCAAGTGGACTCCAGTCAGAGCTGCCAAGGTGCTTAGCCCAAAAGCCTCCAAGATCAGGGAACATCAGACTTGCTGGGTGCCCCTTGCCTCTTCTGCCCTCCATGCAAGAAAATCCCTGAGCTGGAAGGTGGTAGGAAGCTGCAATATATCGCTCCAGCAATCCCTGGTGAGAGGAGCAGTCTCTAGGGAAGCATTTGTGCTGGCACAGATCACTGCTCTCAGTTACTGTGGGAACCGGTGTTCATTTTTTCTTGCAAGACACCAGAAAAGCAGCAAAAAGAGTCAGATTCTGGAGTATGGAAAGCACATCATAAAGCGTGTCATCTGGACTAGAAAACATCATTAATAAACAAAGGTTTCCAAGTGCAGCAAGTCACTGCAGCCTCCTATTCCCTGTTGGTCTTATCATCTCTCTCTAGTGTGGGTATCTAATCAATCCAGATCTGTCAATCTAGTGTACATAATTTCATCTCCCTCAGAGTTTAATTTCCATCAATAAGACACCGAAGGTTTTAAACATACTGAAAGCAAGGTGTCTTGATAGAGGTTGTATATCTTTCTAGCTTCTGTACAAAATGGAACTTAAAGAAAAAGAGTAATGGCTGATTCTTATCTCCTTAAATAACTTCAAGTTTTAACACATTAAAGCAGCATGAGACGTTAACATGCCCCCAAAAAATTATGAGAAAACCCCAAATCAGCTATGATGCATGTTCAAGTCATCTGTTTATTTTAATGGAATGGTTTGTATCTTCAGGCAATTTCATTATTCTCCCAAGATCGGGAATGCTGAATGAAGGAGCAAAACTCATTAACCTCTGAATGCTAAAATCAATAATTTGCAATAAATTTAAGCTAATTTGTTTCCAATAAATCTCACAAACACACTTGGCTTTAATATCAGGTGCTCTGCAGCCAAGGGATTCTATAGAAACTTTTCCCAGCCTCTATCTACGTCTTTCATTTCATCTAAAACTGCAGGAGTCATTCACTGCACAGCCATTAAAGATGTTTTGGCTTGAAATTATTTTGTGGTGTGAATAAAAAACATTGCAAGTTCCCCTTGGTTTGCAGCCACATTTGAGACGATGCAAATATACCCTTGCGAGAAGCTCTCTTCTAATGATTAGTTCTGTTTAGGGTCACTG
Source organism: Crocodylus porosus (assembly GCF_001723895.1). NCBI lineage: Eukaryota > Metazoa > Chordata > Crocodylia > Crocodylidae > Crocodylus > Crocodylus porosus. The sequence continues at coordinate 35,504,065 of NW_017728914.1, read as the reverse complement.
ATACTTTCTCAACCATAGAATTGATTTCTGCAAGCTCATGTTACACGTGCCGCACCTCCTCTCCTTGAATTCTGCAACTCTAGCTTGCAAAATGCACCGTCCGCCTTTGAATAAAAATGCCAAGCTTTCCAACACACCACTGGATAAAGGGCAGATAGGGGCATGCTTCTCTGAGCCTGCTGAAGAGGCCAACATTTATATTCTTCCCCTTGCCAACAGTGAAGAACATGACCGGTACCATTCACCAAAGGAAGGACTTGATCCATTATGTTCCTGCTGCTACTGGCTAGGGGATGAGCACAGCAGGAGTGCAACAATGCCAACACAGCAGGAATGCCTTGTTATACAACAAGGCACAATTTCAGAGACACCCAAAAGGCAGCACTGGCAGATTTTATCCAGTGTTGAATATCACCTTTTTGGGAAAAGGTGGCTATCCAGGCAGGGGAAATGCTCAACCTTCTTCAACAGTTGCCTTCAATTGTACTATGTGGAGGAGCAGCCGGTTGTTTTGGGGTGACTTGGTAAAGCATCTTGGCTTTCATGAAGTTGACAGCGAGTCCAGGCATTTTATATGCTTATGAAGAGGCAGGGACGGAGGGAACGGAGATATAAACTGCTCATCAACAACCCAAACTCATAAAGGAAGCAAATTGAGATCACTGACAAGTCAATTCCCTCTCACGCTTCATTCTTAATGATGAAGGGTTTTTTTTTTTAAGTTAGATAATGGGATACACACTAAACACCTGGCGCTTTCAGGAAAAGCCACTGGTCTTGCACATCCAAACTTTACCGTAAGGAAGAAGGCAATGGTGAACTCTAATTCATCTTATTTGAGGTCAGCCATAAGTGTTCCTGTTAGACATTTAAACAATTGGCGAGAAAGCAGCTGGAACTCGTTTCTAGCAGTAAAAATGGAAAGGTGGGTTTTGAAAAGTACAAGTTAAGAGAATATGACAAAAAACGTTCGGGTCTAAATTTTAAGGGGCTCTCTGCATAGAAACATCGCCACACCCAGGTCTGGAGATTTCTGCAAGCCACCCTTGATCTGGCTGTTCGGTCCACCCCAGTCCTTTTACAAACAGCATGCCATGCATCCACATATCATCAGTCACCCAAAGGGTGCCCTGTTCTGCAGTACTATGTAGGCTGTTGGGTTTAATTATCTACCCACAAAATCATCATCTGACTAGCTTTCCATTTTTCCCATCTGGAATTGAGCTGCTCTTTCAATGCTTTCCACAGCAGACAAGACAGCACGCTGGAACACGCACATAAGATCAAATCAAAGCTAAACTGACTTGACATAATTTCCCAAAGAGGCTTTCTTCACCTCACTTTGTCACAGAAACAAGGTTTTTACTGTGAGATTCAGAACAACTGATTGAAACTCTTGGCTTTACTCTGCAATCACTGTTGTAATTACCCTACCGATACCATCTATAAATGTTTTGTAATGTAGGGAGCGCTGTGCTTATGCTGTGGTTGAGAAACTCAGGCAATATCAAATAGTTTTCCCACTGACAGCCAAGTCTCCTGCTTTGCAGCAAACAGCTCTGAATCTGAAAAGTGGGAGCACTTGTCTGTCTGATCATCATCAATCAGGTTAGACTTTACATTCACTTTCAGGTCCTTTATTTTAAAGGGACTCTCCAGGGGCAGAGGGAGTTAAAACTTATGAGCAAGTTAGAACAGGAGCTCAGGACTCTGGGCATCATTTCTAGTTGTAAGGTGGTTGGAGAAGGGACTTGCATTCATTAACATTAGTCATAAGAACAACGTTGCTGTGATGGTCCAGAAATCACACAAGCAGCAATAATTTCTTAGGGTGATCTCTTTTATTGGACCAACTATGTGGTTGAGATTAAAGTTAGCTTACTTCATCCCAACCGTATAGTTGGTTCAATAAAAGATATGTGGTTGGGATAAACTAAGCTGGTCTAACTTTATCTCAACCACATAGTTGGTCCAGTAAAAGATATCACCCTAAGACATCCTTGCCTCTCACATTAAGTTGGTGAAGCACTTTGGCGAAATACACCATAAACACCTGATTGTTGCAAACCACTCCTGAAGACATGGGCTCAAACCCTTCAGATTACCATAGGTCACCAATAAAGACAGGTGTTTTGGTCTCAGCCTAGTTCAACATAGTCTACTTTACAATGTCAGACCAAGATTTACAGGATGAACTTGCCAGTTTAAGGTCCTCAGCTTTGCAGGGTCATAGACACCGCAATGGGACCTCATATGTAGCGCTTAAAAATAAATAAATATATAAAAAGAAGTCAGGCTTCTCTAAAGCCTCTCAAATTGAGTGCCCAAGAAGTGACGCACCAATCACCTTTAAAGAAAAAGGCAAAGTTTCATGAAGAAGGACTTGTCTAAGGTGGTAAAATGCTGGCCATCTCTGGGGCAGTGTATAAAACACCATTTTCATAAGCATCAGGGACCAGATTTTTTCCAAAAAGCTGAGCTCCCATGTTGGTACTGGAATAAGCAGCAAAAATTTCAAAATTTCTCAGCACCCAAAGTGGTGAACACTGGAAAAGCTCAAAGTAGTTGTGGATTGACAAAGAAATGGAAAGTGTTTTAAAGTCTTTTGGCCGGATCTTATTTTACAGAAGTTCAGTGATGATCTTGGTTCCTGTGGCCCAAACAAATATTGGTAGAGCCATCCACCAAAGGCCTTTGTCAGCATGTTATTCAGGACAGGCAAATCAGAGCATTAGGATCCAGATTTGGCTTGCTCATAGTAAAAGGGCACAACTAGAGCATTCCCCCAAAATAAAAGGGCTTGGAAGACCTGAGTTGCACCTGAGGAAGTCAGGCTTAACCCAGCTTCCCACAGAGCAGAATTGGGCTCATGCAGCAGCCCATGCCAAGAGCTGTCATTAAGAAGCCAGCGCTGGAAATATGTCAACTATACCCAGACTCAGCCAGGTCTCATCATGAGCCAGATTGGTATAATCAGCACACTCAAGTACACTCAGGTGTCCACTTAAATACCCAATGCATTTCTTACAAATGGGACCAGCTTTCTCATCTGATCTTTTGAGGTTTAAAGTGGCCCATTAAAATGGTTTGCTTCCTTCTTTATCAAAAAGGCTGCTTGGAACAGCTTGCAGAAGCCTGGGTTTCGGCGCGTGCCACAGATGCTTGTTTACATTAGGGAGGCTGTCAAGAGTAATAGTTTTTAAAATAAAAATTGGAAACCATTATGGTAATGCTATGCAAATTGTATTAATAAAGGCGGGTGGCAGCAGAGCTGATCTGTTTGTCTCGCATGTCACACCGGGAAGCTGGCTGTTAAGAGCACTCCTTATATTACTACAGTAGTAATTGTGAAGAAGATTTAAGCAGCCAAGTATGCATCTGTGGCTGTGTTGCACAGTGCAGCAGGCTGATCCAGCAGCATCAGGACGGCTGGTCGTACTCCTGTATTACGTTCATTTAAATCGTGGAGACCAGGGTGGAAGAAATCACCCAGTTCTTCCACAGCACTGATGCAAATCGAGCAAAGGAGATGCCACAAGCAGCACTGTTTCACCATCCCAACAGTTTTCCCAATATCAGAGCTCTCTGCTTCGCTGTCCATCAAAAAGCTTCTCAATCTCTCCTCCCACTCCTTTAAAACAGCTTTTTGTGTATTAGAGCACTGTTACACCACTCACACTTCTCTTTCCAAGACTAGTAGCACATCTGCTTGTAGCTTTAAAGTGTTTTTAAAAAGCAGCAGATGGGGGGGAAAACTTGCCACTCGGGAGTGCACATCAGTTGAGCCTCTTAACTTCCTTGCCTGTCTTCTCTTGTGCTATAAGCTGGAGCTAGACTGCCGTAACTCAAACCTGAAAGAATCAGGTTTAAAGTTACAGCAGTTTAGCTTTCTTTAAGAGCAGAATAAAACAGACAGAAAAAAACCTAAACCTGTTACTGAGGATCAGTTGTAAAGTGCTATTGTTTTAAAGCACTTTAAAGACTTGTTTAGGGAGAGATGATGGTTAAATTCCTTAAACCCCCTAAACCCATTCTTTACACTTTCCCACACGCATCCCATTTTCTAAACCCCTTATCACTGGTGCTATTTGCCCTTAGAAATGCTCTGCTTGTTCTGAAGCTTTTGAAATATGATGATCAAAACCCAATCTAGGACTCCAACAGAGGCCTCATCAGGGCCGAGCAGAGTTGAATAATGACTTCCCTTGTCTTACAGAGAACGCTCCCGATAATACCTCCCCAAATGACATCTTCCCTGCCTTGCAACAGCATCGTGTCGACTCATTCAGCTTGTGATCCACTATAACCTCCAGCTCATTTTCTGCTCTTCTGCTGCCTACCCAATTATTGCGCGTGTCTTTGTGCATTTGATTTCTCCTCCTTAAGTGCAGCGTTTTCCACTTGCCTTTATTGAATTTCATCTTGTTGCGTTCAGACCATCTCTCCAATTTGTCAAGATCATTTTGAATTCTGATTCTGTCCTCCAAAGTGCCCGCAACTCCGTGTCACCTACACATTTTATAAGTGTACATTGTATTCCATCATCCAGGTCATTAATGAAAATATTGAATAGCATTCAAAGGGATAAATCAGTTCAGGTGCTGTTTCTTCCCCACTTTAAATTCACTTCCATTTTCTGTGGGACTATTGTTCCTTTCTAGTTTCCTAAATTTCCCAAGGAAGAAATATATAGAAGACAATTCACCTCATTTTTGAAAATAATATGCAGCCTATTGTAATTCTGTACAAACTATCTAACACCGCTTTTGCCAGCTTTCAATTCCTAAAACACAAGATGGCTGGTTTCCAACAAGAGGTCCCAATTCAGCACCGCATTAAACATGTGCTTAAAGTCTATCCCTATTAAGCACAGCACTTAAACATCTGCTTAAGCGATTTGTTGAACAGAGATGGACAGCTGAGTAAGAACTGAAGTGAGACTCACAGGAGAGTTGTGATCATCAGTTAAAACTTAGGAAAGAGCAAACTAGGGTCTTTCCCTCCAAAACTTTACATAAAAATATAAATGTATTAGATCTTGTTTAAAATTACGGAAGGCTATCAAAGAACAGTATTGCAGCATCGATTCAAAACCATGGGGTGCCCCAGACACATCACTAAAATGAAAGATCTTCAGCTATTTCCCTACCTCACTTTCAAAGTATTGTCTAATTGTTCAGAACGTCTGTTTGTTACAGAGACCAAGCAATTAAGCACAGCACGCTGCAGCAAGAGGGATCATAAAGCCAGAGTTGGCTACATTAGCAACACTGGTATCAGCACAGGAAAACATTAAGGAAGGGATCGTAATTGTAATTGAAAATAATTGGATGATACAGTTCATTTGGCCAACACTGAAATGCTTTGTGCGCTTCAATGATTTTCAACGCTGGAAGCTCCCCATTCACCTGCGCTCTTAAAATGGGTCTTTTTTTTTTAAATGGAAAGTCTCCGGCGCAGTGTTAAAAGACATCTTTGCAAGATCTGCGGCTTGATATGCCAAACCCTCGGCCATCGACTTCCACGCAGTGAGCAAGTATACTTCTATCCAGGCGATGTCTGACTCCTTAAAAACTGAACAAAGCTTTATTTGACCCACTTGAAAAGGGGAAGGGGATCTGCCGGTCGAGAGCGTGCAACAGCTGTTGTAATGCTACCAGTACACCAGTGGTGATGCAGGAAACCTGCGTCCTGAATGAACCCCGAACTCGAGTTGGAACGATTTTGCTACCTGCATATTACTACAGAAGCATACAGAGATGAGTTATTTCCATGCAAGCGTCACATCAAAAAACATCTGATATCAATTTGTTACATCTGTTTGTACCTTAAGCATGTGTCTGATGAGCTTAGAAAATTAAATACATCCTTCCACACAAAAGACAGGACTAGCAACAAAGGCCTCAAGCTGCAGCAGAGGAAACTGAGGCTGGAGATGAGGGCGAAATCTCCGACTTGGAGGGTAGTCAAGCATGAGGCACCTAGAGAAGCTGGGGAGTCTCCATCCCTGGACGTTCGACAGACCCTTGGCTGGACCGGGTTAGTCTGGGATGATCCTGCCTTGAGCAGGGGGTTGGTCCAAACGACCTTGCAAGGGCACATCCAGCCCTACTTTCCTATGACCCTGCGTGCTTCTTGGTGTGCACGCAGGGCTGTATCTGGGGCAGCTGTGGATCCAGCGCATGTTAAACAGAAGTGAAAAAGCAGGGGGGCATTTCATAGCAAGGGTCCCAAGCACAGGACAGAGGCTGTGCAAACACAACCCCAGCATGATCAATCCTGGGCCACACAAGTGCCCACAACACAAATTGCCAGCGGATGCTGGCGTGCGTCGGAGACATTCCTGATGCATCAGCTTCGACGGGACCACGTGTCTGCAGGGTGGGGACCGCACGCGGCATTAGCAGGCTGCTTGGATGGCCCCTCACTAGCTGGTGACCTGACAGCTGTCCTCTCCAGAGCCGGCTCGTCAGCCTCCAGCCCTCTCCCAAGATCACAAGTAGCTTTCATTGCTCAATTATTTAAGCGGTTTCCTAGCAAGCTGTCTTCATGGTTTAGATTTATAAATGTCCTCCCACACAAAGCAACGGCAAGATGCCGAGAACTTTTCAAGCCAGCCACTTCGCGCGGTCACACAGAGGTTACATTAGACCTTTTATATTAAATAGAGTAAATGCCACGTTAAGTCAAATGCTTTTGCTCGAAATTGCTGCATGTCAGCGCTGGAGAGTGGCAGCCTTGCCAGGGGCAGGACCTGCAGAGGTAGCTGGGTCTCTGGCATCTCTCCCAGGCCTTGCCTGCACTGGGACTTGCAGCTGTACTCCCCCACAGGAGCTCTGCCCAGACCTGGAAAAAGACCCCCTGCACCAGGTACACCAAGAGTCCCAATTTTGAGGTCAGGAAGGGCACTCCTATCTAGAAATGACTGAAATCCTCTCAGCAACCAGCAGTTATGCCACAAGCCTGGAATCAATTCCTCCATTGCACTGCAAGCACCAGTACCGATTTACAGTGAAGACTGCCCAATGCCGGCCTGTTGAACACTTCAGAGCTTGCTGTTGTTCTTTTCATAGCACAGCAGTACTCACAGCATCAGGCACTGCCTTATTTCTATGCATTTACCTGCCTGAAAACAAGTGAAGGTGCAGAAAGCAATGCACTAGAGGAAAGTGATACAGGTGGCTACCAATATACGTCTTCCCAGTGCCACAGGAGCACATTTTGCCATTGGTTTGAAGAGCTGCATTATGACAACTGGCTGATGCACTATTCACAGCTCCAGTGTGAACTAGAGAGCAATGTTTTTGTAGCTGGGGGCTGTAGCACCTCAGATTTGCTGCAGAGCAGCCGTGTTTCATGCCAGGTAGGAAGAGGCAGAGAGGCACAATAAAGTCTTCTCCACTGGGCAACGTAATATTTCTATGGATTTTGTTAAAAAAAATTTGCATTTCAGGGTATGACCTTTGGGGAAAGGCAGGCATTGCTGGAATAAAAGGGAGGCACATGTCCAAGAGGGAACAGAAGTGGAAATACAAAGGGGTATAGCGGTCAAGTAGAAAAGGGACCATGTCACAGACAGCAACATGCCAACTCAACAAGATATATCCAAGCCCAAGCTGCAAAACTGAAGGCTACAGAGACCATCGGGAGGCTGAGACAATGCCTCTGGGACACGAGGAAGTGAGAGCAGGAGTCTCCTATGCCCTCAGTCAATGAAACACTGAGACACTTTGGCAGAAAAGTTACGGCATCTCCAACAGATACCCATCATGGTGCTCAGCAGCTGCCAAGGGCCCAGCTGCTACGTAAACCACCTCTGTTTTGCCATTCTGCACATGTATGAAGGCATTACTGCTGACCTCCAGGTTAAGGCATACTCTGATCTGCTGGCCAGGAGCACTAAGTACCAAGAGCCAAGATGATCCAAGGCTTTATACTCAGGCTGAGCTATTAGCTCAGCTGGAGTACTGCAAGTTGCCCGACCGCCTCACTTTCTAGCCAGCTAGTTGGGAAAACAGTACATCAGTACTTAACTGGTTTCTCTCATCCTCCGTAGGCAACGGATACACCTGCCTAAGGCCTGTAGTTGGCTTGTGCTCGTGATAGACACTTATTTCCTCAGAACTGAGAGGTTGGGACTCTTGGCTCTGGTAAGAATAAGATTTAGCACAATGCAGAAGACAAGGTCGGCAGAAAAAAAGGGAGAGGGGACTCACAGAAGGGTGTCATTTTATCAATAAGCCAGCCACGCACTTGCTTTGCTTTAGATGCACCCAGTTGTTCCACCGAAGAGCGCAGCAATCAATGTGCATGTTCACATGTTTTTTGGAGTCGTGTAACTTTGCCTTTATCTGGTCTAGGCCACAACTGTGAAAGTTTGATACTTGGTTCGGGGTCCAGACAGCCATGGCTTAGCATCCTTCTTGTCACTGCATAAATTTTGTTGAGCTTTCCACAGCCAACACACCCCAAAGCTTTGGCTCTATTCTCCACAGACAATGCAATTAACTCTGAAGAAAAAAATTGCAGAGTGATCCAGGCTTTTCAATGTGGAAGGAATAAAGCTATGAAGTACCATAGTAGTGGTAGTAGCTAGGGTCAGGAGGGACCTGATCACATCATCTCGCCTGACCCCCTGCCACAGGCAGGAATGAATGCCGGGTTCACCAGACGGGCAAATTCAAGCGGAGGTTGGATGATCACCTAAGGCAGAGGCGAGGACCACTTCCCTGGGAAGTTGGTTCCAGATTTTGGCCACCCTGACTCTAACATATTGCCTCCTGATCACTAACCTAAACCTGTTCTCCATCAGCTCATTACCATTGCTCCCTATTCTCCCCAGCACCACCTGGGGTGATGAGGCTCTACCCATTTGCTGTTGATCTCCCCTGATGAGTTTGTAGGCAGCCACCAGGTCCTCCCTCAGCCTCTTCTTGCTGAGGCTGAACAGGTTCAGGTCCCTCAGTCTCTCCTCGTAGGGCCTGTCCTGCTGCCCTCTCACCAAGCAAGTGGCCTCCTCTGACCCCTCTCCAGGCTGGCCACATCCCTCCTGAAGTGTGGTGCCCAGAACTGGACGCAGTCCTCCAGCTGCGGCCTGACCAAAGTCGCATAGAGGGGGAGGATCACCTCTCTGGACCGGCTTGAGATGCACCTTTGGATGCACGACAAGGTATGGCTGCCTTGCTGGCTGCGTCTGGCATTGGCAGCTCATGTTCATCTTGGAGTCAATAATGACTCCGAGATCCCTTTCCGCCTCTGTGCTTTCAAGAGGGGACTCCCCAGCCTGTATGTGGGCTGTGGATGCCTTCTCCCCAGGTGCAGCACCCTGCATTTGTCTACACTGAACCCCATGCTATTCTCATCCACCCACTTTTGTAGTCTGTCTAAATCTAGTTGCAGCCTCTCTCCCTTCAAGTGTATCCACTTCGCCCCACATCTTAGTATCATCAGCAAACTTGGACAGCTGCTTTCCACCCCTTTGTCCAAGTCGCTGATGAAGATGTTAAACAGTGCGGGCCCGAGGACCGAGCCCTGGGGGACCCCGCTGCCCACATCGCGCCAGGTTGAGTACAGCCCATCCACCACCACTCTCTGGGTGCACCCCATCAGCCAATTTTTCACCCATCCAACTGTGCAGGCATCAGTGCCACAGTCACTTAATTTATTGATGAGGATTGGGTGAGAGACAGTGTTAAAGGCCTTCTTAAAGTCTAGAAAGACTACGTCCATGGCAACACCATCATCCAAGGATTTAGTTACTTGGTCATAAAAGGCCATCAGGTTTCATAGATTTCATAGACACCAGGGCTGGAAGGGACCTCGGGAGATCATCGAGTCCAGCCCCCCTGCCCAAAGGGCAGGCAGTCAGCTGGGGTCATAGGATCCCAGCAAGATAAGCATCCAATTTACTCTTGAAGGTGTTCAATATAGGTGCTTGAACCACCTCCGCTGGCAGACTGCTCCAGACCTTGGGGGGCTCGGACAGTAAAGAAATTCTTCCTTATGTCCAGCCTGAAACGGTCTTGGTTGGTCAGGCAGGACCTGCCTTTGATGAATCCATGCTGGTTGCCCCCGAGCATGATCTCCCCTGCCGACCCCCACAGATGTGCTCGTTGATTACTCTCTCCAAGATCTTCCTCAGCACCGAGGTGAGGCTTACAGGCCTATAGTTACTTGGGTCCTCCTTCCTCCTTTTCTTGAAAATTGGGACCACATTAGCCAGTTTCCAATCCCCTGGCACCTGGCCAGATGACCACGAATGCTCATACAGCCGGGCCAAGGGCTCCGTGATGACCCCTGCCAGCTCCCTCAACACCCTTGGGTGGAGGGCATCTGGACCTGCAGATTTAAAAATGTCTAGCCCTTCCAGAAGATCCCTAATTACACCTGCGCTAACCAAAGGCCTGACAGAGCTGTCCAAGATTGTCCCTACCTCTCATAGGAGGGATGTCCTGGTCCCTGTTCAAGAAAACAAGAGGCAAAGAAACTGTTAAAAATATCCGTTTTTCCAAAACCCCTCTTTCAGGCAAAAGTTTCTCAGTGACAAATGTTCCTTTTTTTGTGTACTATAATTATAGTGTTAAGAGTTTACTCAAACTCTTGCTTCTCGCACGTAAGCCAAGATACATTCACTAAAGATGGAACTTATTCAAGCCTTTAGCATTGCACAAATCCAGAAGGAAGTCACAGTGGCTTTGGTTTTATGGGCACTGCATGTCAGAATCGTACTGCAGTATCTGGAGATGGAAGAGGCTTATTGGGTCCTCCAATCCACCTCCCAACAAGCCCGTGGGACATCCATTAGGGTATGGTTTAGTCCAGTTAAGTATGACACACACTGGAGCTTCTGCCACATCCCTCAGAGAGCACATTTCATAATGTAATACATCTTGTCAGATACTGGGCCTGAAATTCTGCATTTTCCTTCAGTTTTTGACATGCTGCTTCCAGTTATGCTGCCTACCTTTGCCTTGGATAATGCTCATCTCCACTTGGACTTTGTACTCTGACGCAGTTAGACATTTCTCCTCTGCCCCCCACTTCCCAAATGCTATACAATATTATCTTCACAGGACAATCCCTCTGGCCCTGTAACCACTTTGCTGCTCTTCTGCAAGCTCCACTACAGTCAGTTAACATCTTCCCGACTAAGAGATAACAAGAATTAAAGAGTCTCTATGCTCCAGGACCCATCATTAGTGGCAAACAGCAGAGTCACATAGCCACAAAGAAGGGATGAAAACAAAATTCTCTCTTTGATGAAGACAACTGGTGGGGAATTTTATTAAAAAGTGTTGAATAGTTGACTCCCCCTCCCCCCCAAAGCTAACCTGATTTGAGGGGCCCTTCATCAGGAAGGATTGTGCAGTCTAGCACGCTCCTTCCCTGCTCCCCCACCAAGCTGGGGAGATCAAGGACCTGCCCTCTGCCTACTTTAGGAAGGTTACTACAGTTGCTCTTTTTGACAGACTGCCGGGGTGAAGAGTTGCCGTATTTGACAGTTCAGGTAACAAAACTTGGCTCCACCAAGAGACCAATAGGTTGCAGTATTGCAATGCTCAACATTTTCTGCAATGCAATGCCTGCAGTTTTCCTCCAAAACGCCTGGAACAGACTCCTTGGAGCTTTACAAGCAAACTGGCTGGGTGAGTACCTTAGAGCAGACTCATTTTTACACCCCATCTTCCTCAAGCATCACTCCTTGCCTTGCCCCTTTTAGCCCTGCTGCTTTTATACTAGTAGATGGTCTGGGTGAGCAGGCACACAGGAGCTACACCATGAAAAAATGCAAGGTGATGAAGGCTTTGCTGGACTGCTGTTACCAGGGATGAGCAGTTTGGTCTCAGTAAAACATGCCTGCCTCCCTGCATACTCACAACAGCTTTTTAATTAAGATTAAAAAAAAAGTGAAGATGGCTTCTGCCACCCCTTGGATTACTGAATAGTCTTGTACTTTCCAAAAATCTTCACTCCCAATCTCGAGGCACGTGGTGTTCAGAAGATGAAGACAAGAGCATTTTAAGTGACAACCAACTAAAGTGGTCTCTCACCTGACTTTGGTAAAAAAGGACTTAAGAACAAAAATGAAACTGGGCTAGTGTGCTTGCGACAGTGCAGGTCTCAGGCATAGGACCCCAGTAGTGCAAGTAGGGTAGGGCAATTGGGACAGGATGGACAGATTTGGGGTGGGTGGAGGACAGGATGTCGCAGGTGGTCCAGGCTCCTGGCTGCCCTGTTACACCTCGGTGGAAGCCAGCCCACAAAAGGAGAGTCCCATCAACTTCAAGAGGCTGTCAAACCCCAATGAATTGAGGGTCAGCTCTTTTCTCCTCCAAGAACTGCAGTTCAGGCAGTGTGTCAGTGTGGGGACACCAAACTCTCATACCACAGCCCTTGCTTTAACATCTCAAGTGGGATCTCAGCCACTGTCTGAGCCTATATACTGAATCCATCAACTCCAGCAAGGCACCATCCCTCCCTCAACATCTCCTTCCCTTCTTTGAACATGACTTGGAGTGACTCAGGGCTATTCTGCCAGACTTCCCAGTGAGGAATAACTCTTGAGAGAGGAGTCCTATGGAGAGATTAGCTGGTTTCCACTCCCTTTGCACAGCGAGGGAAATACAGAGTGAAAGGGTCATGCCCAGCTCAGTTTCCAGGACCACTTTAATTCCTGCTCTGTCAGGGCCCAGATTTCACTTCAGAGTACAGCGTCCCAAAAACACATTAGACTAGTTACGTCCAAGATTGTAGACACTTCCACTGTCAGTGCAGAGATCCTCATCAGCTCACACCCCACTGCCTCATCCTGAGGGGATGTGTACAAACAGCACCTTGTTCACTGACAAGTCAACCATGAAATAAGAGCTAGATGTTAGCAGTTAACAATTCTCCCCCTCCCTGGGGCACTTAGCACACAGCAGCGATGTGCTGCAAAGGTGCAGCGCCTGCATTCAAAATACCCTTGTTTCTGTAACGGGAGTTGAATGGATTACAGCTTTGCCTTCACCATTCTCCGTATGATTCAACTTGGATTTCACCTATTAAGTCTTTTCTCCATAAATTCATGTGTAGCAAGTCATTTGCTATTTGTCATTCATAAGTCATGGTGCATAATCAGGTTGCTGAAATACATCCCCCCCCCCACCTCCATGCATGCAATGCCGGTTTACGCAGTATGCACGTTCAGTTCGATTCCTTGCTGTTCACAATGAAGTCCATTTGCAGAAGCCATTTGACAGCGACACAGGAATAATTGCAACTCCCCACCCCTGAATTTTTCAGTTTGCAATCAGCTCAGCAACAGGAAAAAGTAATAATTCACACAGACTGGTGTTATCTTCAGGATTATGTGCATCATTGCAAAGTTAGCACTCTTCTCGACAAGCACAGGATCTACCATAACCTCTCCCCTAACATTTTCTTTAGAACTGCTCAGTTTGAATTCATGCATTAACCAGCACATGTGCAGCTTCTTGAACTACATTATCTCACTACTGTCAAGTCATCTCATGTCCCATTACTGCCAGGCAGTAAGCAATAAAAGGTGGAATGATGCCATATTGCATGGTGCTGCCAAACATGATGCAGTGTGTCAAATGCATCTAGCTGGCAGATATTGTTAAGGAAGAGCAAATCTGAGATGAGGAGTCTAGATTAAATCTGAAGCTTGTATATTCTTCGTCTACCACATTTCTCTCTTATTCTTCCCAACCTAAATAACATGTTTCCTGCTTTCCCCATGCCCAGCACCTCGCAGAGAAAGTCATACCTCCTATCCTAGCAAAGCTCCCTGGGTTTTTATCTGAGCTTTAAAAGAACAAGGGGTCAATCTTGCCAGATAATGTCAGTTCTGCATGCGGCTTCAACTGTATTCCCCCCCATAGGAGGGCTTCCAGGCTATGCTGATCATCACTTGCTCACCCTGTCCACCAAATACATTTGTGAAGGCTGTAGTAGAGAGTTTAGCAAAAGCAAACATGAGGGCACAGAGTCTGCCACATTCATACTGGGACACGTGTACCCAACTTGGAGTAAATTCCAGTGGAATTAAAAAGTTAGGAATAACATTTATTTCACACAATGAGGGCAGCTAGCAAAAGGCTTATGAAGCACATACATCCCAAAGAGTTCCTGTTTTGAGAACTTGGGGAAATGCATCCATGCTCTGTCGTAGGGAGGCTCATCCCAGGTGAACAGGAGTGGGAGAATCCAGTTTGAGACAGACATATTAGATGGAAATGTTCTTTTGTGCCATTCTTTAAAGAGGTCAATAGTTTACTACAACAAGTAAATTAATAGACATTCCCTCAGCTCCTCCAGCAAAGGCTTGAACAAAGCAACTCAAGTGAAGTGCTGCAAGTTCACACACCCTGGCCAGTCTGCAGTCAAACGGCAGGGCACTACCCTGCCTACTTTACTTCAAGATGCAAACAATCCTTCCAGATGATGCAACCAGTGTTCAGGTAGTACTGGAGAGATGGGCTACTTGAATTAGGGAAGACTACACAGATTCAGGCTGGGAAACATTTTTCAATCATCATCCCGCCCTGACCTCAGACAAGTTTTGCACTTGCCATCTGCTATTGAGCTCATAAGCTGTTGCTATAAGTCTTGGCAAAGACAAAAACAAGTGATGGATCTGTACTGGGTCCAATACAATTCTTTTACACCACTGTAACCAGAGCAGTTACTTCAGGTTCAGCACAAGCATAAATAGAAGACAAATCAACAGGAGTACACACCCCTGCCTTTCATAAAATCATAGGAGTCGGGTCAGAAGGGACTTCGTAGATCTTCAAGTCCGACCCCCCGCCTGGGCAAGAGAAAGACTAGGCTCAGATGACTCCAGCCAGGTAGGCATCAAGCCTCCTCTTAAAGCCCCCCAGGGTAGGAGCCAGCACCACTTCCCTTGGAAGTTGGTCCCAGATCCTAGCCGCCCTGACCGGGAAGTAGTTCTTAGGGATGTCCAATCTAAACCTCCTCTCCAACAGCTTGTGACCGTTATTCCTCGTTATGCCAGGGGGTGCTAGGAGAAACAAGGTCTCTCCCAAACCCTTCTGGTCCCCCCTACTGAGTTTATAGACAGTCACCAGGTCCCCCTCAGCCTTCTCTTGTGGAGGCTGAACAGGTTCAGGTCCCGTCGCCTCTCCTCATAAGGCCTGC